>NC_069802.1:4803750-5103984 GCF_027406575.1 Nycticebus coucang
TGGGATTACGTTGGGAGTCATTGCACCTGGCCCCTTCCAATATCATTTTCTTCCATTCCATTTCAGTAAGATACCACCATGGTCATATATCTTGATATATGAGAATTTATTATGAGCACATAACTATATCACCTTCGAAAATCTTGACTTCTATTTCAGAATTCCACATTCTTATGAACAGTTAGCTCCTCCTACCTCTACCTTCATGGCTACTCCCAACCTGCCCTTGGAGCAGCCAATCCAGTGACTACGGCGTCTTCACTGTCATTTACGTGGCTGTCTTTCTCCTTACTGCCTCCCTCAGCAACAGTCCCTCTTACTCTCCATCTTAAATATAATTCTATATCCACTTTTGGTCAACACTGAGCAATTGAACATGGCTGGAGAAAAATATGCAGCTACATTGATGGGTCTTACATCAAAGAAGTTTTAACTACAGTTTTCAAATCATTTCTTAGCCTGTTTAATCATCTTGCTACATTTCCCTGGTCTTTCCCACTCTCCTAGATAATTATTTCACACCTTCTTTTTTTATTTTCAAACCTCAAACATCCCTATTCCACTTCTTTTTTTTTTTTTTTGAGACAGAATCTCACTTTGTCGCTGTTGGTAGAGTGCCGTGGGGTCACAGCTCACAGCTACCTCAAACTCTCGGGCTCAAGTGATTCTCTTGCCTCAGCCTCCCAAGTTTCTAGGACTACAGGCTCCCACCGCACCACCCGGCTATTTAGAAATGGGGTTTTGCTCTGGCTCAGGCTGGTCTTGAACCTATGAGCTCAGGCAATACATCCACGGCCTGAGTGCTGGGATTACAGGTCTGGGCCACAACGCCCGGCTCCTACTCCACTTCTTACCTTTAGGTAATGACTACCCTGTAGAGTTGAGAAAATAGAAGCAATAGGGGGAAAAAAAAATCTCATTTTTCTTCACTAAATCTATTAGCCTTCCAGCATCTGTTACCTTGCACAAACATCAGCACTCCCATCTGAAGCCAACATTTCCTATGTGCATTAGCTCTTGTCTTTCCAGCAAGATTCCCTGCATCCACAATTGTTTCTCATTTTGTTTTGTTTTGTTTGGAGACAGAGTCTCATTCTGTTGCCCCAGGCTAGAGTGCTGTGGCATCAGCCTAGTTCACAGCAACCTCAGACTTCTGGGTTCAAGCTGTCCTCTTGCCTCAGCCTCCCAACTAGCTGGGACTACAGGCACACACCGTAATGCCCAGATAATTTTTCTATTTTTAGTAGAGACAGGGTCTTGCTCCTGCTCAAGCTGGTCTTGAACTCTTGAGCTCAAGGGATCCTCCTGCCTCAGCCTCCCAGAGTGCTGGGCTTACAGGCGAGAGCCACTGCGCCGGTCTTCTTTTCTGTCTTGATCATTCCCAGCAGCAGACAGCAGGATATAAATTCTCTCTGGTGTCCTCATCTCCCTTCAACTAATGCCACATTCTCCTACTTCCTATCATTGAGAGTCCATTTAAAAATATCTATTTTTACTGTCTTCACTTTGTCACCTCACATTTTCAACTTGACTCACTCCGTTTTCAGCATCCCAGCATTTTAACTCACTCCATTCCAGCATTGCACTAAATGGAATGCTGGAACAAATGATTCCTCCACTACTTTTGTCAAGAGCAACAGTGAGTGTAATTCACCCAGCACTTGGGAGGCCAAGGTGGGTGGATCGCTGAAGCTCACAGGTTTGAGACCAGCCTGAGCCAGGGCGAGACCTCGTCTCTCAAAAAAAAAAAAAAAAAATAGCCGGGCATTGTGGCGGGTGCCTGTCATCCCAGCTACTTGGAAAGTTGAGGCAAGAGAATTGCTTATGCCCTTGAGTTCAAGGTTGCTATGTGCTTTGATGCCACAGCACTCTACCAAGGGTGACAAAAGTGAGACTCTGTCTCAAAAAAACAAAACAAAACAAAACAGTGAGCCAGGCATGGTGGTGTGGCCTGCAGTCCCAGCTACTCGGGAAGCTGAGTTAGGAGATCACTTGTGTCTAAGAGTTTGAGGCCAGCCTGCAACACAGCAAGACCACATCTCTGAAAAGGAAAAAAAAATGGTTCAACAGTGACCTCTACCCAGCCAGATCCAGTGGTCAGCTCTCAGTTCCCATCTTGCCTGACCTCTTAACAGCCTGTGATCCAACGATCAGCCTCTCCTTATCCTCAGTCTTCCCCTGTTTTTCCCACTTCACTGGTCACTCCTTCCAAAGCTGCTAATTGTTGAAGCACATTAGGACTCAGTCCTTGGCCTTTTCTTCATCTGTGTTCACTTATGTTGATTTCCTTGGAGATCTCACCTAGGAACCCATGGGTTTCTGTTGTTGTTTTTGAGACAGAATCTCATTTTTTCACCCCAGGTAGAGTGCTGTGCTGTCATAGTTCACAGCAACCTCAAAATCATTGGCTGAAGTGATCCTCTGCTTCAGCCTCCCAAGTAGCTGGGACTACAGGTGTGCACTACCATGCTCAGATAATTTTTTTTATTATTGGTAGAGATAGGGTCTCACTCTTGCTCAGGCCTCAAACTCCTAAGTTTATCAACCTCCCAGAAAGCTAGGATTATAATAGTGAGCCACCATGACCTGTAAATCAAATCTTATCATTAATCAAAGTAAAACCCTACCATGGCTTCCCATTGCATCTATTTATTTATTGAGATAGGAACTCACTCTGTCATCAAGGTTAGGGTGCAGTAGCATCTGTATAGTTCACTACAACCTCAGACACCCGGGCTCAAGTGATCCTCTTGCCTCAGCCTTCCCGGTAGCCAGGACTACAGGCCGGGCTAATTTTTCTATTTCTTTTTTTTTTTCTCCTGAGGCAGAGTCTTACTATGTCACCCTCAGTAGAGTGCTCTGGTGTCGTGGCGTCACAACTCACAGCAACTTGCATCTCTTGGGCTTAAGTGATTCCTTTGCCTCAGCCTCCCAACTAGCTGGGATTACAGGTGACTGCCACAACACCTGGATATTTTTTTTGTTGCAGTTGTCATTGTTGTTTAGCTGGCCTGGGCTGGGTTCGAACCCACCACCCTCGGTGCATATGGCTGGCACCATAACCACTGTGCTACAGGCATCGAGCCTAATTTTTCTATTTCTCAGAGAGATAGAGTCTTGCTTTTTTGCTCAGATTGGTCTCAATGTCCTGGTCTCAAGTGATCCCCTTGTCTCGTCCTTCCAAAATGTTAGGATTACAGGCAGGGGCCACTGAGTCTGGCTTTCCCATTGCATTTAGAATTATAAACCTAGTCTTTGGCGGCGCCTGTGGCTCAGTGGGTAGGGCGCCAGCCCCATATACTGAGGGTGATGGGTTCGAACCCGCCCCCGGCCAAACTCCAACGAAAAAATAGCCCGGTGTTGTAGTAGGTGCCTGTCATCCCAGCTACTTGGGAGGCTGAGGCAAGAGAATTGCCTAAGCCCAAGAGCTGGAGGTTGCTGTGAGCTGTGACACCACAGCACTCTACTGAGGTGACCAAGTGAGACTTTGTCTCTAAAAGAAAAAAATATATATATATATGTATACACACACACATATAAACCTAGTTATATATAATATATGTATAACGTTATATATATTATATATAATATATATATAGTCTTTGCCCACATTTTCAAAGCCTCAGGGACTTGGCCCACCTCTCTGACCTCATCCCTAGAACCCTCCCTCTTCTTTATGCTAATCCAGCAACTTGGACTCCCTGCTCTTCTTTGAATCTGCCAAATTTGTTCCTGTCACAGAGGAAAAATAGGGCTTGTAAAAAATTTGATTTACTTTTAGGATAGACAAAAACTTAGCTGTGTTCTGATTAAATAAGCATGCTAAGGCTCAGATGGATTTATCAGCTGAATCAAATTGCATTTGCAATGGATTGATTGTTAAGGGGATGAGGCAGTGAACTCCACGGACACGCTGGAGAACGTAGCCGTGAAGTACCGGGGCTGTTGCTGATGCTAGTTGCTTTTCAGCCAAGTCTGCCTAGACTCGGGTGATTTATGTCACAATGTACTTTTTTCCTAGCGGGATGTGAGATGGAAGATGTTACTCTCATGATTAATATATTAATAAGCAGTCATGAATTCTATCTATGGGTTATTTCAAATAGATCCAAGATGTTACTTCTCTGTTTCCTCTTTCTGCAGGTTTCCCACAAAAAATAGCCAACAAACCTTTTTTCACTTTCCTCTTTTTTCCCCTTTATTCTCATTCTCCTCGCCAAAACTGTTTAGAATTTTACTTGCCTCAAATTCTAAGCTGGATTAGGCAATAACACCTGAGAGCACAGACCAGGCCTGCGGTTTTTGTTGCACACACAGCACCTACCACATTGCTTGGCACATAACTGGCACTAAAAAATAATTGGAATGAGCATGTAAATGGAAAGTAGAAATTCTCAAGGTTGGGGACAGAAACCTAGCTTGTGGTTGTTATTGTTGTTGTTGTTAGGGGTTAATAGAGAAAAAGACTCGATCTCTGTAGAAATAAAAATGTTACATGAAATAAGGAAGGTATCCCACATCTATGGTGCATCTTAGAATGAGTACAGGCAAAACTTACTAAATGCAGAATACAAATGCCTACATACAGTAACTAAGAAAATGCCATGAAGGCTACGTTGAACAGTTTGATGAGAATATTTCAGATTGTGTATGAAACCTGCACATTGTACCCCTTGATTGCACTAATGTACACAGCTATGATTTAACAATAAAAAAAAAAAAAAGAAAGGTATCATTCTATTGGAAAGCCAAGTAGCTCTTCTTTAAATAACTTCCTAGGAGTGTGTAACCTGAATGGTGGAATTTACAACCATCAGTGCCATAATCAAAGGTCTCAGGCTTAGGCTGGGCATGGTGGCTCATGCCTGTAATCCCAGCACTTGGGAGGCCAAGGCGGGTGGATTGCCCAGCCTGAGCCAGAGCGAGACTTCTCTAAAAATAGCCAGGTGTGGTGGCGGGCACCTGTAGTCCAGCTGCTTGGGAGGCTGAGATAAGAGAATCGCTTGAGCCCAAGATTTTGAGGTTGCTGTGAGCTGTGACCGCACAGCACTCTACTGAGGGTGACAAAGTGAGATTCTGTCTCAAAATAAATAAAATAAAAATTACAAAATCTAGCTTAGTGTTGTAGCTGGAGCCTATATGCCCAGCTACTTAGGAGGGGGAGGCAGGGGAATCACTTGAGCCCAGGAGTTTGAGGTTGCTGTGAGCTAGGCTGACACCATGGCACTCTAGCCTGGGCAACATACTAATACCATGTCTCTAAAAAAACATAGCCGAGCATTATGGTGGGCACCTGTAGTCCCAGGTACTAGGAAGGCAGAGACAAGAAAATTGCTTAAGCTGAAGAGTTTGAGGTTGCTGTGAGCTGTAATGCCACGGCAGTCTACCAAGGGTGACATAGTGAGACTCTGTCTCAAACAAAAGCAAAAACAAAAAATAAACAAACCCCACAAACAAATAAAAAGGCCAGACAGGGTGGCTCATGCCTGTAATCCTAGCACTCTGGGAGGCAGAGGAAGGTGGACTGCCTGAGCTCAGGACATCTAGACCAGCCTGAGCAAGAGCAAGACCCTATCTCTACTAAAAATAGAGAAAACGAGCTGGATGTGATGGGCATCTGCAGTCCTAGCTACTCAGGTGGCTGAAGAGGATTGCTTGAGCCCAGGAGTCTGAGGTTGCTATGAGCTATGATGATGCCATGGCACTCTACCCAGAGTAATATTCTGTCCCCCCCCCCAAAAAAAAATTGATAAGGTAAGATAAAGCTCCCCTTCTTGCTTAAGCTAATCAGGGTTGGTTTCTGCCTCTTACAACAAAAGAACTTTGACTAATACAGCACCAAATTTTTCAGAAGTCGGTGAGTTAGTACATGAAGAACGTATGTAATCACAGTATTCCTGCCACTGCAATTGACAAGTGACGCTCCAGTCACAGTGTCTTCTCTCTACGGGGCTGGAAGGAAGGCTGCCAGCAGCTTTCTCCATCTCTCCTGTTTCTCCACCTCTGTGGCTAACCACCTCCATTCTGAGGCACATTCTTGGAGTTTTTTTAGATAAAATGACATGTTTTATCCTTCTCAGACAAGGTTGGAAGTCGTTCTGTCTCTTCACGGTGACTTTGGACTTCTCTCGGATTCATTATGTGCTGACTTTATGATGAGCTCCAAGACGACCTTCAGACCCCTCTCATTCCCAGTTCCTTGAGGACATTTTAATGCAATCCCTGAACATCGACAGTAGCTCACAGCCACTGTTAACCCGTCCACTCATGGGTGTTGAATGAGCTCAGAGGGCTCTGCTGTCTGTCTAATTCTCGCCATCCTCCGATTCAGTGGTAGGTTTCTTAGGGCCCTTCCTAGGGGCTGCAGCCAGACTTCTCTATCTGCCCAGGGCTGTCAATGCACAAGGACAAAGCACTGTTCTCTTGCTCTCTGCAATTCCCTATTAACCTGCTTGGACACTGCTCTTCTGAGACCTTTCTCCACGATGCAGGCAAGGGATATCAGTGAAGGAATCTGGGAATAGAATATAAGTCAATTTGATTAAAGTATCAGAGAATAGGCTTGGCACCAGAAGCTCAGTGGGTAGGGTGCCGGCCATATACACCAGAGCTGGCAGGTTTGACCCTGGCCAGGGCCTGCTAAACAACAATGACAACTGCAACCAAAAAATAGCCAGGCATTGTGGCAGGTGCCTGTAGTCCCAGGTACTTGGGAGGATGAGGCAAGAGAATCGCTTAGCCCAAGAGTTTGAGGTTGCTGTGAGCTGTGACGCCACAGCACTCTAGCAAGGATGACATAATGAGACTCTGTCCCAAATAAATAAATAAAATAAAAATAAAGTATCATAGAATAGTGGGAGATGGTGCTAGAAAAATAGGTTGGGGCCTGTAATGTAATTGCTATTTAAAAAAAAAGAAAGAAAGAAAGAAACAAAACCATAACAGCCACTACGCAGATTCTGTGATGTTGGCAGGTACTTCATGTCAGGAGAGAGAGAGAGATGAACTTGGAGCCCAGATACTTTCTCCCTCACAACCACTTGATAATAACGACTTCTGCCTCCACCACACCGGCCACGAAGAGTCCCTGCTCGGCCACCAGCTCTGCCTCTTCCGTGCTGTTGCCAGCATTTTTACTGAGTGTGTGGAAGTTCTTCAGTCACAAGTTCTCCCGTGTGAAGGACACTTTTGATGTCAGTACCATTTTGGAGGCTAGAACAAATTGTTTTCCTACTTGCATGAAAATTACCAGGCTGACATCGTACAGGCTAAAAATGTTCACATAGCAGGGCTTCTATAAATAGATCCAAAATACTAAATTGTGTTGAGTGGGATTTCACAACAGCCATCAGATATCTACATATGGTTTGTAAAACTTGTCCATGGAAAATGTGGCCTGCTAAGGTAGTGGGGCATGCAAAGTTGAGAAGTTTCCTGAGAGGAAAAAAAGAAAAAGCCTCACATATAAAGGTTTACTTGCTTCATTGATTGAGGAAAAGAGCATAATTCTCTAAAGGCGAGGTGTCTCTTTGAAGGGTAAGTTAAATATTGTTCAGTTATTGTGAATCTTTTTCTGTCTTAAAGGGATACTTTTCTAAGAGAGGATTTTATTTTTTCTGTTGATTTGTAAAAATGTTAGAACTTTATTGTATGTAGCAGATAAATAGTTTCTGGTGTGGCAAACATTGGGGGAAAAGGACGAACTGATTGTTGTTTTGCTACTTGATTTTGAGCCTCTGCTTTTCTATTATCAATTACCAGTGTGGCTGCTATGTTACTAATCTGCTTATCATTTATATAATTAATATACCAGTCATATACATACATATATATAACTAGATAGTTTAAAAAGATAAACAGATGAATCCAACAGGTGACTCTATCACTAATAATTTTGAAATAACTATAGCAACTCTGTTTTTGAGAGAATTTCAATGACTAACCAAACTCTTTTTTTTACTTTCTTTTTTTTTTTGGAAACACAGTCTCACTTTGTTGCCCTTGGTAGAGTGCAATGGTACCATAGCTCACAGCAACCTCAAACTCTTGGGCTCAAGTGATTCTCTTGCCTCAGCCTCCTAAGCAGCTGGGACTACAGGTGCCCATGATAATGCCTGCCTATTTTTAGAGGTGGGGTCTCGCTCTGGCTGAGGCTGGTCTCTAACCAGTGAGCTCAGGCAATCCACCTGCCTCGGTCTCCCAGAGTGCTGGGATTACAGGCATGAGCCAATGTGCCCAGCCTTGTTTTTTATTTCACTTTACTGTAGATGACCCCATGGAAATTATTTGTTCATAAATATTTGTTGTATATTATTATTATGCTAATCAGCTAATAAGATTAATCTCTCTTGAATTAGCTGGAAGCTACCTGGAAAATGTCTGCTGAGTAAAGCTAAACTTAGAAGAGAAACCTTGTAAAAGATAATAGGTTCTGAGCCAAAGTTCTGGTCCCCCAAACCCACCCTTTTCATATCTTCCTGCCTCCCCTTTCCTCCTCACTCTCACCTGAGTTTACCTGATAGTACCTTTTATTCATTTTTCATAAAAAGATTAGGTAATGCTTTCAGTTATATGAAAATATACCATATTTATCAAAACTTTTTTCCTTTACCTTGAAAAATGTAATCAGCTTTTAATTTTGAATTCGATTTAAAAGCAGAAAAAATAAACAGGCTTGTTTAGACTCTATAACAAAATTTATAATGAAATCTCAAATGTGGCCCATTAGAGTTTGCCTTAATTTTTTTTTTTTTTTGAGATAGAGTCTTAAACTGTCACCCTAGGTAGAATGTTGTGGCATCATAGCTCACAGCAACCTCAAACTCTTGGGCTTAAGCGATTCTCTTGCCTTAGCCTCCCAAGTACCTGGGACTACAGGTGCCTGCTACAACGCCTGGCTATTTTTTTGTTGCAGTTGTCATTGTTGTTTGGCAGGCCCGGGCTGGGTTTGAACCTGCCAGCTCTGGTGTACGTGGCTGGCTCCCTAGCTGCTGAGCTACTGGCGCCAAGCTCCTTAACTCTAAACGTATCTATTCGCGGGCCAAGAAAAGCAATTAAACTTCCCCCAGTAGAATAATGACTTAACTGGTAAAAGTAGGCCCCACTGAATACAACCGAAAGAGATATCCTTTCTTCTGCATGCCGAACAAAATAACACCATTGCAGTAATTTAACAAAAACATCATGATTTTAACTGCTGGCATCAGAGTGCTTATTAGGGAGGATTTCAAATTGTTTTTGTTTGGAAGAATGCCTTAATAAGTGATTGAGAGGCCTGAGGTCTTGGATATGAGTTGGTGACAAAACGTGAGAGAGGGAGTCAAAACGGCTTAGTTTGGGAATTCGCTCTCCAGAAGGACTGAAATTCTTGGTTATTGAGGGAGGACTGAGAAGATGACAGAGGAGGGGAAAGGGCAAGTTAACAGGATGAACCTGACCCTGGGGTCATGGCAGAAGGCCATGAGAAACCATTGCTGATAGGTGGTTTCTAAAAGATCTCCAAAACAGAAAGCATATAAAAAATGTTGCTTGAAGTTGTTTGTAAGCCTTTGCCTGATGGAACTGCTCCCTTCAACTCCTAGGCCTCCCTTGAAATCTACCACACTCACAAGGTTTCTGTACCGTGATTGGTTTTCTTCCCATTGGAAGAGTGTGAGACTTGAGTCCTGAGGGAGAAAGAATGAGCCTGGAGTCCCCTATCCCACTCCCACATTCCTGCCTGGTAATTCATGAGAATCCTCCAGAGGGCTTTCGACTTGCATACGGTACATATTTAGGCTGCTTTTCTAAACCTCAAGAGCCCAGGTGTCTCCAGCTGGCATCTAGGACTTACAGGAAGGAATGTGTTTATTTCCTTAAGGTTGTCAGATAAAATAGAGGACAGCCAGTTAAATTTTAATTTTAGATAAACAGACAGTACTGTTTAAGGGTATGTCCCAAATATTGCATTTGGATGTATTTTTGCAGCAATGACTATAGATGATCTCCAACTTATCAGAAGTTGACTTACGGTTTTTTGACATTACAATAATATGAAAGAGATATGCATTCAGTATCATTTATTAAAAGTAGTCATACAACCATACTTTTTTTTCTTTTTGTTGAGACATTGTCAGCCTTGGCTAGAGTACCATGGCATCATAGCCCACAGTAACCTCAAACTCTTGGGCTCAAGTGATTCTCTTGTTTCAGCCTCCCGAGTAGCTAGGACTGTGAGTGTCTGCCACAGTGCCTGGCTAATTTTTCTATTTTTAGTAGAGATGGGGTCTTGCTCTTGCTCAGGCTGGTCTCAAACTAATGTACTCAAGCAATTCACCTGCTTTGGCCTCCCAGTGTGCTAAGGTTACAGGTGTGAGCCACCACACCTGTCTTCATACAACCGTTCTGTTTTTCACTTTTGGTATCTGATAAATCACGCGAGATAATCAACACTTCATTATAAAGTGGGTTTTGTTTAGATGATTTGGCTCAACATGGGGTAATGCTAGTGTTCTGAGCATATTTAAGGTAGGCTAGGCTAAGCTATGATGTTTGGTACGATGTTATAGGTATTAAATGCAGTTTTTCATATGAGATATTCTCAACTTGTGATGGGTTTATTGGGACTTAACTACTGGAGGACCATCTTCACTCTCACAAGGCCTCTGTCATTGAATTTGGGCCTCCTTACCAGTAAACAATATAATTTCTTGGAAAGGAGACTAGGATCTGAGCTGAGGCTTTGGTCCCATAAAACACACCTTCTTCATTTCTTTCTGCTTCTATTTCTACACCATTCTGATCTCTCTCTTGCAATTACTCCCCATGATTATGAGAAGCCACCAGGGCTGTAGTGAGGGAAAATTGAGAGGCAACCTTAGTTAAGTTTCCACTTCTGTAAAGGAGTGGATAACTGTGCCTACCTCTGGGGGTGTGAGTTGGTACACATGAAGCTTCAGGAATAGTACCTGCAAAGGTAAGGTATTTGGCTCTAGGGCCTAGAGTCTAACGGCCTTTGACTATTTCTCTTGCCCTTGTTAATCCCTTCTCCACACTGCAGCGAGTGAGCTTTTAACAATGCAAGTCTGACCCTGTCCTGGCCTTCAGTGCAGCTCGACTGCTCTGAACAAAGACCCGTTCAGTGCTGAACGCTTCTGCTCTCCCGTTTCTCCGGGGTCTCTGCTTGCTCACTTCCCTCGCCTTCACTTTGTGTTTTCCAGGGACACTGTGCTGTCACGTCACTACCCCTGCCGTTCCTTCTGCCTGAAATGGGTTTCTCCTTCCCATCCCTGCGTTATCATGTCACCTCATACTCAGTTTTTAATGCTTGACAAAGAAGTCTTCCATGGGGAAACCGGTCCTAACCCCCCCCCCGGGTCAGATTACAATTCATGGTGTAGACACCCTGTTCTTCTCCTTTGTTGCCACTTATTATACAATAGTTTCTAATTAGATATTGCTGTGATTATTTTACCATAAGTTCCACAAGGACAGGGAGCACGCCTATCTTGTTAGCCTTCACAGTCCAAGGCCTAGTATAGTGTCTGGTCTCAAACTTCTGAACTCAACCATACTGCCAGGATTACATGCATGAGGCACTGCCGGCCAAATATTTTGTTTTCTAATGAATTAGACTTAAGTTAGATCAGAGGACAGCCACACTATGGTTCATGGGGCAATCCAGCCCACCACCTGTTTTGTTTTATTTTTTTTTTTTTAATGACTGGCAAACTAAGAATGGTTTTTACATTTTTTTTAATGGTTGAAAAAACACCAAAAAATTAATACTTCTTGACATGTGAAAATGAATTCAACTATAATGCCCGTAAATAAAGCTTTTATTGGAACACAAAACTCTACATATTCTTTTATATAATCTTTGGCCATTTTTTGGGCTACAGGAGAACTGAGGAGTAGCAACAGAGACCATATGACCTGCAAAGCCAAAAATATTTACTATCTAGCCCTTTATAGGAAAAGTTTGCTGACCCCTGCCCTGGACAATGATGTTTTGGGGCTTTGGGACAGCTTTTGTTCAAAAACACCTGCAGGTGGCTTTTCTCAATTGTCAACAGTTTGCTTCTGTTGCTGAAACAAGTGATCTGTTTATTTTGTTTAGTTGGAGGATTAATTAGAGTTTCCTTTGTCCTTTGTCTTCCTGCTTCTCCATCTACAGACAGAAGCCCCCCAAGGAGGTCAGTCACATGGCCCACTCCTTTGCCAGGGGTATGTAACCGATTCCTCCCCACGTAGGAATTTCGATCCCATCCAAGATAATGAATTGATATTCTCATAAATTCAGAGAATCTGCATTGATCTACCAACTATCTTTCTACTCGTAAAGTGGGAACAGATTTAAAACTGCTTTCTGTCTTTTTAAAAAGAGATCATATCCCGTTCCAGTTACCAATTCATACTTACCAAAGTAAGATTTAAAAATACACATTAAATCATAAAATTTTAAGATAGATTTAAAGTGATTTCATTGTAGTATTAGATAAGCATCAAAACAGTGACAGAGGAACAGTTCATTCCTTTAAGTAATCTATTTTAAAGATCTAATCTGATTCCTTGTCAGGGAACCAAAAATATCTAATCTGAAAAGTGACTACTGGATCTGCTCTTAGATGCCAAAGTCAAAGATATATATATATATATACATATTTTTTTGTAGAGACAGAGTCTCACTGTACCGCCCTCGGGTAGAGTGCCGTGGCGTCACACGGCTCACAGCAACCTCTAACTCTTGGGCTTATGCGATTCTCTTGCCTCAGCCTCCCGAGCAGCTGGGACTACAGGCGCCCGCCACAACGCCCGGCTATTTTTTTGTTGTTGCAGTTTGGCCGGGGCTGGGTTTGAACCCGCCACCCTCGGCATATAGGGCCGGCGCCCTACTCACTGAGCCGCAGGCGCCGCCCTTCAAAGATATTTTTAGTTAGAGGTAGAAAAGAGGGTTAAGTTGAATATAGGTGACTTTTACTTCTGAAAAGCTGTTTGTGAGTGGAAATATCCAAGTTTAATAATACCCTTTTTTTTTTTTTTGAGACAGAATCTCACCCTGTCACACTGGGTAGAGTGCCATGGCATTACCATAGCTCACAGCACCTCAAACTCTTGGGCTCAAGTGGTTTTCTTGCCTTAGCCTTTCCAAGTAGCTGGAACTATGGGCACCGGCCACAATGCCCAGCTATTTTTCTATTTCTAGTAGAGAAATAGAAAATGGTGGTCTCAACTCTTGCTCAGTCTGGTCTCGAACTCCTGAGCTCAAGCAATCCATTTGCCTCAACCTTGCAGAGTGCTAGGATTACAGGTGTGAGCCACTTGCACCTGGCCCCAAATTGAATATTATTCTAAAATAAGGGTGATTCAGTTATAAAGTCAGTATTTGACTTTTGATTCATTTCTCCTTTAAACTGACACTTTCTTCTTTTTTTTTTTTTTCAGAGACAGAGTCTCACTTTATCACTCTTGGTAGAGTGTCATGGTGTCACAGCTCACAGCAACCTCCAACTCCACTACAGGCGCCTGCCACAATGCCTGGCTAATTTTTATTGCAGTTTGATCGGGGTCAGGTTTGAACCCACCACCCTTGGTATATGGGGCCTGTGCCCTACCCACTGAGCAACAGGTGCCACCCCTAAATTGACACTTTCACACAAAGTATCTTTAAAATGGAAGTCTCCTTATAATAATAAAAGGGAAAAAAATTGCAGAATACTAACATACCAGTAGTAAAATAATTTGGATAAAGTTAAGTTCTTATTGATAAAAATATACCAATTAATAGTACTAAAATATAGAAAATGAAGACAAAGTAATTTAATATTTTATTAATGGAAGATAATTCATATACATTAATATGTGATTAATAATGTATCCATGGAGTAAAAAAGCCAATCAGTTGACCCAGTGTAGAAGATAGTATTTCTTGAACTTAACCATGGCATCAGAAGATTTCTTCCACGAGATGTTTAGCTGTTATGAACTATCCCATCATGAAGAATTTATGTATGGGGCAGTGCCTGTAGCTCAAGGAATAGGGCGCCGGACCCATATACCAGAGGTGGTGGGTTCAAATCTGACCCAGACCAAAAACTGCAAAAAAAAAAAGAACTTATGGCTTGGCGCCTGTGGCTCAAGCAGCTAAGGCGCCAGCCATATACACCTGAGCTGGTGGGTTCGAATCCAGCCCAGGCCCATCAAACAACAATGACAACTGCAACCAAAAAATAGCCAGGCATTGTGGCAGGCACCTGTAGTCCCAGCTACTTGGGAGGCTTAGGTAGGAGAATCACTTGAGCCCAGGAGTTGGAGGTTGCTGTGAGCTGTGATGCCACAGCACTCTACCCAGGGCGACAGCTTGAGGCTCTGTGTCAAAAAACAATAATAATAATAATAAATAAAAAGAACTTATGTCTGATTGGTTTGGACTATGTATAAATATGGCCATATCATTATTATCACTCCATGGTATAGGACAGACCCAAGCTATTTCTTGTTAGCTATTAGGCACTTAACCTACATTATTGGAAGCTCTGAAAATATACATGCTAAATGGTAAAAATATTTTAAAAAGAGAATTTATGGCTGGGCGCCCATAGCTCAATGGTTAGGGCACTGGCCATATGCTCCAGAACTGGTGGGTTCAAACCCAGCCCAGGCCTAATTAAATAAACAAACAAACAAACAGCCAGGCATTGTGGCTGGCACCTGACTAGCTGGGACTACAGGCTCACACCAGAATGCCTGGCTAATTTTTCCTATTTTTAGTAGAGACAGGGGTTTCACTCTTGTACAGGCTGGTCTTGACCTCCTGGGCTCAAGCAATTCTTCCATCTTGGCCTCCCCAAAGTGCCAGGATTATAGGTATGAGCCACCATGTCCTGGGCTTAAACAATGATTTTTAAAGAGCAGAAAGCTTTTCAAAAAGATGCAAGAGAATAAAGCATGGTAGATACAAAAATGAATTCAAGAAGCATTTTGCAGGGACCTATAGGAGCAATATGAGTTTCTTCTCTGTCTATATTAAACTACCTAATGGTTGTTCATGAGTGAAGTAAGAATTTTAAAAAATCAAATAGTCTTTTTCTTCCCATGGACATTATGGGATAAGAAATCTTAGGAATAAAAGTCAAATTCCGCTATATAATCATGGTTTCATGGACACTGCTGAGCAACGTACAGTGTATGGTGTGCTTACCTGTCCACTCTAGAGCATTGCTTACAGATTTTTTTAAAGATGCTGTGCTGTAAAATACTGTCATATTTACTATTTCCTGGTACAGTGTAGTTTTTCCCCTTTCATTTGAATAAAAGCATGGCACCAAATGAAAAAAAAAAAGAAATCTTAGGAATATTCTTTTTTTTTTTTTTTGAGACAGAGCCTCAAGCTGTCGCCCTGAGTAGAGTGCTGTGCACAACTCACAGCAATCTCCAACTCTTGGGCTTAAGTGAGTCTCTTGGCCTTAGCCTCCCAAGTAGCCGGGACCACAGGCGCCGGCCACAATGCCCAGCTATTTTTTGGTTGTAGCTGTCATTGTTGTTTGGCAGGCGAGGGCTGGATTCAAACCCACCAGCTCAGGTGTATATGGCTGGCGCCTTAGCCACTTGAGCTATAGGTGCCAAGCCAGGAATATTCTAATTTCTAAACCATCTTTAAAATAGTGACAAGAAGGCTTGGTGTCTCAGTGGTTAGGGTGCCAGCCACACACAACAGGGCTGGCAAGTTCAAATCCAGCCCAGGCCTGCAAACAACAATGACAACTTCGAGAAAAAAACAGCTGGGCATTGTGGCGGGTGCCTGCAATCCCAGCTACTTGGGAGGCTGAGGCAAGACAATTGCTTAAACGCAAGAGTTTGAGGTTGCTGTAAGCAACTGTGATACCACAGCACTCTACTCAGGGGGACACAGTGAGACTCAGTCTCAAAAAAAAAAAACAAAAGCCTTCTGTTCTGCCAGTTATCATACTAAGTGATGCCAATGCAAAGATGCATCTTTGAGAACAAACCAGACTCATGCAAAGACACAAAAAGGAACACTTAAGTTCTGTATTCAATGTAAAACCTATAAACAGGACAGTGTAAGTGGCAGAGAAGCAGCACAAAAACTAATTAAGGAAGAGGGTGCACTCAGAAAGGACTTCAAAACGAAGGTGATGCTGGCTCGGCGCCTGTGGCTCAAGCGGCTAAGGCGCCAGCCACATACTCCTGAGCTGGAGGGTTTGAATCCAGCCCCGTGCCCGCCAAACAATGATGGCTGCAATCAAAAAATAGCTACTCCTAGCTACCTGGGAGGTGGAGACAGGAGAATCGCTTGAGCCCAGGAGTTAGAGGTTGCTGTGAGCTGTGATGTCATAGCACTCTACCCAGGGTGACAGCTTGAGGCTCTGTCTAAAAAAAAAAAATAGAAAGAAAGTAATGCTTCTATTAGCCATGGATTTGGTGAATGGATAGGAGAGTTGTTTAGGTGAGTGAAGATGGGAAGGTTATTCTACATGAAGGAAACCACATGTCCAAAGGCACTGGGGCTTGAAAGAACATGATAGTTGATAATGGGAAACACTTCAAGTGTCAAATGAGCCAGTGGTGAGAGAAGAAATTTGAGAAGGAGGCTGGAGTCAGATTATAAGAAGACTTGTATGGTTTTGTTGAAATGTTTGGACTATATTCAGTATGTGCCTAGAGAAATCTTTAAAGGATTTAAAAAGGAAAGAATTGGAAATCTTTTGAAAAACTTATCAATATCACTTTCCACTCAGTAAATGGAATATAACGCAATTGAATTTTTTACTGATTATTGAACATTTATTCAGGGACATACTCGATGAACATCACTTCTCATTCTACAATGGAACACATGGAAGCTTAGACAGCGGCAGACTTGGACCTCTTCCTGAAGACCCAAAGAATATTTCCTGAAGTTTCTTCATTAAATCAAATTATGTTTTTATTTTATCTTATTGTGTATCATTCTTGCTTTAATAAGGGAACAGGGGAAGATGTTTCGATTAATAGCTTCTAGTAATCAAATTTTTCTTAGTTTTACCATAGAAAAATTGCTGGTTAATAGATGTTCTCCAGTTGAAACTTTGAAGGAAACCAAGGGTAAAATGGTTCCCCTTATGGGTGGTGATTCCTTATATTCTCTGGAAAAATGGAGAAATATTCATCATTTTTCTCCCTTTTCTTAACTCAGTGCTCAATAGTTACTATGTAGATGACTGAAAAAGAGTTTGCAATAGAAATGGTAACATAATTTTTCTGAGGAAAAATAATTACTTGCTAAACCATCATAGTCCTTTGAGGGGGTAAGTTTGTATAGAAATAGATTTCGAGAATAGTGGCAATTTCATCCTTGAAAAGATTTTAACAAATACACACACACACACACAGGATTTAAAAAGCTTCAGTCAGGCGGCCCCTGTGGCTCAGTGGGTAGGGCACCAGCCCCATATATGGAGGGTGGCAGGTTTGAACCTGGCCCCGGCCAAACCGCAACAAAAAACAGACGGGCGTTGTGGCAGGCGCCTGTGGTCCCAGCTACTCAGGAGGCTGAGGCAAGAGAATTGCCTAAGCCCAGGAGTTGGAGGTTGCTGTGAGCTGTGACACCACATCACTCTACCCAGGGCGATAAAATGAGACTCTGTCTCAAAAACAAACAAACAAAAAAAGCTTCAGTCCTATTAGCACATTGGGGAAATACATTTTTTTTTAAAGAATGAGGATTGGATTTATAGATGGAAAATTAAGGTAGGGAAGTCTCTCTGAATAAGAAAATGCAAATTGTAAAGTTCTGCAGGGTTAAAACTGGGGCAGAGTTTAGTAACACTAATCATTCTACTTATTTACTTAATTTCATCTTTTTTTTTTTTTTGCAGTTTTGGCCGGGCCCGGCTTGGCTCGAACCCACCATCCCCAGCATATGGGGCTGGCGCCCTACACCTTGAGCCACAGGCGCCACTCTATTTATTTAATTTCAAAATACTAAGTTTTTTTTTTTTAAACCAGGATACCTTGTATACTGCTTAAGTCAGGGCTTCCGGTGTGCGTGTCACCAGAATAGAGTTTATTGTACCCAATAGGTGAGTTTTTATTCCTCAGCCCCCTTCTAAACTTTCCCATCTTGGCTTCCAATGTCCTTCACATCCTTTTATGCCCCTGTGTACCCATCATTTAGCTCCTAATTACTAGTGAGTACATGAGGCATTTCTTTTTTTTTTTTTTTTTTTTGCCTATTTCGGAGATACTTCAGCTAATAGTCTTCAGTTCTGTCCATGTTGCTGCACAAGAAATTTCATACCTGTATGACCAAGTATACTCTATGGTATGTGTGTGTGTGTGTGTGTATGTTTATATACACAGAGGGTGCCAAAAAATGTATACACTTTTTTTTTTTTTGAGACAGAGTCTCACTATGTCACCCTTGATAGAGTGCCGTTGCATCACAGCTCACAGCAACCTCAAACTCTTGGGCTTAAGCCCTTCTCTTGCCTCAGCCTCCCAAGTAGCTGGGATTACAGGCACCCACCACAATGCCCAGCTATTTTTTGTTGCACTTGTCATTGTTGTGTAGCTGGCCCGGGCTGGTTTGGAACCCTCTAGCCTGGTGTCTGTGGCTGGCGCTGTAACCACTGTGCTATGGGTGGCGAGCCTGCATACACATTTCAAGGGGATGTTATCTATGTATAACTTTAAAAAATTGATTGAAGGTCTGTTCCTGGTCAAGCATACCTAGACATGCCACACACATCCATTTTACTTGCAATTTATACACTTTTGGGGAATGATCAATTTTACTTCCACCAACATCTCTTAAAATGTGTGACTTTTTTTGGCACTGGTGTGTGTGTGTGTGTGTGTTTAGGGATATAATCTCTAAAATTAGGGCAAAATTTTTCTGCTTTCTACTTTAATGCTTAACTTTTCTCCAATATAAGTTATATAATTGTGGAGGATAAAATAGTTGATGGCTGAATGCATGGAAGAAACATGTACAGAAGATTTTTAATTTAAGTCTGCTTGCTTTTGTTGTTGCTGTATTTGCCTTTGGGGTCTTAGTCATAAATTCCTTCCCTAGGTCAATGTCTAGAAAACTTTTTCCTACTTTTTCTTCTAGAATTTCATGGCTTCATGGATTATATGAAGTAATCTTTTATCCATCTTGAATTAATCTTTGAATATGGTGAGCAATGGGGCTCCTGTTTCACTCCTCTCTATGTGGCTATCCACTTCCCCCAGTGCTGTTTATTGAATAGAGCTTCCTTTTTCTGGTGTACATTGTTATCCACTCTGTTGAAGATCAGTTGGTCATAGCTATGTCGGTTTTTTTCTTGGCTCTCTATTCTGTTCCATTGGTTTATGTCTTGACTTTTGTAGTAGTACAATGCTGTTTTGGTCAATATCACTGATCATTCTTTTTTTTTGTTGTTGTTCTTTATAGTGGGAAAGGTAGAGTATAAGTGATATGTTTTGACTAAGTAATTTGGGCATTTTTTTTCTTTATTGTTGGGGAATCATTGAGAGTACAAAGAACGAGGTCACGCTGCTTGCATTTGTTAAGAATGATTGGTGTATCGTAAGCTCCAGGTTTACATATTTTCTAAATTCTTCCTTGCTATGAAATACCGTTAGAAGTATTAGTACCAGGAAGTTGCCTGCATGGGCTAAATAGTGATAAATGATCCTCTTGTGGGTAAAGTGTGAAATATTGAAAGAAAAAATATCATAAATTATATATAGTTGGTTCAATATATGGAGGAGAACCTAGAGGTTACTGCAGACTGCCTTCTCTAATTATAAACCCAATCTGCTACTGTAACAAAACAGGACAAAGGCCTGCTGAACATTTTTTTTTTTTTTGTGCTGAACATTTTTGAAAAAGCTGCAGGTGTGTACCTGCCTGAAATACTTGATGTATTTATTTCCATCAAATTGTACTAAATTTTAGAATATTTGAATATTCTTATTATAATGTAGAATATTAAAACCCAGAAGCAGAGAGATCAGTTAATGAAGGGAAGGCCTGAACAATTAGCTTGACTGCAATTTTAAATATACAGTATGTACTTTATTTCTAGTCAGAATGGTCTAAAAATAGGGTTTCAGTTATAGGCACTTAAGAGGAGGTGTATCCGTACTTGGGAAGGCCATTTAAGTGCAACCCAGCTCGTTCTTGTCTCTTGCCCCCACTAGGAACACCTAAACCACCTACAACTTTCCTTTTTCTCTCTTGTTTTTTGCTGTCTATGGGTATAGTCACGAGATTTTTCACCTCAACGCAGAGAAAAGTTGACTACTGATGTTTATTTCCCCTTCTCTGGCACCAACTCCCCTCTGGGGCACAGCTGACACTGCCACCTTCTTGGTGCCACTGGATGGGGTACACGTACCTCTCAAAGTTCCTTGACAAAGAGAAAACACGTAACCGTTTCCCCATAACATTGTTGGATGGGTGCTAGAGCAGTAACTGCACTCAATTCTAATGGTTCTTACAGCTCCGGTGGGAACCGGACATCCTAACGCAGACCCGGTTAAGCTGCCGGGTAAATTCTCTTTTCAATGGTGATTCTGCTCCAGGGTCGACCTCTGGTATCAGACTCCCTTTTTCATTTAGGGATCCGCGTTTTCTCTTTAGAGGCGCCTCTGTCCTTGAAAGAATCGCGTTGTGGTGCCCACGTGGGTTCAACCTGGGGTGTCCCTCCTGCAGTTCTAACAGCGGAATGGAAGCCCTACACTGTGAGGTTGGCATGAGGGGACTATCCATTTAATTTTTTCAAAAAGTGACCCAACTCTCGTGCAAACGCCGGGACAACACAGAGGACGTAACTTAGAACTTCCGAGGGAAAGGATTTAAATGACTTTCTAAATGAGCGATTGCGAGACAGACGAGGGAACCTCCATCCAGGTTTGCAGGCACCTTTATTAAAGGTCTTCCGGGTGGCGAAACGCCAGCGGAATCAATGGCCCGAGAAGCGCGGACGGCGAATGAGAACGTGAGTAAATCTCAGAGGAATTAGTTCTACACTGCCAGGTACTTTTCACTCCATCTAACTGCTCCATTCACTAAACCAACCACAGAACGAGGTTCCGCCGGATCCCAGCGCCAGCTCTGGCTACATTACTCATTTGGAGAAGATTTTTAATTTCTCTTTTCCCTTTCCTGCTTTCCTCAAATCAGGTCGCCAGTCTGTCCTCGACCCCTACCAACATTTAAAGGGAAAGGCGCTTAGGAGGAGGAGAAAAAGTGGAAAGTGGAAGCACTTGGCGGCTGAATCTCCCAAACCCGTGCTGCGAGAGAAATAATGGGCAAGGGGCGTGCAGACTAGCGCCTTCCCTGCCCAATCAGGTGTACAGGAAGATGTCCTTTTACCAATAAAAATAAAGTTCGCTTTCCGGGGGCGGGAGGGCGAGCCTTGACTGTCAGTTCTCCCGAGCAACGTTATGGGAGAGGACAGAGAGTGATTGGGCGCAGGACCAACCGGGGGAGAGGGGCGGGTCGGGGGTGGGGCCGGCGCTGAGCGGCGGCCGGCGGGGCCATTGGGGGTCCAGGCTCGCTGTTCCTGTTGTAGAGTTTCTCGCCAATCAGGAGGGCGAGGGGGTGGGCGGGGCAGGGAAGGGGTGGGAAGAGCTCGCAGCACCGCCGGGCGCCCGTCGGGCTCTGGGGGAGAGAAGGAGAGAAATCCGGTTAAAATCGGAGTCGGAGGGAGGTTTAACCACAGATCGGTTCCGATCGGATTAGTCCTTAAAGGGGACGCGCCATTGTCAAGAGAACGGAGCCTCGGGCCCGAGGGCGGGGACGGCGGCGCCGGAGGAGCGAGGCGGCTGCACTTGGACCAGGGACCGGTAGGTATTCCTGGGGAAAGGCGCTTCATTTTACTTTCTCTTCCAGCCCGGGGCCAGGCGCCGCCGGGATGCCAACCGACAGGCGCTACGTTCCCGGCGGGAGGCGAGGTCGCCGGCCCTCGCCCGGCTGCCCTTCCTGGTGGGAGCCGAAGGGGAGGCGGGCCAGGATGGCTGGCAAGCTTCGCCGCTCGGGCCGACGTTCCTAACGGACACCGCAGCGCGGCGCAGCCCTCGGCTCAACTGAAAACCCGCTGGAGCTCCGGCGGGTCCTCCGGGAGCGCCGCGCGCCCGGCCGTCCCGCGCGCCCCCTTCGCTGCCGAGCTCGGCTCGGCCCCCCGCGCGCCGCCGCCGCCTCGCGCGCCCGCTGGCTCCGCGCGCCCCGTGCCCCAGCGCGCCCGGCTCCCCTCCGCGCGCCGCCTTCCTGCGCGCCCCGCTCTCCTCGCGCGCCCGCCTTTCCACGGACTCGCGGAGCCGCCCGGCGAGGAAGAAGGCGGCTGCAGCGGGGTGGCAGTGATGGGCGGCCGAGGCCTCGCCGCCCGGGCTGGGAAGGGCGGGCTGGGGATCAAACTTAGCGCGGGGCTGGCAGTTCCAGGCGGGAAGGGATGGTTGGGGACCTGCGGAGCGCGCCAGCCGGGCCGGCATTGTCCGCCTCTGCCTGCGCTCTGGTCTCCCCGCCCACTGCTCGCGGTCGCGGGGAGGGGAGCGGGCGCTGTGCCCGCGCCGGCCGCGCACCCCGGACCCGGAGCTTTCTGGATTTGGGGTCAGCCCCACGCCCGGCGCAGCCGCTGCTTAGGCCGGCTCGGCCTGCGGGGTGTCTCTGCGGCTCTCAGTCTCGGCCCAGAGCCGCTGCCCGGGCTGCGAGCTCCTCCCTGCAACTTTTTTTGGCCGTTCGATGAAGTTGCTTCCGGGCGGCAGGTTCTTTGGGCAGAGCCTCGCTTCCTGCCTTCTGGAGAGGCTCATTTCTAGGGCGAGGTGGTTTTGATTGTTATCGATCTTTCTCACCATCCTGCTTTGGTTCCTCGCCACCTAAGATCGCATTTCTTGGGATTTGCAATTGTATGGGAGCATAGACCTCTCTCAGGCCAAGCTGTGAAAAGTAAAGAAGGGGTTGTGTTGTGAAGGGAAGAGCTCTAGGTAGGGCTGAATTTGCTTTAACCTTCGTACTGTGTAAAATACTACCTCCCCGACTCACTGGCTGAGGCTCTCTCAGAAGGCGAGGGGGAAAAAAAAACCCACAGCAAAACAGGTTACCGAGATCTACAGGATTAGTAGGGGGAAAAATGGTTTTATAAAATGCTACTTTGCCTAGCAGATATTTTTTGTCAAGTTGATTTCTACTTCTGAATTTATAGTCAGCATGATTAGTAACAGCAACTTTTACTAATGACAGAACAAGTATAAGAAATCTTTCATCTTGGGCATTATCATTATGCAATACTTGTCGATACTGGCTAAAGAAATCACAGGAACGGTACAGCCCTCGTTAGAGGCTTACTTAGAGAAGAATGTTTTCCTAAGTACTCATTTTTGACAGTTTCTTCTGCACATACTTTGTAGAGTACTTGGATGTGCAAGTTACAACCACGTAAACAATGTTGCAGTGGGTGTGTCAGTCTGTGGTCTTTTTTTGCTACTTGTTATCAAAAATGAGCTTGTTACTGAGCTCATTTTTCTAAATCATTTTGTGAAATTACTTCTTTAAGGAATGAACACTTGGTCTAGTTTTTTTTCCTCTTTTCTTTTTCTTTCTCAGCAATACTAACTTTTTTTTTGTGTGTGTGGTTTTTGGCCCAGGCTGGGTTTGAACTCGCCACCTCCGGCTTATGGGGCTGGTGCCCTACTCCTTTGAGCCAGAGGCGCCGCCCAGCAATACTAACTTTTAAAAATTTTTTCAGAAACAGAGTCTCACTTTATCGCCCTCGGTAGAGTGCTGTGGTGTCACAGCTCACAGCAATCTGAACTCCTGGGCTTAGGCCATTCTTTTGCCTCAACCTCCCGACTAGCTGGGACTACAGGTGCTGGCCACAACACCCGGCTTTTTTTGTTGCAGTTTGGCCAGAGCTGGGTTCCAACCGGCCACCCTCGGTATATGGGGCCGGTGCTCTACTCACTGAGCCACAGATGCCACCCGCTACTTTTTTTGAGACAGAGTCTCAAGCTATCGTCCTGGGTAGAGTGCAATGGTATCAGCTCACAGCAACCTCCAACTCTTGGGCTTAAGCAATTCTCTTGCCTCTCTCTCCCAAGTAACTGGGACTACAGGCGCTCGCCATAACGCCCGGCTATTTTTTGGTTGTAATTGTCATTGCTGTTTGGCAGCCGGGGGTTGGATTCAAACCTACCTGCTCTGCTTTTTGTGGCTGGTGCCCTAGCCGCTGAGCCAGCAATACTAACTTTTTAAGGTGTTCATTGATTGAACTCACTATCTAGGAACTTCTGTAGGGAACCCTGTATTAATAAGTTCCTGGGCTCAGCAGTAACAACAGAGAAACTTTTTGGGAAACTAAAAGTCAAGTACAGATAATAACATTTGAAAGAAAATTCTATCCTTAACAGATTTTAGGAAATGAAGACAGAAACATCTTTTGTGGTTATCTTGATGGTATCTGGTGTTGTTACACCTGGTATTCTTCCTTTTCAGTCTTTTTTTCTTTATTTTTTGATCCGCGATAAGGATGTCAGGCAAACTTCTAGGCATAATCTTCCTTTCCATCTCATAATAGGAAATATTGTTAAAACAAATTTCCAAATTTCTATCTTTGTTTACTTATCAGCTTATTTAAATAATAAAGAGAAATTCTGAACTTTTGAAAAAGCATGTTTAAAAATATACATAAAAAATTATCTTTGAAATATCTAGGCTTTATTTCCTAGAAAACATTTTTTTCTCATGTTTTCCACATTTATTTTTTATTTTTTTATTAAATCATAGCTGTGTACATTAATGCAATTATGAGGTACAATGTGCTGGTTTTCTATACAATTTGAAATACTTTCAGCAAACTGGTTAACATAGCCTTCACCCCATTCTCTTAGTTAGTTAAGATATTTATATTTTACCCTTTGTAGATTTAACATGTACCCTTGTAAAATGCACAGTCTGTGTGGTTCCACCAGTTACCCTCTCTGTTTTCCACCTTGTTTTAAACACGTTATTTTGTCTGTATACATTTTTTGACTTGTGAACTGTCCCTTGAGATACTTGGGAGCTGAGACTGTCTTCCATTTCTGTGCAGATTGTGCCACCTAAACCTTCCCAGGGCTCAATAAATGTCTTGTGTTAGGTCTTTGTGAGAGAAAAAATAATGTTTTGTAAAAGCTGCTTGAATTACTTTCTTTCTTTTTTTCTTTTTCTTTTTTAAGACAAGAGTCTTATTCTGTTGCCCAGGCTAGAGTACAGTGGTATCATCATAGCTTGTTACAGCCTCAAATTCCTGGGCTCAGGAGATCCTGCTGCCTCAGCCTCTGGGTAGCTGGGACTACAGGCGCACACCGAGCTCATTGTTCTTTTTTCTGTAGAGACAGGATCTTACTGTGATGCTCAGGTTAGTCTCAAACGCCTAGTCTCAAGTGATCCTCCCTCCTAGGCCTCCCAAAATGCTGGGATTCCAGTGGTGAGCCACTGGACTGCTTGAGTTATTTAAAAAAAAAAAAGATTTTTGTTTTTAAAAATGAACATCTTTCTGAACAAGTATACCAAAGAACACCAATTGGCTCATTGTTGGGGGAAGGGATATTAATGCAGATGTTCTTTGTTTTGTATGTAAAATTACAATTTAATTGTTTATAATATCTCAGACAATTTATAATATCTCACAGACATCTTTTGTGATGGTGATCACCCCTTAATGTCACAATTGTTAGAACTAGGTTTAATCTGTCAACATCAATTGAGTATGTATTTATTTAAAAAGTATTATGGCGATAAAGTAGAAACTAGTGACAGGTATTTATGAAAGATAATGTAGAAATGGATGACAGTCTTGCTCTGAAATATATTTAGTTTAATGGGAACATGCAAAATTACCATTTGTAGGAAAAAGACAGTGGTTATCCCAGTGCTGTAACAAGTACCAAGTAACAGTGACACAGGGTTTATTATCAAAATGGTAAAGAAAACATTGGAGGTGGGAAAAACCGAAGTGGGGTGGGAAAGGTTTTATGCTTTAGCAGATTTTATGACTTTTTAAAGTAATTTTTTAGTAAAGTAGTGTTGGTGGTAGACAGGGTTTATGTTCTCTATTTGAACTATTTTTATGTATAAAATATCTTGGAGGGACAGAGTTGTGCTCTGAATTTCAACTCTTGTTACCTAGTAAGAGGGATCATCCTCCTGGCCCAGCTCAGATGTCACCTTGCCTGCAAGCTCTTCCTCTGTTCTCCTAATCAGAAGTGATAGTTCTTTTCTTTTCCTCCCAATAAATCCTCTTAGTACAAGCTGTGGTCTGACTTATAGATTTTCTTCATTAGATTGTGGAGTTTGGTCGGTAAAAACCATTAACAGAAGTTGGAGCCATTTCATTTTTACTGTTGCCTAAAGTTACTCAAGCAGTTTTTATTAGTCCACCAGTTCTGTATAAAACCGTGAACCATAAAGAAGTTCAACTTTAGTTTTATTTGTAGAAAGTATGTGTTTATGTTTAAAGGAAAAGAAAACATCATTTTCCTTATCACCAAAGTATCACATGCTCGTTATAAAATACTGACATGAAAGAAATGTATAATTTAGAAATAAAAATGTCTTATAACATTGCCCCATCAATTGTATCTATTATTAATGGTTTGGAGGTTTATGTCTTCCATTCTTTATGTTTTCCTTTTTTTTTTTTGAGACAGAGTCTCATTATGTCACCCTCTGAAGAGTGCTGTGGTGTCACAGCTCACAGCAACCTCAAACACTTGGGCATAAGTGATTCTCTTGCCTCAGGCTCCTGAGTAGCTGGAACTACAGGCACTTGCCACAATGCCCGGCTATTTTTTGGTTGCAGTTTTCGTTGTTTAGCAGGCCAGGGCCGGGTTTGGTCCCACCTGCTTTGGTGTATGTACCCACTGAGCTACGGGTGCTGCCCTTCTTTTACCTTTAGATAGGACTGTCTTCAACTATCTTACTTGAAAATTAAAATTTATTTAAATTTAATAAAGTAAAGGTAATGGTTTTTATATACTTAAAACCATACTTAAAAAATTAATTGCTCCATGGTCCGTAATTCTGGTTCTTCTTTTCTTAGGATATAAGGCTGCCACTAATATGCTTGTGTTTACAATGTAGACGTCATAATCTTTATAAAAGTTGATCAAAACCTATGTGCTAAACAGTTAACATGCCTTTAACGCAAAATATTTTTGGAGTACACACTTTTAAGTGTAATTTCTTCTCATTGCTTGATTTTTCTCTAGAGAGAATATTCATGGTTGACTCACTGACAGATTTTACTCTAACCTTAGGTTGCATATTTAGAAAGGGGGCTGCAGTTTAGGCTGGGGAAGTACCCTGTTTCCCTGAAAATAAGACCTACTTAGCAGGAAAGATAAGATGTCCCCTGGAAATAAGACCTAGCGCATCTTTGGGAGCACAGCTTAAAATAAGACATTGTCTTATTTTTTGGGAAACAGGGTAGGTGAGAAGAGTCTCTTGTTCTAGGTGTTTCTTTAAGCTAGCCCAGAGAGGGGAAAGATTTTCCAAAGATTCCTTAACAGAAAGCCCAACTGTAAGCTGCCAGGTGGCCTAATCAGTCGGAAAAATCTCTATTCATTCAGCAAATGTTTGAGACCTGCACCTAGAGTGTGTATGCTGGGAGGCATTGAGGATGAGATTAAGTCTGTCTCTGTGGCAAGGTAAATAGTGTGGAGGGGAAGGTGTGATCAGAGGGAGCTTCAGTGAAGCCTGCACCTCCGTGAGCGTCTGGAGCTTCAGTGAAGCCTGCACCTCGGTGAGCGTCACTCACTTGGTGTGTATTGTTCTGCATAGCCTCTTCCAGAGTGAAATAAACCCGATCTTCTGCAGGAGATGGGTTAAGGTCATGGAGACTGTGGAGTTCTAGGACTTCTCTGAGTCCTAGACTTGTTTTTTTTGGATTGCAAACACTGCTATTTCTGTGGGGCAGAATTCTGCAAACACAGACGTGTCTTTTCTTACACTTTATGGGAAGAATCCATTTTAAAGACCATTGTAAGACTACATCTGTATCCAAGCAAATAATTCATATTTTGCTGATATAGTAGCAATACATATTCTTCTATGCTAAAAATGATATAAAATAGTTGGCTTTTCCAGGATTTGTGTTTTTTGTTATGAAAATGATTATTTTGAATATATTAAAATTCATTGTGAAGTATTTTTAACATTTGCAAGACGGACGTGGCAAACCGTCCCCCTCCCCATTCAATCTTTGTATTTGTGGGGAAAGAATCGGATTATTAAACAAGTTTGTAGTGGCTCAACACCTGTAATCCTAGCACTTTGGGAGGCTGAGGCTGGAGAATTGCTTGAACCAGAAGTTTGAGACCAGCTTGAACATTAGCAAAAACTCATCTCTACCAAAACAAAACAAAAGAAGACAACAACAACAAAAACCCAAGAAAAACTTAGCCTGGCATGGTGGTACGTGTATGTCCCAGGTACTCAGAAGGCTGAGGCAGGATGATCTGAGCCCAGGAGTTTGAGGTTGCAGCGAGCTATGATTGTGCCACTGCACTCTAGCCTGGGTAATAGAGCAAGACCCTGCATCTAAATAAATAAATAAATAAATAAATAAATAAATAAATAAATAAAAGGACTACTTAACTGAGTCCTGTTTGTCAGTGATAGGGTCAACCAGACCAGGACAGTGTCTGTAATGACTATAATGCAGCAATTTTGCTTTGTCAAGGTTTGTGAAGAGTTAAAATTTCTAAATAACAGTTTATTGCAATAAAATTCACATACCATACGATTTCCCTATCTAGAATGTACAATTCAGTGGTTTTAGTGTTTTCCATCACCACCGTCAATTTTAGAACTTTTTCATCACCCTATCACCACTCCACCCTCGGCCCTAGGCAACCATTGGTCTACATTATACATTTACCCATTCTGGACACCTCATATAAATGGAAAATAACATTGTAATAAATGTGCATTCCTGTGTAACTCAGTTCTTCTCAATGTGTATAAATCCTGTGAGTAGATCCAAGCAGGTCCTTTCATGATGTGTTGTAGCTCCACGGTTAGAAAGGTTTTCTTAGAGGAAATTTATCTAGAGCCTTATAAGGCTGGAGAATAATGGGGAAAGAGATACCCCCCCCCACTCCTCACCCCCATGAAAATCATTAGATTCATTTTGGTAATGCTTTTTTTATATTCATTTAATCATTAGGTGACTTTCAAATAAACGATTTATGTTTCTAGTTCTGTTTTAAGTCCAGGCTCAATGTAAAGTGGTGCTGTCCATTATTAGTTCCAAATGTTCTATTTATTGGATCAAAATAGGGCTTTATAGGTCAGTCCTGGTGAACTAGTATTGTTTACGAGCACAGATATTTTCTTTTGAGACCAAGTCTCACCTTGTCGCCCTCAGTGGAGTGTGGTGGCATCATAGCTCACAGCAACCTTAAACTCTTGGGCTCAAAGTGATTCTCTTGCCTCAGCCTCCCAAGTAATTGGGACTACAGGTGCCTGCCACAACACCCAGCTACTTTTTAGAGATGAGGTCTCACTCTGGCTCAGGCTGGGAGCACATATATTTTCATCAGCTCTACTGGTCCTTATTTTCCATCTTATAATAATAATAAATTTATTGACTGCTTACTAAGTAGTATGGTGATTTATATGTACTATCTTTTAAGGTAGAAGGATGCTGTTTGTGTTTTTAGTATTTTCTCTATATATCTGCATTGGTTATGTTTTACAGGCTTGTGATCTTTTGAAGATTGTTTTGAATGGCCACTTGAAAAAAAATTATTTCTAAGAACTTCTTTCTTTAGAGATAAGGTCTCACTTACATTGCCCAGGTTGGCTTCCAGTGATCTGGCTCAAGTGAAAAATCTTGCCTCAGCCTCCTGAGTAGCTGGGACTACAGGTGCATACCATTTCCTAACTTGAAGGACCATTTTTGGTCAAACCTAGGACACTTTGATCCTGGTGCTTTCTTGATCATTCCAGGGGTATCAACAGAAGGCTTTCACAAACTATATCCTGCTCTTGGGTGGCAGCAATTTCAAGACACATCTCTATTTCAGAGCATCCACACTTCAGAGAGGCTAAAGTGGATTTTTTTTTTTTTTGGTTTGTTTTTGTTTTTATGGGCATCTGAAAGTTGATGAAAAGGAACATTAGTTTGCTCATTTATACAATGCAGTCTTACTTTCTAGGTCATAAAATTTTCACATGTTCTTTGTTGCCTGAATGATTTCAACATCATATTTCAATTTCTCAGGATTCCTTGTTTTGTTCTGTTCAAAGTTTTTGGTTTTCCTCTTTATTTCATGGCAACCTTCAGAAATGATTTAATTCGGTCCAATACTAAAGAATGCTGGAAAGAGAATTTAAGTACTATAAATTTAAAATTTATAGTTTCGATTCTTCATTTTAAAACTTCAGATGGATTATGCCATCTAATATTGGTAAAAAATACATCAGTTTGGTGTTTCCATCTACGTGTCTGGGGTGTCAACAAACTCACAATAATTTGTTTGCAGAAGAGACAACCAGCAATACGCGGAGCACCGTATTTGGCCTCTGGGTGAAGCCGTTCGCGTCTAAGTCGCGTCTGGCTGGTCGTTACTTTCCTTCCCTGCCGTCTCTCTGTTTGCCTCCGTTACACCTACCTGTGTAGACGCCTTCTCTTTCTAACGTGGTGTTTTCTGTGTGCCTGAGAACAGAGCACACGTGTACACTTGCTGACTGATGGTGGGAAAATGTGACAGTGTTCCAGGAGAGGAAGCAAGGGGTCCTGTGCGTGGACTCTAGGGCTAGCACCTTGTTACGTGGGGTTTTACTGCTTAGAGGACTCTTGTTTCTTTGCTGGTTTTGGACTCAGATGGCTGATGCTTCTGTATAGCAGAGGGTGGTTCAACAGAAAGGTATTCATTACCCATGGATGTTCAACTTCCTCTGGATACTGAACCTCCAAAGATTCTGTCTTACTAAGCCTACCTCAAGTGGATGCAGAATAACTGTTGTTCTTCCTCTCCTTTTTTATTTGAGACAGCGTTTCACTCAGTCACCCTCAGTAGAGTGCTGTGCGTCTTAGCCCACGGCAATCTCAAACTCTTGGTCTGAAGCGGTTCTCTGGCCTCAGCCTCCCAAGTAGCTGGGACTACAAATGCCCGCCACATCGCCTGGCTATTTTTTAGAGATGGGGGTCTTGCTCTTGCTCAGGTTGGCCTCAAACCTGTGAGCTCAGGCAATCCACCTGCCTCAGCCTCCCAAATGCTGGGATTACAGGCATGAGCTACTGCGCCCAGCTTGTTCTTCCTTTTTGAATGACTGATGTTCTACCTCTTGAAAGAACCATCACAGACCCTAAGCATGTGCACCAGGACACTTGCATGTACTGGAATATTGTTATCATACAGAAGCTTATATAATTCAAAGATCAGAAATTAAAGGTCATAAAGAACAGATTGCATGTAAAATAGCCACATGTGTCTGTTATGTAAATATTTTTTGGAAACAGTCTCTCTCTGTTGGCCAGAGAAGTCCTGCAGTGGCGTCTGCCTAGATCACAGCAACCTCAAACTCCTGGACTCCAGTGATCCTCCTGTCTCAGGTAGCTGGGACTGCGGCATTCACTAATTTTTTCTATTTTTAGTAGAGATGGGGTCTTGCTCTTGGTCAGGCTGGTCTCAAACTCCTGAGCTCAAGCAATTCCTGAGCTTAGTGTTCCTGAATGCTGGGATTACAGGCGTGAGCCACTGACTGAGCCTGGCAAGTCAGTGAATGGTTTTAGCGTTAGTGTCCTTAAGAATGACGTCATTCAGCTCTTGCATAAAGAGAATGAGATTGTAAATTGTTTAGAGTTATTCTTTTGATTCTCAGCCCAGTATTTTTCCTGTTCTAACATATATTGCCTTTCCAAGTAAAATTTTTAAAGGATGGATAGTATGTCTTTGAATTTTATAGCCTTTGTAACACAGGTCTATAAACATTTCATCTCATCCCAGCAGTATAAAGAATTGAATCATCTTCCCCAAAATGTGTATGCCTCTTTCCTGTAGACTGTATACTAGATGATGTACTGAGTATGTGGTAAGTATAGAAAATACTTCCAGTCAATTTAAAATGTATTATTCACATGTTTTTGATTCCACTTAAAATACTAGTAAGATAAGGGAAATGTCATTGAAATTATTACAGACTCACTGGAAGTTGCTAGAATAGTACAGGGAGTCCTGTGCCACCTTCATTCAGCTTCCCCCAGTTGTAACATCTTATAAACATCACATATGAACAAGATGCACTGACATTGGTACAGTATTGTTAATTAGCTACATTCAGATTTCCTGGTTTTTAATGTGCTCATTTGTTTGTAGGTGGGTGTACAGTTCTGTGCAATTTGATAAAATGTCCCGTATAGGTTTGCATCACCACCACTACAGTCAAGGTTCAGCACCGTCCCACCACTGCCGGGAGGCTCCCTCCTGCAGCTCAGATTCACCTCCCCCCTGAGCCCATCTTTTTACTCTGTGATTTTTGAGAGTGCCACATAAATGGAATCATACCATGTGTAACTGTTTGAGATGGGCTTTTTTTTTTTTTTTTTTTTGAGACAGGGTCTCACTTTATCACCCTCGGTTGAGTGCTGTGGCCTCACACAGCTCACAGCAACCTCCAACTTCTGGGCTTAGGCGATTCTCTTGCTTCAGCCTCCCGAGTAGCTGGGACTACAGGTGCCCGCCACAACGCCCGTCTATTTTTTTGTTGCAGTTTGGCCGGGGCTGGGTTTGAACCCGCCACCCTCAGTATGTGGGGCTGGCACCCTACCCATTGAGCTACAGGCGCTGCCAGTGATCGGCAGAATGTCCCAGGGAGCCATCTAAGTTGTCATATGCATCAGTAGTTCATTTCCTTTTATTGCTGAGTAGTATTCTTTGAATGGATGTAGTAAAGTACAGTTTTAACTGTTCACCTGTTAAAGAACAGAAGAGTCGTTTCCAGATTTTGGCTGTTACCTTTAAAGCTGCTGTGAACATTTGTGGAAAGTTTTCATGTAAATGTAAGTTTTCATTTCTCTGGAATAAAGACCAAGAATGCATTTCTGGGTTGTATTTTAAGTGCATGTTTAGTTTTATAAGAAACAGCCAAGTTATTTTCCAAAGCGACTGTATATTTTCACCAGCAGTATGTGAAATTTCCATTTTATCCAAATGAACATTTCTCCATATCCTCTCCAACATTTTGTATTATTATTACTTTATATTTTTACTGTTAAAAAATAGTTGTATAGGGGCCAGGCACAGTGGCTCAATGTCTGTAATCCCAGCACTCAGTGGATAGTGAGCCACTGACTGAGCCTGGCAAGTCAGTGAATGGTTTTAGCGTTAGTGTCCTTAAGAATGACGTCATTCAGCTCTTGCATAAAGAGAATGAGATTGTAAATTGTTTAGAGTTATTCTTTTGATTCTCAGCCCAGTATTTTTCCTGTTCTAACATATATTGCCTTTCCAAGTAAAATTTTTAAAGGATGGATAGTATGTCTTTGAATTTTATAGCCTTTGTAACACAGGTCTATAAACATTTCATCTCATCCCAGCAGTATAAAGAATTGAATCATCTTCCCCAAAATGTGTATGCCTCTTTCCTGTAGACTGTATACTAGATGATGTACTGAGTATGTGGTAAGTATAGAAAATACTTCCAGTCAATTTAAAATGTATTATTCACATGTTTTTGATTCCACTTAAAATACTAGTAAGATAAGGGAAATGTCATTGAAATTATTACAGACTCACTGGAAGTTGCTAGAATAGTACAGGGAGTCCTGTGCCACCTTCATTCAGCTTCCCCCAGTTGTAACATCTTATAAACATCACATATGAACAAGATGCACTGACATTGGTACAGTATTGTTAATTAGCTACATTCAGATTTCCTGGTTTTTAATGTGCTCATTTGTTTGTAGGTGGGTGTACAGTTCTGTGCAATTTGATAAAATGTCCCGTATAGGTTTGCATCACCACCACTACAGTCAAGGTTCAGCACCGTCCCACCACTGCCGGGAGGCTCCCTCCTGCAGCTCAGATTCACCTCCCCCCTGAGCCCATCTTTTTACTCTGTGATTTTTGAGAGTGCCACATAAATGGAATCATACCATGTGTAACTGTTTGAGATGGGCTTTTTTTTTTTTTTTTTTTTGAGACAGGGTCTCACTTTATCACCCTCGGTTGAGTGCTGTGGCCTCACACAGCTCACAGCAACCTCCAACTTCTGGGCTTAGGCGATTCTCTTGCTTCAGCCTCCCGAGTAGCTGGGACTACAGGTGCCCGCCACAACGCCCGTCTATTTTTTTGTTGCAGTTTGGCCGGGGCTGGGTTTGAACCCGCCACCCTCAGTATGTGGGGCTGGCACCCTACCCATTGAGCTACAGGCGCTGCCAGTGATCGGCAGAATGTCCCAGGGAGCCATCTAAGTTGTCATATGCATCAGTAGTTCATTTCCTTTTATTGCTGAGTAGTATTCTTTGAATGGATGTAGTAAAGTACAGTTTTAACTGTTCACCTGTTAAAGAACAGAAGAGTCGTTTCCAGATTTTGGCTGTTACCTTTAAAGCTGCTGTGAACATTTGTGGAAAGTTTTCATGTAAATGTAAGTTTTCATTTCTCTGGAATAAAGACCAAGAATGCATTTCTGGGTTGTATTTTAAGTGCATGTTTAGTTTTATAAGAAACAGCCAAGTTATTTTCCAAAGCGACTGTATATTTTCACCAGCAGTATGTGAAATTTCCATTTTATCCAAATGAACATTTCTCCATATCCTCTCCAACATTTTGTATTATTATTACTTTATATTTTTACTGTTAAAAAATAGTTGTATAGGGGCCAGGCACAGTGGCTCAATGTCTGTAATCCCAGCACTCAGTGGATAGTTTGAGTTCAGGAGTTCTAGACTAGTCTGAGCAAGAGCAAGACCCTGTCTCTACTAAAAATTGAAAAATTAGCTTGGTGTTTTGGTGGGTACCTGTAGTCCAAGCTGCATGAGGGTCGGTTGAGCCCAGAAGCAGACTGTGTTTCAAACAAACAGTTGTATAGTGATATCTAATTGTAGTTTTAATATGCCTTTCCCTAAATTAATTGTTTCCCTGATGGGAAAATGGGATTTTAAAAACAATTATTGAGTTTTGAGAGTTCTTTATATATTCTGAGTTTTTTGTCTAGATATATATTCTTGGTATGAAATATATGTTAAGGGCTAGGTGAGATGGCTCACGCCTGTAATCCCAGCACTTGGGAGGCTGAGGTGGGTGGATTGCCGTAGCTCATAGTTGGAGACCAGCCTGAGCAAGAGTGAGACCCTGTCTCTAAAAAATAGCTGGGCGTTGTGGTGCGCACCTGTAGTCCCGGTTACTCAGGGAGGCTGAGGCAGGAGAATCACTTAAGCCCAAGAGTTTGAGGTTGTTGTTAACTGTGACGCCATGGCACTCTACCAAGGGTGACAAAGTGAGCGAGCACCTGTAGTCCCAGCTACTCCGGAGGCTGAAGCAAGAGAATCGCCTAAGCCCAGGAGTTGGAGGTTGCTGTGAGCTGTGTGATGCCATGGCACTCAACGGAGGGTGATGTTTCCAAAAAGAAAAAAAAAAAAGAAATATAAAAAAAGAAACATATATATATATATATGTTCTGTATGTAGTGTGTAAACATTTTCTCCTCATTTGGAGCTTGTCCTTTCAACCTCTTAATAGTATCTTTCACACAGGAACACTTTTCCATTTCATATAGTCCATGTGATTAGTGTTTTTTTTAAATTTATTATTAAGTCATAGCTGTGTACATTAATGCGATCATGGGGCACCATACACTGGTTCTATAGACCATTTGACATATGTTCATCATACTGGTTGACATAGCCTTCCTGGCATTTTCTTAGTTACTGTGTTAAGACATTTGTATTCTACATTTACTAAGTTTCACATGTACCCTTGTAAGATGCACCGCAGGTGTGGTCCCACCATCGCCCTCCCTCCGCCCCTTCTCCCCCTTGTAATTAGTGTTTTTTATGAATTGTACTTTTGGTGTCATGTTGATGGACTTTACCTAGTCATATGCCCTGAGGATTTTCTCCTATGTTTTCTTCTAAAAGTTAAACTTTCATGCTTTGCCAGATAATCACCTTTTACCTTGTAATTCCCCCCATCCTTCCAACAAATGTTTTCTTGAACACCTACTGTGTGCCAAACACTATTTAGGAATGGGCAAAGCGGGAAGCAGAAGACGCAAATTCTCTGTTCTCATGGAGCTGACGTACTAGTGGCTCTTCATTGTACAAAGCTATAAGGAAACCTCAGAAATGTTAATTCAAAATTAATTTGTTTACATTCCCATGAGGAAAAGTACTAGGTCTCTGGATATGAACATTTTCAAGTCACAAGAGGAAATAACTTGTAATTTTGGATAAAGCACCAGCATTGGTAACAGGGCAGTTGTTAGCTCTACAGTTTTCTTGTTGCTTGATGGTATTTTATTAGTGTTATGATTAATCTGCCCTTTGAATAAACCTTTTCAAAATCCATTTGTCCTTTTGTTAGTGATATCATACTTCAAAGAGATCTGCAGAGCTGCTTAGTTGGGCACCTGAAAGCTGCAGGAGGTTGATGTGCTGAAAGTGGATGAGCACGTGAGGACTCACAACCAGCCTCCCGAGGCTGTGAAACTGCCACCTTGTTTTAGGAAACTTGACCTGCTATCCCAGTGTCAGCAACAGAAACCCTCCTGAGTATACTTAATACAAATTGAGGTGTTTGCTGAATTGTTGGAAGAGCCGAATAGGTTTTAGGGCAGATTGCCAAGTTCGACCCCAAAGCAATACAGAAGGTAGCTACCAGGGGAGTCCCGTGGGTCTGTGCTGCAATTGGGAGCTGGTGCTGCTGCTGCTACACTTGACTCCAGATGCTCCAGAAAGGAGAACGGCCTGACAGCTGCCATCCAGGATCAGGAAGTGAGACCGGGAAGCCTCTATTGCTCTGTCGTTACCACTCTGCTTCTTACCACCTTAGAAGCTGGAGTCATACTGGACCCTGGAATGATACTCACATTTCTACAACTATGCTTGCCCCCTGACAATTAAAAAGATACCTTTCAGGTTACCCAGGGATACCTTTAGCCAGCAGAATCTGATTACTGTGCAGTACTTCAGCTGAAGGAAGTCTGGGAAACTAGTAATTGCAGCTTCCTGGTCTCAGGGGGTGGAGGTTGAGTCAGGCAGTGTGCGGTATCCAGCATACATCACATCAAGGCCACCAGACATCACCGACACCAGCAGGCTGACGCAGGGACCAGTGTGTCAATCGCACATATCAAATATTGGTAATGCTTAATTTTTATTTTATTTTTTTCTAGCTTTATTGAATTATGACTGACAAAAATTGTGTGTATTTAAGGTCTACAATGTGATTTGATGTACATATACATTCTGAAATGATTACACAATCAAACTAATTAATATACCCATCACCTCCCATGGTTGTTCCTCCTCAGGATGGTTTTGTTTTTTGTCATTTCAGCTACCCCCAGTCAACTGAGGTCTCAAAATACTAACAGTACTATTATTGTTAGTCTGTTACTGTGCCAGATGTATAAATTAAGCTTTATTCTAGGTGTGTAAATATAGGAAAAAACATAGCATATGTGGGGTTTGATACTCTCTCCAGTCTCAGACATCGACTGGGGGGTCTTGGAGGAACTACTGTGATTGAGATCTCCTCTCTTAGAGAATGTCAAGTATAAATATCATTTTCATTAACTGTAGACACCCTCATGCTGTATATTGGTTTTCCAGAATATACTCATAACCGAAAATTTGTATTCTTTCACCAATCTCCTCCTCCCCCACCGCCCACCCCCGGGTAGCCACCCTTCCACTCTGTTACCCTGAGTCTGGCCTGTGGACTTTGTTTTTCTCCGTCTGGTTTATTTCACTTTGCATATGAGCTGCAGGTCATCTCCGTTGTCACACAAGGCAGGATTTCCGTCTTTAAGGCTGAATTATTCTACTTTGTGTATACATTGTGATGTCTGTATCCATTACTGTTTTTTTTTTTTTTTTATTAAATCATAGCTGTGTACATTGATATAATCATGGGGCATCATTCACTAGCTTCACAGACCGTTTACCAAGTTTCACATATACCCTTGTAAGATGCACCGCTGGTGTAATCCCACCAATCCCCTTCCTTCTACCCACCTCCCCCCTCCCTCCCCTCCATTACTGTTTTTTATATCAAAATTTTAATGAGTTGAAACACATTAAATCTATGGAAATCCATGAGTCTACAGAAAAGAAAACACACATTTGTTGTCTTTTTTTTTTTTTTTTTTAGAGAGAGTCTTGTTTTGCCGCCCTGGGTAGTGTGCTTTGGGGTCACAGCTCACAGCAACCTCCAACTCTTGGGCTTAGGCGATTCTCTTGCCTCAGTTTCCGAGGATCTGGGACTATAGGCACCAGCCACAATGCCCGGCTATGTTTTTGTTTTGCAGTTTGGCTGGCGCCGGGATCGAACCCGCCACCCTTGGTATGTGGGGCCGGCGCCCTACTCACTGAGACACAGGCGATGCCCCATTTGACATCATTTGAGGTGGCTCTTAAATCCACTCTTCACTTCTAAAACTGGTATTTAAAGGTAAAGAATTAAGCCTTTATTATGTCTTCTCAGCACTGAAGGAGGTTGGAAGAATTTTAGATTTCCTTGTCTGTGATATCATTTTTGCTAAGTAGTAGACCTGGGTTTTGAGAGGCCTACTCTCCGCCCCTTCTGCGTAGAGCTCTTTGGCTGGGTAAACCAGGGCTCTCTGTCTTCCTCCAGCTGAGCCGGCAGAGCTGGCGGGAAGTGAGTGACGCTGGGAAGGCCAGGGCCCTGAGTTCTTGGGCATCACATTCCTGCACAAGGCCCTCTGAGCAGGAGTCCAGCTGGCCTCATTCCTTTTGCTGATGTATGTGACCATATCCACAAATGTCACTGGTTTCTAGAACCTAGCTGTTAAGGACACAGCTGTCATCATCTGACCCCTTTTATTCCTGTGGAAAGGTAAGAGTCTCAGGAGTGTGGACTCTTGGTAGCCTCTGCAACTTTTCAGGAAACAGAGGTTGTGACCACCATATTCTCTTCCTCACAAACCAACCGACTTGCATTGTTCACACATCTTTTCAGTTGCGAATAGTGCAGTGAACATAGGGACTCAGCTATCCCTTTGCATATAAACCCAGAAGTAGGATTGCTGGGTTATAAGGTAGCTCTATTTTTAATTTTTTGAGGAACCCCTGCACTGTTTTCCATAATTTCTGTACCAATTTGCATTTCCAGCAACTGCAGGCCAGGGTTCCCTTTTCTCTGCCTCCAGCACTTGCTGTCTTTTGTCTTTTTGAGAACAGCCATTCCAGCAGGTGTAAGACGCTCCCTCATTGTGGTTTGATTTGTCTTTCCCTGATGAGTGATGCTGATCACCTTTCCTGTATCTGTTGGTCATTTGCCTGCCCGTTCCATAGGTTGCCGTTTCCTTTGCTGTACAGAAACTCGTTAGTTTGACACAGCCCCACTCGTTTATTTTTTCTTTTGTTGCCTTTCCTTTTGGGGTCAAATCCAAAAGAAGCATTGCCAACACCACTGTTCCCTGTGTTTTTTCCTAAAAGTTTTGCGGTGTCAGGGCTTGTGTTTAAATTTTTAATTCACTTTGAGTTGATTTTTATGTATGGTATAAAATAGGATAGGATTTCATTCTTTTGCATGTGGATATCTAGTTTTTCCAAACCATTAATTGAAGAGATTATCCTTTCTCCATTGGGTATTTCTGGTGCCTTTGTCAAAAATTAGTTGATTGCGGGTTTATTTCTGGGCTCTCTATTCTGTTCTTCAGTCTGTGTCTGTCTTTGTGCCAGCACACTCTGTTTTGTTTGGAGTAGCTTTGTAATATAGTCTGAAACCAGGAAGTGTGGCACTTCTAGCTTATTTCCTGCTCAAGATTACTTGAGAGTTGTTGGAAGCTACTTGGGACTGTTTGTGGTTCCTTCTGAATTTTAGGATTGTTTTCCTATTTCTGTGAAAAATGTCATTGGAACTTTGATAAGGATTGCACTAAATCTGTAGGGTGCTTTGGGTAGTATGGACATTTTACCAATATTGATTCTTCCAAGCCAGGAACATGGGGTATCTTTCCATTTATTTATTTGTGTTCTCTTCAGTTTTTTCTTCAGTGTTTTAATAGTTTTCTGATCTTTTACATCCTTGTTTAAATTTATTATTAAAGTATTTTAATCTTTTTGAAGTTATTGTGTTTTGTTTGTTTTTTTGAGACAGAGTCTCAAGCTGTCACCCTTGGTAGAGTGCTGTGGCATCATAGCTTACAGCAACCTCAGACTCCAGGGCTCAAGCACTTCTCTTGCCTCAGCCTCCTAAGTAGCTGGGACTATAGGCGCCTGCCACAACACCTCTATTTTTAGATGTGAGGTCTCACTATAACTCAGGCTGGTCTTGAACTCAGGAGCTCAGGCAATACGCCCGCCTTGGCCTCCCAGCGTGCTGAGATTATAGGTGTGAGCTACCACACTTGGCCTGAAGTTATTATAAACAAGATTGTTTTTGTTATTTCTTTTTCATTGTTAGTGTATAGGAATGCAAATGATTTTTTTTAACTGGAAAGCTCCCTGAACCAGAATAGGTTGAGAGAGACTCCCTGCAGTTGATTTTTGTATATGTATGTTGATTATTGTATCAATGCAATTTCACTGAATTTGTTTATCAGTTTAACTGTTGTTGGTAGAGACTTTAGGGTATTCTGTATGTAAGATCGTGTTATGTGCCAACAGTGACAGTTTTACTTCTGCCATTCTAATTTGGATGCCTTTCATTGCTTTTTCTTGTCTGATTGCTTTGGTCGGGACTTCTGGTAATGGCTGGAGTGTGGACCCTTGTCTTGTTGTTTATCTTAGAGGAGCAGCATTTCACTTTTGAGTGTTAGCTGTAGGTTTGTCGTTAGTGGCCTTAGTAAAGCACAAATTTTAAATGTAAGATACTAAACATAAATAATCTTATGTATTTTTTTCATACCATTGGCTTGATATCACCCTGTTCTTGAGGGGTATAGGTACTCCACTATGAGTTTAATACATAATGATTTAGTAGGAACATAGGTCTGCTATGATTTCTAAGTATTTAAATTTGTCTTAAATCTCTCAATTTTTGGCCAGGTGTGGTGGTTCATGCTTGTAATGTCAGCAATTTTGGAGGCTGAGGCAGAAGGATTACTTGAGCCTAGGAGTTCAGGACCAGCCTACAAAAATTTAAAAATTAGCTGAGCATGGCGGCAGGTGCCTGTAGTCCCAGGTCCCTTGAAGCAGGAGGAGTGTTAGAGTTTGAGGTTGTAATGAGCTGTGATGATGCCACTGCACTTTATTCCTCGCGACAGAGTGAGATCCTATCACAAAAACAAAGACAAAAATAAAATACTCCCAATTTTTGAAACCATATCTTTTAACAGGTATTTTCAACTATGAAATGTTTTTGTTTAGGGAAACGTTAAATTTAGGCAGCATGATTCTTCCTTTTCTGTTGGGAGCTGAGCCTTCTTGTCTCTGTTTGACACCTGTGTGTTCCTCAGGTCTCCCTGGAGAATGTTGTGAAAGGTGGGTTTCTCCGAGAAACATGCTTTGGCACCAGAGGTCATATAGTTAGAATCACGACAATTTTGGTAGTTATTTGTTGAAACTAAAATTTGGTTTGTTTTATTGCATACTTTGGATTTGATTCCTAGATGTAGCAAATTTTGGCACAAAACTAAAAATGAGACCTTAAAAAATCCTTGTAAAGATTGGCTTCATATGATCTGTGATGATTTAAAATCCAATAAAATAAGTTGTATGAAAAATTTTGAGTATGTCTTCCTGTGCATTTTTCTAGTGCATGGTCTGTAGTTTTCAATCAGATTTTTAGAGAAGCTACTGTGACCCAGCAAAGATTTAAATGGCTGCTTGAGAGGTGGAAGTCACATTAAGACATTGGCCAGTCATTTGACCCTGAGGCTCTGGTCCATCACAGACTCCTCCTAGATTCCTCTCCTGTGTCTGTAGTATTTTTAAAGTGACTGTGAAAATAATTTGTTACTCAGATGTTGAGGCATGGGCCAAGAAATATCATTAAGAGTTTATTACTGGATGAGAGGAGTTGTCTGGAAGTCACTTATATTACCTGAATAATTATTATTATTTTTTTTTTGTAGAGACAGAGTCTCACTATACCACCCTCGGGTAGAGTGCCGTGGTGTCACACGGCTCACAGCAACCTCTAACTCTTGGGCTTACGCGATTCTCTTGCCTCAGCCTCCCGAGCAGCTGGGACTACAGGCGCCCGCCACAACGCCCGGCTATTTTTTTGTTGCAGTTTGGCCGCGGCTGGGTTTGAACCCGCCACCCTCAGCATATGGGGCCGGCGCCCTACTCACTGAGCCACAGGCGCCGCCCTCTTTTTTTTTTTTTTCTTTGAGACATGGTCTTACTCTGTTGCCTGGGTGGGAGTATAATGGTGTTATAGCTCACTACATCCTCATATCCCTGGGCTCAAGTGATCCTCCTCCTAAGTGCCTGGGACTACAGGTGTATGACACTGTGCCTGGCTAATTTTTGTATATATATATATTTTTTTTTTTAAGAGATGAAGTCTCATTATATTACTCGGGCTGCTCTCGAATGCCTGGCCTCAAGGGATCTTCCTACCTCAGCCTTCCAAACTGTTAGGATTACAGGCATGAGCCATAGTGCCTAGTCCCAAAAATCACTTTCTTAAAATCACTTTCACATATGGTTACGAGGATCCTGCACAACCGTGTCAGGACATAAGAAAATGTTCAATAATTTCGAACCCAATAGATTATACTTTGGAGAATGTCTTAGGTTAGGCAGCTATAATGAAATACCACGAAATACCGTTAGATTGGATGGTTTATAAATAACAGCAGTTTCTCACAGCAGCGAGGCTGCATGTCTGAGTTCTTTGCCAGCATGGCAGGGTCTGGTGAGGACCCTCTTCCAGGTGGCAGACCTTGGACTTCTCTGTACATCCCCACTTGGTGGAAAAGAGCTAGCCAGCTCTCCTGTCTCTTCTGATAGGGACATTAAACTCATTCATGAGGGCTATACTCTTAAGATCTAATTACCTAGCAGGATCCCTAGCTTTTAATACCATCACATTGGGCAGAGATACAGCCATGCCCTGCTTCTACAGGAATCCATCTGAGAAATGCATCTTTAGGTAATTCCACTGATTTGTGAACTCAATGTTCTTACACAAACCTAGATAGTATAGCCTACTGTACACCTAGGCTGTGTGGTATGATGGTATAGCTCGTTGCTCCCAGGCTACAAAACTGTATAGTATGTGAATCTTTGTGTATCTTAACATATAAGCATAGGAAAAAGGTACAGTGAAAATATGGCATAAAAGATAAAAAAGTGCCTATGTAGGGCACTTAACATGAATGGAACTTGCAGGGACTACAGGACTGGAGGTTGCTCTGGGTGAGTGAGTGAGTGAAGGTGAAGGCCAGGGCTTCGCTGCACACTTGTCCCTGACCAGCATCACCATTGCATGTGGATAAGGCATTGTGCTACTGTGTTATACTGGCTACTGTGACACTAGGCTATAGGCGGTTTTTTAGCTCCATTATAACCTTATGGGCTCACCATTGTATATGTGGTCAGCTGTTCTCTGAAATGTTATGTGGCCTATGATTGTGTATAAACGCATTGGAAATTTTCATCTTATGTGTCACCCTTTCTCATAATTTCTTAATAAATGGCCTCTTGTCATTCACCAAAACTTAAATGGAACGAATGATGGTGTAAAGTAGAAACTTGCAAACCTTTTCTTTAGTGGGGCACAGTGACTCACGCCTGTAATCCTAGCACTCTGAGAGGCCGAGGCAAGCAGATTGCCTGAGCTCAGGAGTTCGAGACCAGCCTGAGCAAGAGTGAGATCCTTCCTCAAAAAATAGCTAGTCATTGTGATAGGTGCCTGTAGCCCCAGCTACTTGGGAGGCTGAGGCAGGAGAATCACTTGAGCCCAAGAGTTTGAGGTTGCTGTGAACTGTGACAACGGCACTCTACCCAGGGCGAAATACAGAAACTCTGTCTCCAAAAAAACAAACAAACAAAAAAAACCGCACAGACTTCTTAAGGGAGAGAGGTTGTTTTAGTTGAAGTTGGAGCCAAGAAAGGTTTACTCTTCTTCCATTTCGAAATCTCTTACCTTAAAACACGCCCAGTGGCTTGGCCTGTAGCTCAATGGCTAGGGCTCCAGCCAGAGCTGGTAGGTTTGAACCCCGCCTGGGCCCGCCAAACAACAATGACAACTACAACCAAAAAAAAAAAAAAAAAAGCTGGGTGTTGTAGTCTCACCTACTTGGCAGGCTGAGGCAAGAGAATAGCTTAAGCCCAAGGGTTTGAGGTTGCTGTGAGCTGTGACATCATCTCACTCTATGGAGGGGGACATAGTAAGACTCTGTCTCAAAAAACAAAAAAAGCCACATCCAGTAATGAAAGAAAGTAGTGAGGCATTAGAAAGAAGCTGATGGAGGCTGCTGTCTGAACCCTGGTGCTACCAGTTCAGCACCACAAACACTTCATAGTATCACCTAGAAAGCTGGTGCTTTAAGCTATTTAAAGCCTCCAAAAATGCAATGGGTAACCTCAGTTTCCTCTTATAGAAAACGAATAAAAGGCAATTTCCCTCAGAGTTGTTGTGAGGTGCAGGTGATGTAGATGAAGGCCCCGACACAGCAGCCCTCTGGAGTCGCCAGCACCCTGAGCTTGGGGCCTGTGAATGCTATGTTGAGGGGAACAAGAAATTAAGATGTCAGGTGAAATGAAGAGGCATCAGCTGGGCCTGATGAATTCACAAGGGTCTAATGGTGGAAGCAGGAGTGGGAGTCAGAACGAGCGAGTCGGCATCATGAGGAGGAATCCACCGGCCATCACGGGCTTTGACGAATGAAGGGGATGTGGACCCAGAAAAGTGGGCAGCCTCTGTTAACTGATAAAGGCAAGAAAACACATTCTCCTTAGGACTTCCAGAAAGGAATGCAGCTCAGCCTCTCCAGTAGCTGGGATTGCAGGCGCCTGCCACCACACCCAGCTCGTTTTTTTCTATTTTTAGTAGAGACAGGATCTCACTCTCATTCACGCTGGTCTGGAACTCCTGAGCTCAAGCGATCCACCTGCCTTGGCCTTCCGAAGTGCTAGGATTACAGATGTGAGCCATGCACTGGGCTGGGAGATCCATTTTGGACTTCTGACCTCTAAGAACTGTAAGATAATAAATTTGTGTTGTTTGAAGCTACTGTCTGTGGTAATTGTTAGAGCAGTGATAGGAAACTGATATAGTACTGACTTAATACGTATTAGGAGGTAAAATTGTCTTTCTCTCTTAAGACAACCTGTTGCGGCTTGGCGCCTGTAGTTCAGTGGCTAGGGTGCCAGCCACATACACCAGAGCTGGCAGGTACGAACCCAGTCCTGGTCTGCCAAATAACAATAAAAATATTTTTTTGGTTCCGCCAAAAAAATAGCTGGGCATTGTGGTGAGCGCCTGTAGTCCCAGCTACTTGGAAGGCTGAGGCAAGAGAATCGCTTAAGCCCAAGAGTTTGAGGTTGCTGTGAGCTGTGATGCCACAGCATTCTACCCAGGGCCACAGCTTGAGACTCTGTCTAAAAAAAAAGACAACCTGTTGAACTTCACCCTTGCCTACCTCCACACATCTAACTTTCCTTTCTGAGAGAAAAGGGCGCCTTCATCTTCTCCCCACCTGAGCCCCAGAATAATCCCATTTCTTCCACACTTCCCTTCACCTCCAGTGTCTTCATGCCTCCTCTGCGTTTTCCCCACTGCCTTGACACATGCACGGAGCTGCCTCACCATGGGCAATGCTGTGCTGGAGCCTCAGCATCTCACCCTGTTGAACCCGGGCAGCCCTACGTGTATTCAGAGGTATCAGATCATTTTCACCTTAATGTTAACCCTTTGTTATAAATGCATTGTGTGTGATACAAATCTCAGAGTATTTGAGTGCATACTGTTTCGTAAGCACTATGTTGCTCGTGATGAAGTTAGAGAAGAATGAGAAGCATCTCTTCTCTGAAGGGATTCCTATTGTAGATAATTATTAACAGTAAATTATCAGTTAATAAGCAGTGGAGGTGTCATGGAAGGGCAAAGTCAAGACAGGTTGTTTTAGCCTGGAGCAATCTGATGCCTTTGTGAAAGGTATTTGAGCTAGGAGTGTGCTCGTAAAGAAATGAGGGAAATGGTTTTAATAAAAAAGGATTTTCTTAGAAACACAAACGTTTACTAGTTGTAAACACATTGGCGAAAGCAGTTTTTTCTACTGCGCTTTTTGTGTTTGAGGAAACACTAGTAGAATTAAAAAATATATAAATTTAGATTGTAGTAAACGGACACATTTGTCTTGATGATGTCAGGTAGAACGACGTGTGAGATGTTTTAATTCTGTCAGTGAGTGAGTGGTGAGCCAATGCGAAGTCCTAAGACATTATTATACTTTTCAACAACTGGTAACACAGAGGTTTGTTTACACCAGCATCACTACAAACGTCTGAGTAATGCATTGTGCTGTGATGATACATTTTTTTTATTGTGTTTTATTTTAATGGAGGCAGAAAAACTCCCAAATGCGTTTTGAAACCTAGTATGATGTAATCTAAGGTCTTTCTGTGCGCTAAAAACATTGAATGTGATTACATTTTTAAAGGAAAGTATTACACGGGCTCAGAAAAGACAATTATGTTAGATTAATCTTTTAGAGAGAGAGGATTATTAGACTGTGAATCAGGAAAATATAGAAGATACAGTACAAGTGGATTTCAGCCAGAGATTTTACAGTGTTTCTCTTGGTTGACAAGGGGGATAATGTTGGCTGGGTGAGGAGGGCGACTGGATGGAAATGTGATTGGTTAAAAAATAACCTCTACAAGTTCATAATGAATTGGTGACAACCAGAGAGAAGTGTCTAGTGGCATGCTGAAATTCACTATTTTTTGTGATGTTGTAAAGGCTATGCATATCAATTATTTTGTATTTTGATGAATGAAATTTTGGTGGTTAATATTGAATATAACTGAAATAGTAGGTCAAGGCTAATGTGACAGGTTAATGGAGCTTGACATAAAGTTCTGTACATGGGTTCAAAATCAGCTGCACAGTTACAGGGGTGGTGGTGATGTTAAGTACAAATAATTTTTGTATTTTAATTACTGTAATAAACTCAGTATAAAATGTGACTACCAAACGTCTTCATAGAATCATAGTCTGACAGTCTGGACTAAAGGAAAAGAAGGCACAGAAAAGGGAGTGCCTTCGTCTTCACGTCCTGTTGTGCTGTGAGCAACATGGCACCTGGAGTGCTGTGCGGAGTTCCTGATGTAACATAGCACCTGTCAGTGAAGACACGGAAAATCGGAACCCTGCACATTGCTTGTGGGAGTGGAGAATGGTACTTCTGTTGTGAAAAACAGTTTGATTAAAGGTGGAATTATTATATGACTTCAATATTCCACTTCTAAGTATATACTTTGAATTTGGAAAACAGATACTCAGACAAATACTTGTTACCTAAATGTTTTGATGGCAGCATTGTTTACATCAGCCATAATGTAGAAACAACCAAGTGCCCATTAGCTGGAGAACAGGTAACCAAATACAGTATATCCATACAATGGCATCTTTTTCAGCCATGAGAATGAAGTATTGACATAATCTTTAAAGTACATGAACCTTTCAAAAAATCTAGGGGATACAGGGTCTTACTCTTGTCACCAGGGCTAGAGTGTCATCATAGCTCACTGCAACCCCAAATTCCCGGGCTCAAGTGATCCTCCTGCCTCAGCCTCCTGAGTAGCTGGGACTACAGGTGCCCACCACACCTGGCTAATTTTTTCAATTTTTAAACTTGTTTTGTAGAGGCTGGGCAGGGTGGCTCACCCCTGTAATTCTAGCACTCCGGAGGCCAAGAGCGTGGATCCCTTGAGCTCAGGAGTTGGAGACCAGCCTGAGTAAGAGCGAGACTCCTTTTCTACTAGCTGGGAATCCTGGCAGGCACCTGTAGTCCCAGCTACTTGGTAAGCTGAGGCAAGAGGATTACTCAAGCCCAAGAGTTTGAGGTTGCTCTGAGCTATGACACCACAGCACTCTACCCAGGGTGACAGAGTGAGACTCTATCTCAAACAAACAAACAAATTTGTTTTGTAGAGATGAGTATCTCACCATGTTGCTTTGGCTGGTCTTGAACTCCTGGCCTCAATCAATCCTCACTTCAGCTTCCTGAAGCGCTAGGATTATAGGCATGAGCCACTTTGCTTGGTCAAAAGTCACATATTGTATAATTCCATTGATATGAAATATTCGTAACAGGTTAATTCACAAACTGAATCACTAGTTGCCAGAAACATGGGGATGATGACAGCTTAATGTAGGTAAAGGGTTTCCTTCTGGGGTGACGAAATGTTTTGGAACTAGATGAAAGTGTTGTAAAACACAGTGCATATACCAGATGCCACTGAACGGGACACTGCAAAATGGTTAACATTTGTACATGGATTTTGCCTTATTTTAGAAAGAATATACAGATAATTGAATAGTACTAAACATACAGGAATAAATCCTGATGTTTATGGTTCCTTGGTTCCCTGCCACCAAGGGTGCCAAGCAAGACAGTTCAATGAGGGAAAGAAGAATCTTCTGAAAAAGTGGTCCTGAGACAACTAGATTCCCACATGCAAAAGAATGAATTTCAGGTGCTTCCTCACACCATACATAAACATTGAGTAGAAATGGATCATAAATGTAAATGTAAATGACTCATTTACATGTAAAAGATAAAATTAGAAGATCTTCAAAGAAAATGAGGAAATCTTAGTGACCCTAGGTTAGTCATATTTTCCTTAAAGAAGACACCAAAGCACAAGCAGCAGAAGATTAAATACATAAATTGTATTTTATCAAAATTAAAAGCATTAGTGCTTTAAAGGATACTATTAGAATAAAAAGCCTGCAAAGTGGGAGAAAATATGAATCATAGCTATTAAATAACAAGGGACTGTGTCTAGACTATATAAAGAACTTACAACTCAATAATAAAGAGATAACCCAGTTAAAATGATGAATACATTGTAAATTTTATGATATGCAAATTACATCTCAATGAAAATGGTTAAAAATGAGTCAAATGGGCTGGGCCAGGTGGCTCACATCTGTAAGCCTAACAGTCTGAGAGTGTTCCCTCTGACTTCAAGTGATCTCTCCAAGGTGGGAGGGATCTTGAAGTCAGAACTTTGAGACCAGCCTGAGCAAGATTGAGACCCATCTTTATTACAAATAGAAACTTTAGCTGGGCGTGGCGTGGGGGCTGAGGCAAGAGGATTGCTTGAGCCCTGACATTTGAGGTTGTGACTGACCTGTCATGATGCCACTGCATTCTAGCCATGGCACCAGAGCCAGACTCTGTCTCAAAAAAAAAAAACAAATGTTCAGAGGAGATCTCTGGTCTTATCCAGGGATTTAAGATTAAAATGCTTTTTCTCTCACTGTCCCCAGCTTCTCTCAGCTGTACCTGGTATACTGTAGGCCAGGCGCGTTGGCTCACACCTGCAATCCCAGCACTGTGGGAGGCCAAGGTGGGTGGATTGCTTGAGCTCAGGAGTTTGAAACCAGCCTGAGGAAGAGCAAGACACCTGTCTTTACTAAAAATAGAAAAATTAGCCAGGTGTTGTGGTGGGCATCTGTAGTCCCAGCCACTCGTGAGGCTAAGGCAAGAGGATTGCTTGAGCCCAAACATTTGCGGGTGCTGTGAGCTATGATGGTACTCTACCCAGGGCAACAGAGTGAGAGTCTTTTTTTTTTGCTTGTTTTTTTAACAGTGTAACACTCAATATACCCTGATAACAAAGATGAATATAAGTCACATTGAGCACCTCTTACAATTGAAGAGGTCAAATGTGATTTGAGTATTATAAATTTAATACAGTTTTTCCTTTTTTAAAACGTGTATACATTTTTTGGACACCCTTGAGCTGCGACTTCTTTGAATAGCTTTTTGGTCCCCTGGTGTGTCATTTTGTTTGTTTTTGGCTGCATATAATGGGATATCTGATTTCCCTGACCTTTCTCTGATTGCTGGTGGCTGCTGTAGCTCCAAACATGTTTTTCCGACTTAAGTGATGAGGTAGGAAGAAGGGATAAGATTTTCTGGATTTTCCTTCTTTATAAATATGAAAAATGAAAAACTTAAAAACCCACAAAAATGTGAATGCTTTTCTAGCTTTTATTTGTGTCAGCTATTTTGACACGGTTGCTTTTTTCTGCCAAAAATACCTATACACATTTTAGGAGATGTTATCTATGTATTATATAATATGTATATACTTTGAGCACCTCTTATAATTGCAGGAGTCAAACGTGACTTGTATTCATCTTTTATTGGTAGATATTATAATTTTAATATGGTTTTTAACTTTCTTAAAATGTGTATACTTTTTTTGCACCCTCTGTATATATTACATATATATTACACATATATATGTAGACCTTAATATCTAGATGTAGATCTAGAGTTTTTTAATTTTGGTGAATATTTTGAAAGTTGCAGATACTATGAACCTACCCTTAAATACTTCACTAAATATCACCAGAAAAAAGAATGAGAACACTTTCTCAGTTTGATCATGAAATAGTGATTCTGGCTTGGCACCCATAGCACAGTGGTTATGGCACTGGCCATATAAACCCAGGCTGGCCCTGGGTTCAAACCTGGTTCAAACCCAGCCCGGGCCAGCTAAACAATGACAACTGTGACACTAACAACAAAAAAAAAAAAAAAGAAAAGAAAAGAAAAAAAGGAACAGCGATTCAGTTCAGGAAATTTAACACTATTCTTTGTTGGAGGTTGTATTCTCCGGGAAGCAGGTGCCCAGACAGAATTAGGTTTGCACAAAAGTGAGAAGGAGGGAGCGGGACTGGACAGGTGTGGCTGTCAGACTGTGGTTACAGTACTCTGCCAGGGCAGATCTGGCGTCAGTGTGGTCCTTCAGAGGAGTTCCATGTTGTGCAGAAATTGGCCTTTCTCACTTTCTCTGGGCTGGGGGCTGTCCAGAGAAAAATGCAGCTCTCTCTGGAGAGCTAAAGTGGACTTAGAAGCTAACAGCTGAGGCTCAGTTAACCACACTCCTCATACCTGCTGTGCATGGTGCGTCTCTGTGGCTACACAGTGCAGCACTGGGATCCAGTGTACAGTCCATATTCACATTCACCAATTGCCCGGTGATGTCCTTTAAAGCAAATGCTTATTCCTCATCTCATCAGATTTGTTTTTTCATTAAGGGAAGTTTTCAGAAAGCTCCCCATGTGATGTTCCTGTATGTCTCTTTGGTCTAAACTAATCACTAGTGAAGGAGCGTTGGATTTCCAGGGTTACTTCAGACTTGTAGTCATTTATCCCCTGGGTCTGGGGAAGGTTATTTTCTCTAATCATGTGCTTACCACCTGATTAAAAAAAAATTATTATTTTTTTAGGTGAGTTCTTTTAGCAAGGAATAGGGAGGAAAGGCTGTTGATTTAGATAGACGGCAACATTCTGCTGGAGTTTTCTGTTGCATTTCTTTTGTTTTATTTTATTTTTCATTTATTTATTATTTACTTTATTTCACTGATTGCTTGATTAATGGAGGTGGGGTATTTCTGTGTTGCCCAGCCTGGTCTCCAACTCTTGGGCTCAAGCAGGCCTCCCACCATAGCTTCCCAGTAGCTGGTAGGCCAGCACCACCCAGCCTTTTTTTTTTTTTTTTTTTTAATGGTAATCGAGCAAAGAAATAGGCATTCCTGTCCTTGGCCAGCTTCTTAATTATTCTGTCTTTTGTCTTTTGAACAGAATCCATTCCTTTCTTCCTTTCACTAATTTTCTGCTTTAATAGGGTGAATTATTGTCCGTTCCTGCCTCGCAGCTGCCATCCTGGAGCTTCTTTTTCATTCTATTCCTGGATCATTTCCACTGTTTCCTGTGTATCTCACATCCAGCTTTTTGGTTTTCATCCTTGTTTTGTCCTTCTGTATCTGGAAATGTCTTTATTCTGTCTTCTTACTTGATAAAACCAATTGCATACGAAAGTCTTGGTCAAAGTCAATTCCCTTTGGAAATTTGAAACACTTGTCTTCTACAATTGAGAGTTTCTGATTTTAGATTCATGTTTTCCCCCCTCTCAGACCATTTAGACTCTAGAGTCTTTTCCTGGTTGCCGTGAAAGCTTGTAGAATTTGTCTCGATAGCTTTTCTTCACAGAACAGAGATAGGGTCGTTTCCTCTCCTTGGTTCTGTACCTGATTTCCTGTCTTACTTGTACTGCACCGTCTTCCTGGTCTTCTTTCGTTCTGGGTGATTTTAACATCCCTGTGGATTTTCTGTCTGGTACCTCTGGCCTCCGTGACGGTGTGCGCCTGTTCGTCATTCCTCTTTTCCTTGCCAGTAAAGCTCAATCTCGTGGAGGTGTTTGGTACTCGCGGCTCCTGTGGACGTCGCTCGGCCTGAGGTGGGTCCTCCTGGCTCCATTCCCCTTGCCTGGGGCTAGCCTGGCGGAGTCTGGTCTGCTCCTCTGGGATGTTGTCCTGTCAGCTCTTGATACTTGGGAGCCACTGCAGCCCTCCTGGGTCACAGAGAAAAAGTAAAGCGATGAGAGACCTTCAACTCAGGATGGTCAAAATGTGAACCCCTGATCTCCAGCTCCTTCTCCCCACAGGTTTTCATTTCATTTTTTTTGATGTGTTGTTGGATTCTGTTTGTTAGGATCTTATTGAGTATATTAGCATCAATATTCATTAGTAATATTGGTCTTTAATTTTCTTTTCTTGTTGGGTCTCTCGATCAAGGTGATGTTTGCTTTGTAGAACGTGTTGGGTAATACTCCTTTTTCTATATTTTGGAAGAGATTTAATAATATAGGTACTAGTTGTTCTTTAAAGGTTTGGTAGAATTCTGACATAAAGCCATCTGGTCCTGGGCTTTTATTTTTAGGGAGATTTTGTACAGTTGATGCTATTTCAGAACTTGATATAGGCCTGTTCAACATTTCCACTTCATTCTGGCTAAGTCTTGGTAGGTGGCGTACTTCCAGGTATTGGTCAATTTCTTTCAGATTTTCATATTTCTGAGAGTAGAGTTTCTGGTAGTATTTGTTAAAGATTTTTTGAATTTCTGAGGGGTCTGTTGTTATTTCATCGTTACTATTTCTGATTGATGAAATTAGAGATTTTACTCTTTTTTTTCCTGGTTAGGTTGGCCAAAGGTTTATCTATTTTATTGATCTTTTCAAAAAGCCAACTTTTGGATTTAGTGATCTGTTGTATAATTCTTTTGTTTTGAATTTCATTTAATTCTGCTCTGATTTTGGTTACTTCTTTTCTTCTGCTGGGTTTGGGGTTGGAGTGTTCTTCCTTCTCCAGTTCCTTGAGATGTCCCATTAAGTTATTAACTTCCTCTCTTTCCATTTTCTTGAGGAAGGTTTGCAGTGCTATAAATTTCCCTTTTACAACTGCCTTTGCAGTATCCCACAGGTTCTGGTAATTCGTGTCTTGATTGTTGTTTTGTTCCAAAAATTTGGTGATTTCCTTCTTAGTCTCGTCTATAACCCATCTATCCTTCAGTATAAGGTTGTTTAGTTTCCATGTTCTTGTATGGGTATGCAGGTTCCTGTTGTTGAGTTCAACTTTTATTCCATGATGGTCTGAGAAGATGCAAGGAATAATTTCTGTTTTTTTAAAATTTTCTGAGGTTAGAATTGTGGCCTAGGACGTGGTCGATTTTGGAGTATGTTTTGTGGGCTGATAAGAAGAATGTGTATTGTTTTGTTGGGATGAAATGTTCTGTAGATGTCTGTTAAGTCCAGATGTTGAATGGTTAAGTTTAAATCTAAAATTTCTTTGTTTAGCTTCTTTTTGGAGGATCTATCCAGCACTGCCAAAGGGGTCTTAAAATCTCCAACTACTATGGAACTGGAGGAAATCAAGTTGCTCATGTTTGTTAGAGTTTATCTTATAAATTGAGGTGCATTCTGGTTGGGTGCATAAATAGTAATAATTCAAATCTCATCATATTGAGTATTACCTTTAACAAATATGAAGTGTCCATCCTTATCCTTCCTTATTTTGGTTGGTTTAAAGCCTATTGCATCTGCGAATAGAATTGCAACACCTGTTTTTTTCTGCTTTCCATTTGCCTGGAGTACAGATGACCATCCCTTCACCTTGAGTCTATATTTGTCTTTTAACGTTAAGATGTGATTCTTGTATGCAGCAGATATCTGGCTTGAGTTTTTGTATCTAGTCAGCCAACCTGTGTCTCTTTAGAGAACAATTTAAACCATTCACATTAATTGAGAATATTGATAAGCCTTTCAAGAGTCCAGTGGACATTTTTAATCCTTTTGTGACTGTGGAAGTTGGAATTTGATCAGAATTTTCTGGGTGGGTTTACTTTTGTGGTGGAGGATTACGCTGATCTTCTTGGAGGATAGGTCTGAGAATATCCTGGAGAGCTGGTTTTAGTTATGGCAAATTTCTTCAACATGTGAATGTCATTGAAGTATTTAATTTCTCTGTCGTAAATGAAACTCATTTCAGCCGGGTACAGGATCCTGGGTTGAAAGTTATTTTGTTTTAGGAGATTAAAAGTCGACGACCATCCTCTTCTAGCTTGAAAGATTTCAGCAGAGAGATCTGCAGTTATTCTAATATTCTTGCCCTTGTAGGTGATGGTTTTCTTTCGTCTGGCTGCTTTCAGAATTTTTTCCTTCATATTAACTTTAGTGAAATTGATTTTGATTTGTCTGGGGGATGTCTTATTTGGGTTCAGTGGTGCTGGGGTTCTGAAACTGTCTGCTATCTGAATTTCAGAATCTCTTGGCATGTCTGGAAAATTCTCTTTCATAATTTCATGGAGAAGGGCCTCTGTGCCTTGCAAGGCTACTTCATCACTTTCAGGGATTCCAATGAGGCGGATATTAGCCTTTTTCGAATTATCCCAGAGCTCTCTGAGAGAATGATCCCTTTTTGCTGTCCATTTCTCTTCCTCTTTAAGAGTTTGGGAGCGTTCGAAAGCTTTGTCTTCAGTGTCAGAAATCCTTTCTTCTGCTTGCTCCATTCTGTTACTGAGGGAATCTACTGTGTTTCTCACATCTTTGAGGGCTGCAACTTCTTGTCAGTGTATCAAAATCTTTGGTCATTTTGTCTTTGAATTCGTTGACTTCTTGATATATCTTTTGGGTTACTGCTTGGACTTCTAATTTGATCTTATTTGCTATCCAGATTCTGAATTCGATTTCTGACATCTCAGCTATTTGTTTGTGCGTGGGATCTTGTGCTGTGTCTGCCCCATTGTTCCTCGGGGGAGTTGATCTACTCTGATTATTCATATTGCCAGAGAATTCTGTTGATTTCGCCTCATGATTTTTTTCACCGTTGCCTCTGGCCATCCTCAGAGTTGGGGAGGTGTCTCTCCAAAATTAGACCCTAGCAGGATCACTCTATTGTTGCTGGATCTTTGTAGGGAGTGACCCTGGGTAGTTCCTCTGGGGCTGCCCCAGCCAGGGAGTTCTGGTTGTGGAAGCAGCTCCGGAGTGTGACACACACGGATCCAGCAACAGGGCGGGAAGTGGTGTGCACAGTTCTGGGAGTGCCTGGCACCCAGTGACTTTGGCACAGAGAGCCCAAGGGTCCAGCAGTCTCTGGCCAGGAGAAGGGTTTTGTGCAAAGGCAGGCAGGGCTCCAGAGGGCACACAGCTACCGGAGTCCCTGGCTAGACTAGCAAGCTGGTGTGGAGGTAGGGAGGGTACAGGAGGGAGGATACAGGGTTGTGCGGCTCCTGCAGTTCCTGGTCAGGGCATGTGGAGGCCCAGTGGGTGCGGGTCACGGGTTAGGGGTCATGGCACAGCTCTTATGGAGGTCTGGGTGGTGCCAAACCCAGGAGTTTGAGGTTGCTATGAGCTGTGCCGCCTCGGCACCCTACCCAGGGCAACAGCCCCGAGGCTCCAGTGTGCCAAAACCAGTCTCACTCTGCCCCTGAGGGGTAAGGCTGTAAGGCAGCTCAGTTCCCCGCCTTTAGGCTGCTCAGTCACTAGGTTACTAGCTCCCACTGGATCCTTGCTCTGCGACCCTGAGGGTGGAGCTTACAGGGCCAGTTCTCTCACAATGGCTCCCTGCGGCCCACAGCCAAACACTATTAGCTCCATCTGGCTCAGCGGCTCAGTCTGGGGCCCTAGACAATGCCCAAAGTTCTCTGCGCTCCTGCTCAAGCTCTTCCCAAGGCAGTTCAACTGAGTGCCAAGTCCAAAAACACTGAAACAGTTCACAGGTAAGGCCTTTCCGGTTTGCAGTCTCACTGCTGCTTATACTTAACAGCTGCTGGCGGAATTAGGTCGATCAAACACACGCAACCGCTTGCCAGTTTTCCACTGTTTTTGTCCTCCTCTTGGGGTCCAGAAGTTCCTTGCTGGTTCCCTGTATCCTCAAAGGGACGATTATAGGCAGATCCCACCAGCCAGAGATGCCTGGAGTCTTATCTCCCCAGACTCACCGTGCCCAGTTGTAGGAAGCTGTTACCTGGCCGACATCTTGCTCCACCTCCCTAGTTTTTCTTTTAGTAGAGATGAGATCTTGCTGTTGCTCAGGCTGGTCTCAAACTCATGATGTTAAGCGATCCACCTGCCTCAGCCTCTTAGAGTGCTGGGATAACAGGACAAGGCACCCAGGCACTTTTCTACTTTCACATTTAGATTTACTTTTGAAATTTTAAAAAATTAATACTTTTTAGAAATGGGGTCTTGCTGTGTTGCCCAGGATGGATTCAAACTCCTGGCCTTGTGGGATTCTTCTGCCGCAGCCTCCTGCAGTGGGTCTTCAGGCTTCCACACTTGGCCCTGTTTTCTCTCACGTTTTCATAGTCCACAATCTACTTGTTACAATGTGTTGTTTATTGTCTCCTACTGTAAGCGTGTAAGCAGCATGAGGGCAGAATTCCTTGTCTGTTTTTTCATTGATGCATCTCACCTGTCTAGGACAGTGCCTGGCACATAATTGATGCTTAACATTTTTTATGTATGTATGTAGCTTCAACAAGATAAGCTTCCAGTTCCCTTCTACAGGTGAGCGAGCCAGGGCTGGAGGGACAATGGATGTAGTTGACATGGGTCTTCCGTGTCTTATGTTCAGTCAGGCGGAAGCAGGAAAGACGTGCCTGCCAGGAGGGCACCTGTCTGCCCCTCTGGCCTGGTGAACCTCACTCAGCACACTCCCTGGCCTGCCGGGAGGGCACCTGTCTGCCCCTCTGGCCTGGTGAACCTTACTCAGCACACTCCCTAGCCTGCCAGGAGGGTGTGCGTCTGCCCCCCCTGGCCTGGTGAACCTCGCTCAGTGTACTTCCTGGCCTGCCGAGAAGGTGCCTGTGTGCCCCTCTGGCCTGGTGAACTTCACTCAGCACAGTAACGAGGCCAGAACTTTGTCATCATGTGGCCGTAACCAATTGCAAGGAAAACTGGGAAATAAAATTTTTAGGTGAATAGCCGTGTCTGTAGCTAAAACTTGAGAGTTCTTTTATTAACGGAGGGGGAATGGATAACAGTGCAACTGATGCTTGATATTTTTATATAAGTGAGCATACCCCTTGCAGAGGGCTTACTTGGGTTAAGCATTTTAAAATGTAGTCTTTTGATCTTTATGAATCCCTTTTAAAATAGGTACTGTTATCCCCCTTTTTTATAAATGTGGACTTTACAACTAAATTTTAATGGGGAGACTAGTTTAAATTGACATTGGGATTGTCTTTGATGTAGCAATACATATGTCGTTTTTCATTTCTAAACAATGTTCCCCTTTTGTTTTAATGGCAACTGAAGCTGAAAGCATGATTTGTAAAGATATGTGGAAATACTCAATGCCCACCAACCCGAGAACGGACTAACAAGCGGTGGTATATGTATACCACGGGATACTATTCAGCCACTTAAAAGATGGGGACTTTGCATCTTTTGTATTAACCTGGATGGGGGTGGAACACATTCTTCTTAGTAAAGTATCACAAGAGTGGAGAAGCAAGACTCCAATGTACTCAATTCTAATATGAAGGCAGTAGAGGATCTAATACAAGGTGGGGGGCAGGGGGATGAGCAAGTGGGGAGACGGGAGGAGAGGGGGATGGGGTGATGGTGTATTGCACACCTCTTGGGGGTGGGACACAATTATAAGAGGGACTTTAACAAATGCAATCAGTGTAGCCTAATTCTTTTGTACCCTCAATGAATCCCAAACAATTAAAAAAAAAAAAGAGACGTGTATGTTACCAAAAATAAATATATCTACCCCCAGACTAGATGTAGTATTTTTTGTATAATTGGATTTCCTAATACTGATATTTGTCATCCCTGAAGAAAGTGTATTGGTTTTTTTTAAAAAAGAAAGTATATTTGGAAATAAAGTCAGATGGAAAATTGATTTTTAAAATTCCTGTTTTGTCACTTTCTCTGATAAAAGATGGCTATATCACCCCTGTTCAGCCCCACATGTCCCTGTACCCCTCTCCAGAGCTGGGCTAATAGGAATTGGCTTCACACTTGAGGCAGTTAGACACTTTGGAAGGTGGCTGGACTGTCTCACTGGACTGCGGCATCTGGCGCTAATTCACAGTACACCTTTCTCCTCACTGAGTCCTCTTCCTAGAGGAGCCGCCTCTTCTCATGTGCGACACTCACTTTCTCTCTTCTCTCCAGCTGGCTGAACTTTTTTCTGTACCAGTTAATTTTTCCAACTAATAAAAAAAAAATGTGGAAACAATGGGAATTAGAACTAGGTGAGGGAAACTTCTTCAAGACTTTTATGAATTGAATTCATCAAGTTAATGAAATGATCTTTGGTAAAAGTCCACATTGCTGAGGCATCAAAAACTGATTATGAACTCATTTTTTTTTATTTTTATCCCCATTTCTGAGCACATACGTGTAGTGTTTTTAGTGTGAACAAAACATTAATGAACTTGAATAAAAGTTTTAATGTAACATTCTATCCTGTCTGCCCTCCACGGCATCTTGTTTACAGCAATACAATTTTTGCTTTATATGAGAAAAGTATTTTATTTATTTTCTTGAGACAGAGTTTCACTGTCTCAAGTACACAGAGTACCATGGCATCATAGCTCACGACAACCTCAAATTCCTGGGCTCAAGCAATCCTCTTGCCTCAGCCTCCCGAGTAGCTGAGACTACAGGCTCCTGCCATACACCCGACTATTTTTAGAGATTGGGTCTTGCTCTTGCTCAGGCTGGTCTCAAACCTGTGATCTCAGGCAGTCTACCCACTTTGGCCCCCTGGAGTGCTAGGATTACAGGTGTACCATGCCCAGCCCCAGAAAAATATTTTAAGAGTGATGGTCATTAGAAAGATTTTTCCTTTTCTTGGGAAGTAGTGTTTGAGAAATGTGTTTTTTTCCTTCCCTAGTCAGTCACTTTAAAATGATCCAACAAATACTGCCTAGCGAGGTTTCTTTTTTGAGACAGAGTCTCACTAAGTCACCCTCGGTAGAGTGCTGTGATGTCACAGCTCACAGCAACCTCCAAATGTTGGGCTTAAGCGGCTCTCTTGGCTCAGCCTCCCAAGTAGCTGGGGCTACAGGCACCCACCACAACACCTGACTATTTTTGTTGTTGTTGTAGTTGTCATTGTTGTTTAGCTGGCCTGGGCTGGGTTCGAACCTGCCAGCCCTGGTGTATATGGCCAGCGCCGTAACCACTGAATCAGGTGCCGAGCCAGGTTTCAGTTAGTTTTTAAATCCTACACATATAAATTACAAATCCAAGAATGTTGTTACCTAACTCTCAGCTAGAATTGTTTTGTGTGTGTTGGGGGTGGGAAATATATTTGTGTGAGGAAAATCAGCTTTCCCTCCCTCTCTCATGAACTAATCCTCCTAATCCTCTACCCCATTTTAAGGTCAGGGAAGGATTTTGCTCTTTTTTTCAGTAGTTGACCTGTCCTTGATGGCAAAATTGCTGTGTGAAAAATCACCCTAACACAGTGGTTTTAAACAGAAAAAAAAAATTATTTTACTCACAAATATGGGGGTTGCTCAGCTGGCTTTTGTCCCATGTTCTCTCTGGAAGTAACGGTCAGTGGCTGGAGTGGGATCTTAGTTCACATGTCTGGCTCCTGGCTTGGGAAGAATCAAACAGCAGGGACTCTCTTTCTAAGAGTTCTCTTTGTGTGTCCTCTGCACGTGGTGGCCTCAGAGTAGCTGGACTCCAGCAGCTTTATGTCTCACCCAGCAGCAGCTGTGTGGCCTTGGCTGACATGCCGTCAAGGTCGCAGCCTGTCTGTGGGCACAGTCCTGGAAACTGCCCAGGTTAAGGGGCAGAACTACATCTAACTTGTGGGAGGGAAGAGGTTCAAAACATGTGCAGGCTGCATATCTGCCACCTGTTACCTGTTAAAGTTGGAGCAGTTAGTAATGGAGAGATCCAGGTCATGTGTTAGAGAAGAGGGCCGTGCCAACTCCTAACCACAGTGACCCGTCACGGAAACCAATGTGTGTGCCTTTGCTGTTCACATCCTGGCATACTCCATTTATTTGGGACATTCCTCAAGAATTTTTAATGAACATGTCTCTTATCCATAGTTCCAGATTTTCTTTTTTTTTTTTTTTTTTTTTTTGTGGATTTTGGCCGGGGCTGGGTTTGAACCCGCCACCTCCGGCATATGGGACCAGCGCCCTACTCCTTGAGCCACAGGAGCTGCCCAGTTCCAGATTTTCTTTTTGACATTCTACTTAGTTCAAGACTCATAGAAAGAAATCCTTGAGTTATCTCTCTCAACCACCATATTTTTTATTTACTCTATTAAGTACCCATTTTGCACTAGCCATCTTCTGATCATCTTCACTATGTCTCTTGATGGATTTTCCTTTTCAGTTTTCTAGTCACCGTCTGAAGACAGGATGTTATGATTTCACGATCTCTCAGTGAGAGATCGTGTCACAGGCTCCCCTTCCTCCGGCTTCTGCTGCCTTTTGTGAAATGATCTCTGTAAGCTCAGTTCTCGGGATGTCGCTCCCCTAGTTAAAAGCCCTCTTGGACTATCTGTCTAATGCCTTGACATGTGTGTTCCCATTTCTTTTCTGATTTGACTCTAGACTTGCTTTCGATCTTGTTTCTTGCCACACACCACAAATACGTATTATTCTAGCTACACTGAATTTCTTATGACTTAGCTCCTACTGTGTTTTCTGTGGCTTTTTCTCCATGTATAACAGAAGCACTATTTGTAATGTATTCTTTTAAAAAAAAAAAACCTTTCATATTGAAATATGAAATATTTCACAAATATCACTCGGTACTATGTAATGGTTGTGTGATGGAGGTTTTCATAAAAAACTTACATTTTAATCTTTTGCAAGTAGTGCAAATGTGATAAATACAATAGAAACTCTTTGTCATTTGAAGTGATCCCTGTGATTAGACTAAGCATGGGAAGGAAGGATTTTTAAAACAGTTAAAATCATCCCATGTGAAAGATTTTAGTCTTCCAGTTTGGTTCCGCGTGCCACTGTTGAGTGAGACATCTCTCTTGATGTAGCTCATTGATCTCGGAGATGTCACAAAGTGGCTGTGCTGCCTTTGACTGTTTAAAATCAAATCAGGCCTGTGCAGCTAAGTAGTCGGCTTTCTGTGCTGTGCATTCTCTAAGGTTGCCTGAGATTCCCTGTGTGACTCTATGACTTTGAACAAGTGACTGTTAACTTAGAAGTTGTCGACATTTTCCCCCATCATTTATGATGCTTCTTAATTTCACCGGCTAGCTTGCTTTCTCTCCTTCCCTCCCTCCCTTCCTTCCTGAGATGTAATACGCACAGCATAAACCTCACCCTGTTAAAGTGTATAATCAGTGTTCTCAGAATATTCACAGAGTTGTGGAACCATCACCACTACCTAACTTTAGAACCCCCTAAATAAATCTTGTATCCATTAGCAGTCACTCACCTCCCACTATTTTATAATATTTTATTTCTTTAGTTCACAAGCTTTCCTTCTTCTCTTTTTTTCCTTTTTTTTTCTGCAGTTTTTTAACCAGGGCTAGGTTTGAACCGCCACCTCTGGCACATGGGGCCAGCGCTCTACCCCTTTGAGCCACAGGTGCCGCCCGTTTTCTTTCTTTTTTTTTTTTTAAATAAGATGGGGTGTTGCTCTGTTGTTCAGGCTTGATAGGAACTCCTGGGCTCAAGTGATCCTTCTTAGCCTCCCGAGTAGCTGGGACTACATGCACACACAACTGTGCCTAGCTCTAGCTTTCTTAAAAGTCTTAGTAAACACAATTATTGACTTTTTATTTTTTATTTTATTTGTTGATGTTTTTGACACAGAGTCTCACTATGTCGCCTTCAGTAGAGTGCCATGGCGTCACATCTCACAGCAACCTCAAACTCTTGGGCTTAAGTGATTCTCTTGCCTCAGTCTCCCAAGTAGTTGGAACTACAGGTGCCCGCCAAAATGCATGGCTATTTTTGTTGTTGTTGTTGTTTAGCAGGCCCTGGCCTGGTTCGAACCCTGGTGTATGTGGCCAGCGCCCCAACCACCGAGCTAGGGGTGCTGAGCTAATTATTGACTTTTTAATTGCAGAAATTCTTTTATTTTTTTATTTTTTGAGACAGCCTTAAGCTATCACCCTGGGTAAAGTGCCATGGGATCGTAGCTCACAGGAACCTCCAACTCCAGGGCTCAAGCGATTCTCCTACCTCCGCCTCCCAAATAGCTGGGACTACAGGAGCCCACCACAAAACCTGGCTATTTTTTGGTTGCAGCCATCATTGTTGTTTGGTGGGCCCAGGCTGTATTCGAACCCGCCAGCTCAGGTGTAGGTGGCTGGCACCTGAGCCACTTGAGCTATAGGTGCCGAGCTTAATTGCAGAAATTCTTGATGCTTTCCCAGGTTGTATTAATTAGGAGCAAAGAATGTGTGTGTATATATGTGTGTGTTTGCACAGGTGAGGAGAAGGGACAAAGAGAGAATGAGAGAGAATGAAAGAGAATTCTTATGTTCTGAAGAATTGGCTCACCTGATTGGGAGGCTTGGCAAGTCCAAAATCGGCAGGGTGGGCCAGCAGGCCAGAGACCCTGGGAAGAGTTGCAATTCATTCTGCTGGCAGAATTTCCTCTCCTTCTGGAAAGGTCTTTTTCTGTGAAGGCCTTCAGCTGATTGGATGAAGCTCACTCACACTTTGGAGGGTGATCTGCTTATTGAAGTCTACTGATTAAGGTGTTAATCAATTGAAGATATATTTTTATATATCTGTGAAGACGTATTTTTACATATCTGTGAAGATATATTTTTATGGCCTGGCCAATGTGACCCATAAAATTAACTATCGTATAGGCAGTTACTGAGATGTTTAAAGGGAGAAAAGTGAGAAGAACTTTAAATTAGGAAACAGGGAAGTCACCTGTAGTCTTGGTATTGCAGTGAGAAGATTAAACCTTCAGCCAGTCTCTACTTCTCTGGGCCACTGGTGGACAGATGCAAGTGGATTTCCTTTCTCCCTTTCTTGAATGAGTTCTATATGGAAGCTTAATATTTGTAACAAAAATGGAAGAAAAAACTAAGTCATTCCTAAGGCCCTTTTTGAACTTTAACATACGTAATTGTTATGGTTCTGATTTTGAATTTGCAATTTTTAGGTATGAATAGGCTTTTTAAGGAAAAATAAGACCTACATTAAAAAAATCAGTAAAATGCTTATAAATGTTATTCGAGTGTGACATGTAGCCAGGCGTGGTGGCTCACGTGTGTAATCCTAGCACTTTGGGAGGCTGAAGGTGGTGGATTGCTTGAGCTCAGGAGTTCAAGACCAGCCTGAGCAGGAGCAAGGCCCTATCTTTACTAAAAATAGAAAAAACTAGCCAGGCATTATAGCGGGTGCCTATAGTACCAGCTGCTCAGGAAGATGAGGCAAGAGAATCACTTGAGCCCAATAATTGGAAGATGCTGTGAGCTATGAAGCACTCTCCCCAGGGTGACAAGAGTGAGACTCTGTTGCAAAAAGCAAAACAAAACAAAACAAAAAAACCTTAGTAAATCAAAATTTCAGTAAAAATCGGCATCGTGTGTAGTTTTAGTGATTGACGTTTTTGTGGGCTGAAAGCATCTGCAGCCTGGAGATGTGGGACAAAGGGTTGATTCCCCTTCTGGGCAGGTGGATGGAATGGGACGATAGGAAATTTCATCACGTACTCAGAATGGCATGCAGTTGAAAACTTATTAATTGCTTATTTCTGGATTTTTCTATTTAATCTTTTCAGATAGCAGTAACTGAAACTGTGGAAGTGTGGATGATGGGGCTATGTAGTTGCTTGGGCCAGAGATAATGATGGCTCTGTCCAGGGCGGTGGCAGTGGATCTGGAGGGGAGGGAGTCAGATTTAAGATATATGGTACTTTGAAAATAGGATTAACAGAACTTGTTGATGTGGGGGGATGTAACTACCAGGTTTTGGGCCTTCACACCCACAATTCTATTATTTATTGAGATGCATTGCTGGGGATGGGCAAAGATTTCGATAGAGTTGAGGTCCTTTAGTGGCTAGTTGAATTTGTTGATGGCATGATCCTTTAGGAAGGGAGAAAAAAGATGGGAGATTTTTGTTACCTTGAAACTGCTGTTCTCACTTTTAAAAAGTAGTTTGGAGATGGTTAGTGTGGAGTCGGAAGGTTCCTCTACCCCTGGTCAGGGAGCCTTTTAATTGTCTTTTATTTTTCCCCTTTGGCTTACATCGTTTTGTTGTGTATCATGGTAGATTTTTATCTTTCACATTTCTGGTAAATGGTGATTATAAGGAAGTTGAGCCAATTGTGTATTAAAAATGTAGAAGACATTCAACAAGGGAATGTGTTTCCCAAGGCCCATTGTTTGCCACAAAAAGGAAACCACTGACTTCTTGTTCTTCTGCTACATCAGTGAAGATAAAGTTATTTTGTGAGCACAATACTTCTTTGTGACTGATATTTTTCATACTGTGATCAAAAGGAATTTTATGAAAACAATAAGTTAATGGGGAAATGTAGGCTTTTGTTATAAGTGGGGATTTATTCCATGAAAGTCCTTTTTTAAAAAAAAACAACCTGATTTCTCTTTATAACATTTTAAATTCTTCTGATTATAGAGGTAGTTGCTATAATTTAAATCATGAAAAGATACAATTTGGGAGAGTTAGCAGTATATACATATATACTACTTGTTAATTTCTTGAAATGTAATTAAAATTTAATTTTCAGGGAGAAAATGTGATGCAGGCTGGTGGGAATATTTACGTTTAATCTGATGCAGAAGAAGGAAATTCATATTTCTGTAGTCGTGGCTAATGATATAGTGAGGATTTATTTAAGATATAAGTAGACCATGTTATTACAATCTGTTAATAGCATCTTCCTTCCCCTTGTAAATTCATGCTTAGTAGAAAAGTTCTGAGGTTCTACACTTGATCTGAGCCGAAAGGCAGAGAAGTGATTGTTCAGGTAAAGGACAATTAAAAACAACAGAAATTTATAAAAGATGAGGACGTGATGGTCGGTTTGGGCTCCCTGGAGCCTTTTTGAACCACTGGAACTTTTTCTTCTGCCCTTGACTTTCAACTGCAGTAAAACAAAACATAAAGAAATAAAAAAATGTGTGGCTGGCAGTAAGAAAGCCTCCCAAATTTCTGACATGTAAGAAACATACACCTGAGGATAAGAGTCTCAGAACAGCTAGGAATTATTAAATGATCAGGTTTTTAGCTACAGCAGGGAAGCCGGACAGCGACAGGGGACGTCTGCTTGATACTGAGCTGTCTCCTGAACCTCTTTTTTCTCATGTATCAATTGGGAATGATGATGATCTACCTTCTGAGAGTTGTTTGGACTTAATTAAGTTGTGTGTGAGATGCACGTAGCAGAATAGCTGGCATCATACCTGATCATCAAGGACGTGTTTTTCTCCTTTTCTTTTCTGTAATTAGAGTCATCAAAGTCTGTGGTGTGCTGCCACGGAATATACCTCAGCGAGACTAAGGTGTGGTTTTGAAGTTCATATTGAAAAAGTAAGTAACATAGGTGAACCTTGAGGTCGGGGTGGCGCCTGTGGCTCAAGGAGTAGGGCACCGACCCCATATACTGGAGGTGGCGGGTTCAAACTTGGCCCCGGCCAGAAACTGCAAAAAACAAAACAGTTACAAAAGAATCATACTGTATGATTCCATGGACAGAAGGTGCCTCAGGTAGTCAAGCTCAGAGAGACAAAAGGTAGAATGGTGGTTGCAGAGGCTGGGACAGAGGAGTGACAGTGCTGGTAACAGGTGCAGGGCTTCAGTTTTGCAGGGTGAAGAGGTCTGGAGATGGATGGTGCTGGTGGGTGCTGACAGTGTGAGTGCGTATAATGTACACTTGAAAATGGTTACGATGGTAATTACACATTACAATTACAGTGTTTTACTATAATTTTAAAAAGGCAAATGATAAAGCTATTTTGGTTAGTTTTCCCATGTTGCTGTTGACTAAATCAAGAAATAGTTGATGGTGGTTCTTGTATCATGAATCTGTGTGAAGAAGTTCTTGTACTTTCTGGGAATCTATGCGAGATACCCATAAGATAAAAACTTCATCAGAAATTTTTATCATCTTAACTTCCAGAAGTGTCAAACTTTGCACTGTTGACTATAGAGCAAAGAGCACAGTGTGGTTGGAAAAGACGTTTTTATTTTGTTTTGTCCATTTAGACATTATTTCTTTGGCATTCATTGTGTTGAGTGAACTGGAGTAACAGCATTTGTTGAGTGATACCTGCCAACTATTGTTCTTAACTATGCTTCCAAAACTAACAATACTTTGTAATCTTTCTCAAACAGCCTTGGAGGTTTGGTTCTCATTTTACAGTTGAGAAAACTATGGCTGTGGATAAATGATTTTTCTGCTTTAAAAATGGTATTAGGTAAAGTTCAATACATAGAAATGAAGGGAAGGCATTCCAGAGGAAGAAAGCATGTATTAGATCTAAGTGTAGGAAAAATGGGATGTATGAGGTGTGACAATTAAGTTCATGAACTTGCCACAGTGTGCTTCTGTGGGCAGCCCGGTACAAATAACTCAGGAAGGTTTCATAACCTTGGTATAGCAGTGTCTCACAGCCGTGTTTGCAGAAAAGTGTGGCGGTGCCTTGTGAGTGGCGTTTGTTATTGTTGTTGCATGTTTTTATGTGCCATGGCAAGAATGTCAGAGCTTGAGGTAGAGCAATGAACAAACATTCATAAATTTCTTGTTAAACTTGGCAAGAGTAGCAGTGAAATCAGGGACACATTAGTCTAAGTTTATGGGGACGATGCCATGAAGAAAACGGTAGCATACAAATAGACTAAGTGATTTTCTGTGGGGAGAGAAAGCGTCACTGATGAAGAGAGGTCCAGGCAGCCAGGAACGAACAGAAGTGATAAAAACATTGCAAAAATTCATGGGATTATACATCAAAATCGTCAGCTGATTGTGAGAGTTATAGCAGGCAAGTAAACATTGACAAAGAAACAGAAAAATCTTGGCCAACAACTTGTGGCTCTGGCAACATGACCATGCATCAGCTCACACAGCACTGTCCAGGAGGGAGTTTTTAGCTAGAAAACAAATAACTGTATTGGAACACTCTCCCCATTTACGTGATCTGGCCCCCAGTGACTTTTTTCTTTACCTGAAGATAAAGAAATATTGAAAGGATATCAAGGGTACTACCACGAGAGCTTTGTTGGCCATTTAAGATTAGAGTTCCAAAATGGCTTTGAAGCGTGGACGAGGTGCTGCGTTGGCGCATCCTTCTCAAGGGGAATCCTTGAAGGTGACCACAGTGATACTCAGCAGTCAAGTATGCAGCACTTTTACTGGGATGAATTTGAGAACTTATTTGTGGGAACTCAGTGGGGTCTTTGGTGTGTGGCGTAGAATAATGGTAATGTACTTATGTTAGTCTTTGATACAAATAACTTACTTGTATTTGCACAGTGCAGAGTTCAGCCTGATTGAAGTCTGGATAATCTCAGGGAGACAAGCTAGCAGTTCAGTCTCTTCCATTAGAATCTTGACTCTAAGGGGGATGATCTCCTGGGCTATATTCTCTAGGCACTGGGGGCACCATTGACTCACCAAGCCAGGGGCTTTTGTGGTCAGAGTTTTATGTTAGGAAGCAGTCCCTGAAATGCATGGGAGGAAGGGGAAGAGAGACTGCGGGACGGGGGTTGGGGAGTGTTCCCGGGGCCAGTTAGAATGACCACTTAGATTTCTCCTGCAGCCATTAGGAAGTGGTTGGGGTCAGGATGCAAATGAGGAATAAATTGAGAATTAAAAAAAAGTTGAGTAAGACTTTTCTTAGGGGTGGGGCAGTTATTGGTCACATGAATATATAGGTCAGATACAGGTTTGGCTTTGAAAAAGGAGGAATTATTAGAGGTATGTGAAAAAAGGCCTCCCATAGAGCACCTAAGGGCACAAGAAGGTCTTAGATGTCTTGAATTGAATTTGAAGGGTTGACCTTGGGCATTCTTTTTAGGTAGAAGAGGTTGAGGGTATCTGTGGAGAGTTTGGGACTGTAGCGGGCCTGGCAACTGGCTGAGTAGACATGTTTCAATCTCTGTCCTTGGGAACTCAGTAGGGTCTTTGGCATGTAGTGCAGAATAATAGTAATGTATTTACATTAGTCTTTTATATAAATAACTTAGATACAGTAGAGCTCTCTTACACAACATTGGTTGCATAATACACCAGCAGTTAGGTTTGTTGAGTAGAAAATTTGTTTAAAACAAAGAGAAAGGTATAATATACTTTAAATATTCGGTGATTAAGTGTATAAATGCTTATAATATATCAGTGTTTTGATGTATAGCCAATGAGTTTTCTTTAGAACGTTTTTAATTTTTAATTTTTTTATTTTTTCAGCCTCCCAAGTAGCTGGCACTACAGGTGCCCGCCACAACGCCCGGCTATTTTTTTGGTTGCAGTTGTCATTGTTGTTTAGCAGGCCTGACCCTCCCTGACCTATGGGCGCCGAGCCTAGAATGTTTTTTAAATGACCCGTTTTTATTAAATTGTACAATTTAATGTTTAGAGATAGAACATTTTCTTTTTGCAGTTATATTTCTGATGTAATATTTAACTAAACTACATAATTATAGTAAATAAAAGTGACATAAACAAATGTTGGGAAAAATACATGTTACTCCTGGTGGGCACACAGCTCTGTTTTTGGCACACAGAAGTGAGGTGGTGCAGCAGAGAGGACTCATTCCCCTTGAAATTGGAACTCAGAAGTTGTAGCTGTTCATGGTCTTCAGATTGATAGGAATCTGGTTTTATCTTTGAATCCAATGCTTTTCACATTATGTGGAGTTATAAAGTGATAGGGAATAATATGTCAAACATTGGTTAGTAGTGAGGAAGTGATAGACTATAGATTGTTCTTAAATCATCACCTTTATTGAGACCTAAGTATCATATACCCTGATAATCACCAATTTAAAGTGTACAGTTTGAGATTTTTACACATTCACAGAATTGAGCAACTGTTGCTCCAGTTTTAAGAACATTTGCGGTACCTTCTGAAAGGAAGCCTGTGCCCAGCAGCAACTTTCTGGGCCTTGGGCAGCCACTCATCTGTTTTCTCTCTGTATAGACTGGTCTACTCTGACGTTTTGTATAAATGCAATCATGTGATACGCGGCCTTTTTGGTATCACTGCTTTCACTGAGCTTAGGTTTTCAGGGTTCATACATGTTGGCCCTTGCACTGGTGTTTTTCTCCTTGGTATGTCAGGGTGCTACCTGGGGAATGGGGCCTCTCACACTTTGTCATGTCATCCACTGGTCGACGTCTGGGTTCTTTCATCCGTTGGGCTGTTATCAATAACGCTGCCATGAATATTTGCATACACGTTTTTATGTGCTCTGTTTTCATTTCTCTTGGATGTATTTTTGGAAGTGGAACTACCTGCCTTTTCACTAGTGATACATTATATGGGTGCTGCTAAAATGTTAACTTTTATTTTAAACGTGGCTGCTACTATTATTAACCAACCCTTTTCCCCTATTTTTACCTTGTAGCCTGTAACATTCCATCCTCTGCTTCACACCCCGGGAACCGCTACTGCTGTGCGCCGGGGCACCTACTGGAGTGCTGTGAAGTGCAAGCTCCAGTTGAAAAAGCTCCTAGATGGATCCTTTCCGAAGTTGGTCTCTTTTCTACAAACTCTGTGCCTCAATAACCATTTCTAAGTGGTAAGGTATGTACAGCTTTTAAAAAAGAATGAGAATCATAGAAATTTGTGAAACAATTGTTAATTTGGATCACCTTCTTTTTCTGTACTTTTTTTTTTTGCTAATGTTTCCTAAATTACATGTAAAAGTAGTGGTAACATCGGCTTTTGGAGGCTTCAGAACATTCTTTATATTACATTCTGAGTACAAGAGAACACGCAATACTTGTAAAGCACAAATACAAACATGTGTTGTGCTTTTTAGGTTCTCCATCACCCATTGTTGTCAGGCCAAGCTAGTTTGTCCTGTTACTATTTTTCCATGTCTTTAGGGACTTTGAGCCCATTGGATCAAGAACATCCTTTTCCTGATGATTGCAAATTATGGTTTGATTTTTTTTTTTTAAGAAACAGGGTCTCACTGTGTTGTGGCACAGTCAGAGCTCACTGTAGCCTCCAACTCCTGGGCTTCCCATCTCAGCCTCCTAAGTAGCTGGGACTACAGGTGCACACCACCACACCCAGCTACTTTTTAAACTGTTCTGTAGAGACAGGTTTCACTATGTTATCTTAGCCGGTCTTGAACTCCTGGGCTCAAGCAATCCTGCCTCAGTCTCCTAAGGTGCTGAGATTACAGATGTGAGCCCAGCCCAAATTATGTCTACATTTATGGTGATGCTGACAGAGGTCAGCTCTTTTTATAGGATGGTCCTATGTGTTCCTTTTCTTCTTCTAACTTTTTTTTTTTTAATCATAGATGCCAGTAAGCCAAGTTTTCTGGGCAGCTTTGAGATTTACTCAGAACACATTTTGGTGGCGGGCAGAGGAGTAACGTTTATTGAGCAGAACAAGTTGCTGACGTGGGAGACCTTTATGATTGAAGTTGGCTCATTTTGAGCCAGTCAGCAAGTATTTACCAGATGCTTACTGTTTATGAATGAAAACATAGAATGGCATTTGGTATAATGAAGAAGTCAGTTACCAAGTGGAAAAACATGGTGTTAGGAGAGGAGGAGAGGCAGGCAGGGTACAATTTCGCTCCAGTTCTAATTGTATAGTATTCCCGACTGCCACTGAATGAGCCTTAATGGAACTCAGTTTTGTCATCTATGAAATGAGTGAATTAGACTTAATGGTTCATAAGGGTATTTTTTGGTGCTTTCTTACATTTAACACTTTATAACTGAAACAAGGTGTTTTTTTTTTTAAAGGATATATTTTCTTTCCTAAGCTGACTGGGAGATACTTTTGGTCTGTTTTTGTTGAATTATGAGGCATGAATAATTTCTCCACTGTCTGAACATTGGTCAGTTCATCCTCCTGTTTCGAAGTTCCTTCCTTTGTACATTCTTCTCTTCTGTCCTGTGGGCGCCCAGGACTTTGTTTCTGTTTGACTTGGGACGTTCTTTTTCTGACCCCGTCTGTGTCATGTTCATGGCTTTCTCTGTGTTTCTTTGACCTGTGTAGCATCCAGTATTTTTACCTTGATAATTTTCCAGGGTCATTACATCTTAGACCAGTGGTTCTAGTTCTGGGACCCTTTGTAAAAAGATAATTTTTTTTTTTTCAGAGACAGAGTCTCACTTTATTTATTGCCCTCGGTAGAGTGCTGTGGTGTCACAGCTCACAGCAACCTCCAACTCCTGGGCTTAAGCGATTCTCTTGCCTCAAATAAAAAGATAATTTTTGAAACAAGTTTGGGAGACAGATATGATTCTTTGGGAGTAGCTGAAACCAATTAATAAACCAGGAGTCCCCCAGGATTTTGTATACTTCTTACTTCCTGTCATCTGAGGCCTTGGAAGGAAGGTGTTCTATTTACTTTAGGGTTTTTTTCCTTGTGTCTGAAAAATAAATATTTTGTCTTAAGTTTTTATAATGGAAATTTTTTTTTTTTTGAGACAGAGTCTTACTATGTCGCCCTTGGTAGAGTGCTGTGGCGTCACAGCTTATAGCAACCTCCAACTCTTGGGCTTAAGCGATTTTCTTGCCTCAGCCTCTCAAGTAACTGGGACTACAACACCTGGCTATTTTTTTGTTGCGGTTGTCATTGCTGTTTAGCAGGCTCAGGCCCGAACCTGCCTGGCTTGGTGTATGGGCCAGTGTCCTAGTTTCTGAGCTATGGCTGCCAAGCCAAGGAAAATTTAAAACATATGCGTGAAGCTAAACAGACTGATATCATGAATCCCTTTGTATTCATATGCAGGTTCAAGAGTCATCAAGACCAAATCATTATCAATCTCCCACTAACTTTCCTCCCACTCCTATATTATTTTAAAGGAAATCCTAACCATTGTGTGACTTATTTATATGTATTTCAGTATGTACCTTTAAGACTCACTTTTAAAAAATAAAATCACAGGGTGGCACCTGTGGCTCAAAGGGGTAGGGCACTGGCCCCATATGCCAGAGGTGGCGGGTTCAAGCCCAGCCCTGGCCAAAACTGCAAAAAAATAAATAAAATAAAAGCACAAATCATTATTATTTTTTTTCTTTGAGACAGAGTGTCACTATGAGTAGAGTGCTTTGGCGTCCCAGCTCACAGCAACCTCTAACTCTTGAGCTTAAGCGATTCTCTTGCCTCAGTCTCCCAAGTAGCTGGAACTACAGGCGCCCACCACAACATCCGGCTATTGTTTGATTACAGTTGTTGTTTAGCAGGCCCGGGCCGGGCTCGAGCCCGCCAGCCTTGGTGTATGTGGCTAGTGCCTTACTCACTAAGCTATGGGAGCCCAAGCCTATCATTATTCTTCAAAAAAAAAAGGAACAATTCCAATATTATAAAATATCCAGTGTTAATTCTCCTTTTCTCATACATATCAAAAGCCATTGATTTGATTGGCTCTGGATCTAGATAACCCCCTCCTTCATTGCAGTTGGTTGACTTTTCTGTTGAGCATTCTCCCTTCTCTCACTTTGCCTTCTCTCTCTTAGTTCTTAAAATTTATTTGGTGAACAAATGAGGGTGTTGTCCTATAGGTGTGGGGATTCCTGATGACAGTCCTGGGAGGTGATTGAATATACTCCTTCGTATTGCCTGTTAATTGGCAGTTGGGTGTAGAGACTGGATCACGTGCAGGTAACATTTCTTTTGGCAGAGGGTGTCTTTTGATAATTGTCTAGTGTGCACAACATCTAGATGTCTCTTTTTTGTGCTGATAATTGTCATCGGTGCTCAATGCTTTATTTTAGATCAGGAGTCAGGAAATTTTTTGTGTAAGGGGGCAGATAGTGCAGGCATTGTGGGCCATCTAGTCTCCTTTGTCACAAACTACAAGTCTGCTGCTGGTAAAGGGACAGCAGCTGTAGACAAACAGTGACGAATGAAGGTAGCCGTGTTTCAGAGGAACTTGGTTTATAGAAACAGGTGGCGGACCCCCTGCTGTGGGTCCTTTAAATCAAGTAGGGGTTGCAAAGTAGTGATATTTCAACACAGATTTCTTTTTATTAGTTGGCTGGGCATTCTGTTCTATAAAGAGAAACTGCTCCCGGTGTATTATTTATCGGCTAGGAGTACGGCTTCTTTGATAACTTCCTGGTTATCTGGTATGACATGGAGTTCCAGGCTCATGTACATTCCTCCAAGGATACTTGATCCCTTTCTGGGGAATAGAATTTCAAGGCTGCGGCCTGGGCTTCAGGCACTCTCATTGCTACTGGACTGACCATTATTTCTAGGTGTTTTTAGTAGTCAAGTCTAGAAAAAAAAATTTTTTGAAAGATAGACTTCTCCATGAGTTTATCCTGACTCTTAACGTTCTTTTTGAGGTAGAGTCTCACTTTGTCACCCTGGGTAGAATGCCATGGCGCCGTCACAGCTCACAGCAACCTCAAAACTCTTGGGCTCAAACGATCCTCTTGCCTCAGTCTCCCAAGTAGCTGGGACTGTAGGTGCCAGCCACAAAGTCTAACTAGTTTTTAGAGACCAGTCTCACTCTTGCTCAGGCTGGTCTCAAACTCCTGAGCTCAGGCAATCCACCCGCCTCGCCCTCCCAGAGTGCTGGGATTACAGGTGGGAGCCAACACGCCTGGCGTACGGCCCATTTTTTAGCTTAAGACTTTCACTTAATCTTTTTTCATACCCATGTCTTTCAGCTAAGAATCCTGGTTTAATGACAACCAGGAATAATATAATTAGAACATTAAGTTTTTGTTTATAGTATTCTCATTCTGACAACCTCAGAATAGCAGTACCAACAAAAGTTTTGTCTCTGGCTTTTTTTTTGTTTTTTTTTTTTTTGGCTAAATAATACCTCTGTGAGAGTCACTCATCTTACATGAAACAGTTCTTTTGCGTTGTTGTGCAGGGTTCCATTGTGTGAAATACCACCATGTAGTTTATCCGTTCTCCAGTTGAAGAATATTGGGGTGGCTTCAGTTTGGGTGCTGGTGTAACTCTTGCACATGTCTTTTGGTAGATACATGCAGTGTTTTCTGGTGGATATACAGGGTGGCCATAAAGTTCGTGTGCAAACTCAGGAATAGAACTTGCTGTTCTTTCTGGATTTAGCACATATTTCCCTAGCAGTGTTTAGTCAACACATTGTGTCTGTTGGTTCTACTGTGTGACAAATCACTCCAAACTTAGTGGCCTAATGCAGTAAACATTATCTCACCGCTGGTGTGGGTCAGTTTCTTTTGGATGCAGCTTAGCTGGGAGCCTCTAGCTCAGTCTATCATGAAGCTGCAATCAAAGTATCTTCTGGAGCTGCGTTCTTCCCAAGACTCAGTTAGGAGGGGCACAGGGAGCCTTTTGCTTTCAAGCTAACTCACATAATTGTTGATAGGTCTCAGGTCCTTTCTTGTGGTTAGAGACCCTCCAAAGAAAGGGTAGCTAACAACATGAGCAAGGAAGAAAGGGTGTTTGGGATGGAAGCGAGGGTCTTTCTGTAACCTATTCTTGGGGAGACAGCCCATCACACCTGCTGCATTCTTTAAAAAAATTATTGTGGAAAAATGAGCCCAACATAAAATTTACCATTTTAACCGTATCGAGTGTGCAATTTACTGGTGTTTTACATTCACATTGTTGTGCAACCTTCACCTTCATCCTTCTCCAGAACCTTGTCACCTTCCCAAACTGAACTCTGTCCCTACTAAACAGTAACTCCCTGTTTGCCCCTCCCCAGCCCCTGACAGCCACTGTTCTGCTCTCTATCTCTGTGAACTTGACTCCTCTACTTACCTCCTTAAGTGGAATCCTGCAGCCAGTGTCCATCCTTCTGTGACTGGCTTATTTCACAGAAGCATAATGTCTTCAAGGTGATCCGTGTTATAGCTTGTGCTAGGATTTTATTTTTTTTTAAGGTTGAATAATTCATTGTATGTATTATATAGGGTATCCATGACGTTCGTGTGCAGTTTAAAATAGTTTTAAATTTTATATACCAAATTTTGTTTTTTTCATTCATCCACTGGTGGATATGTGGATTGTTTCCGCCCCTTGGCTGGTGTGAATAGTACTGTTATGAATATGGGCCTCGGCTGCTTTTGGTGCCTGATGATGGACAGCAGGAAGGGGATCACCTCGCAGACGTGAGTTAAGTCCGTCTTTACACCTGTTCTCTGTTTAGTTATGCCACCAACTGGTTACATGTTTCCTTCATTTATTTTATTTTTGATATTTTAATTGTTCTAAAATGTAATTTTGTTTTATTATCATTTATAATGGTTTCATGACTACAAAGTCAAATCCACAAAATAAGAAATATTCAGAGGAGTCTAGTTTCTATCTCTATTTTCTTATAAGTAATCCTATTTTTTCCTTTTTTTGAGATAAGAGTCTCACTCTGTCACCCAGGCCTAGGGTGCCATGGGTGACATGACTCACAGCAACCTCAGACTCTTGGGGTCAAACAAACCTCCTCCCTCAGCCTCTCAAGTAGCTGGGCCTACAGGCGTGCACTACCCACCTGGCTAATATTTCTATCTTTAGTAAAGACAGGGTCTCCTTCTTGCATAGGCTGATCTCAAACTCTTGACCTCCAGTGATCCTCCTGCCTTTGCCTCAATTCTCCTAGAGCAGTGGTTCTCAACCTTCCTAATGCCTCAACCCTTTAATACAGTTTCTCATGTTGTGGTGACCCCCAACCATAAAATGATTTTTGTTGCTAATTATTTCAAAAATCATTTTATGGTTCGAGGTTACCACAACATGAGGAACTGTATTAAAGGGTCAAAATAGTTTTATGGTTGGGGGTCACCAAAACATGAGGAACTGTATTAAAGGGTCACGGCATTAGGAAGGTTGAGAACTGCTGTCCTAGAGGATTACAGGCATGAGCTGTTGAGCCCAGCCTGGAAATCATATTCTCAAACTTTGGTTCATTTCTGTTCTTTTTTCTTTTTTAAAAAATTAAGCAGGTCATGCATCTGTATGCCGCCTTTCTTATATAAATGGTAGACGGCCACACACCTTGCTTTTCTCCTTAGCAGTCCATTCCTCTTTCCTTTTTATAGCTACATAATATCTCATCGAGTGAATGTGCCGTAATTTATTTAATCAGTTCCCAATTGATGGGGACTTGGATTATTTCTGATCTTTTGTTAACATAAATAGTACTGCAGTGAATAGCCTTGTGGAAATATGTCTTTCTGTTTTGTCATTGTATATTTGGGACAAGTTCCTAAAAGTGGAATTGCAGGGTCAAAGAGTAAATGAGTATGTAAATTTATTAGGTATTTTGCCAGATTGGTCCATGTAAGAGTTGTACTTTTTTGCATTCCCATCAGTAACATATAAGTGTCTATTTGTCCATACATAATATTACCAACAGAATATTTTGTCAAATTTTGGGGGATTTTTGCTAGACAGAATCTCATTGTTCATTTTTACCTCTCATTCTGAGTGACACTGAGTACCTTTTAGTATGGTTTAAGAGGCACCTGCATTTATGTTTCTGTTGATTGCTCATTTCTTGAGCCCCCTTTTCTCCAAGTTTATTGGTGTTTTGTGTTTCATAAGTTCTTTACACATTATAAATATCAACCTTTTGTCTGTTTGTTTCCTCCTTCCTGACAGTTAAATAGAGGTATTCTCTAATCTGCTTTGAACCTACTTCATTTTCCTCCCATCGTTTTCTTTACCGTGAGGCTTATCCTTCTGGCTAAGTCATCGTGGCTACGTGACCCCCTTACACTCCTCAGGCCTGTGCCACTGGTCCTTCAGACTCCGCCTGCTTCAGGTACAGTTCAACTTTAGTCAAAAAACCTGACGTTCCTGTGTTCCTTTATCAGGTAATAATGGCATTACCATTTTCCCAGCTAAGAAACCGAAGTGACTTTTTGTGGCTTTATTTATTCTTAATGCAGCAAATATTTTTTGAGCACCTGCCAGGTTTCAAGTACTGGACTGGCATCAGGTAACCAATAGTCATAATCCCAACTCCCACAGAATAGTCTACTGGGGGGATATTATGCGCACACACACACACACACACACGACAGACCCTTGTCTAAATGTATGGTGAAATATTCCAGGTATTTAAGGGTTGGAACATATTATTCGATTGGAGAGGTTATGCATTGCCTTTTTGAGAAAATGGCACTTAAAGTAAGATTTGAGGGGCTGTTAGAAGTAGCCTGGTGGGAAAAAATCAGGGTGTCCCTTTCCAGACACAGGAAACAGTCTGTGGAAGGATCCTCAGGTCGAAAAGAAGTTGAGTTTCTAGGAAATGGGATGCCTGGTTTGGTGTTGGTCCGCAGCTGCTTGGCAAACTGTCCTGGGGATTGTGAAAGGTGATGGTGCCTGCTGCTCAGTTGCAAAGTACTTTTAGTTCTATTTCAGATCTTTGTTCATATACCCACTGACTTCAGAAAGATACCTCTTGCCTGCCAGGATAGATTTTTTGTTTGTTAGTTTGTTTTTATTAAATCATAGCTGTGTACAGTAATGCAATCAAAATTCATCCCGCCCTGTTTTAATTCGTATTCCCCATCCGTTCTGCTTCAGAAGGTAACTTTGGGAAATCATCAGTTTGTTCATGTCACCTCCATTCTCAAAAAACTCACGGTGGCTCCCTCATTGTGGAAGAATGTGATCCCACCTGGAATTGAAGTTTTAGTATTTGGGCGTAAAGGTCTGCTCTCCAGAGACTTCCTTTGTCAGCGGAGACTGACACTTTTCTACCTTCTACCACTTGTCTTCATTTTCCATCTTTCATTATGACAACTCTGCCTCTCTCCCCCTCACCCACAATCACTCACCTGATCGTTAGAACCCCTCATTCTGATTGATTTTTATTTTTTTTTTTTACTTATGTACTCTTTTTTTCCTTTGCTGTTATGCCAGTCTGAGATTTATCATTGTCTGTGTTGTATGAAAACAACTCATGTACTTATTTGGAGTGTGAAGAAACATGCATTTTTCATTTTCATAACTGGTAGGACTCAATAGATATTTATGAATTGTATAGATTAGAGAGCGTTGCCTGTGGTGGACCAGTCATTAAAATCTCTCATAAAAAAAATCTTGAATAAAACTTTTAATGAGTGACCTCATTTAGAGATTGAAAAAAATTGTACTTGCCTTTTGAAGCAAGTTCAGTGCATATCAAACAATACTTATATTCTTTGCACTGGTTTGACAAAAGTATGTTTATATGGCAGTATCAGACTTGCTGGGAACACTGGTATATTTGGAGTATTAAATACTTGATTACCATGGTAGTAAAAAGTGGCCAATAAAATCACAAATATGTAGCATATTTAAATGTTTTTACCTGAAATATCTTGCAGACTAAATGTCCACTTGGCTAACTTCTTAGCATCTAGGTTAAATATAATAGTCTGCATATTGACAAGTTTAGTATACTGGATTCTCATACTTGATTTTGTTAGTATAACAGTGCCAGCAAGTATGTTTCTTTTGTGAAGAGAAGGGTGCTATCATTTATTGCCTACAACTTGCAGAATGATGTTATGTACTTTCTTTTTATCATCCTTATAGATTTATCTCTTTTATCTCTTTCTTTTTTCTTTTTTTTTGGTACAGAGTCTCACTCTGTTGCCCTGGATAGAGTGTCCTGGCATCATAGGTCACAGCAATGCCTGGGTTGGAGTGATCCTCTTGCCTTGGTCTCCAGAGTAGCTGGGACTACATTCACCAGCCACGGTGCCCTGCTAGTTTTTCTATTTTTAGTGGAGACGGGGTCTGGCTTTGCACAGGCTGGTCTCGAACTCCTGAGCTCAGGCAATCCACCCACCTGGGCCTCTCAGAGTGATGGGATAACAGGTGTGAGCCACCATGCCTGGCCTTTTCTCTCTTATTTCATCCCTGATTCCCTTTCTCCTTTCTTCTTAGACAAAGAGACTTAAACTCATTTATAAGTTACTATAGTATGGTCATGAATTTATAGCTCTGAAATTATAAGGAATATGGGTCTTTATAGATTTGTTTACATGTGTTTTTTTTTAGGTATTAATCTAACTTTTAATCTCTTTGTATCACTTTACTTCAGTAAATCTTCCAGGTAAGGTTTATATCCAGCCATCAATGGCTTTTTGTTTTTGTTTGTTTGTTTTGACATACAGTCTTACTCTGTCCCCCTGGGTAGAGTGCTGTGACATCATCATAGCTGACAGCAACCTTACACTCTTGAGTTCAGGTCATCCTCTTGCCTCAGCCGCTCAAGTAGCTGGGACTACAGGCACCTGCCGTAACACTCGGCTAGTTTTTTTATTATTAGTTGAGGTGAGATCTTGCTCTTGCTGGGGCTGGTCTTGAACTCCTAAAGTTCAGGTGATCCACCTGCCTCACCCTCCCAGAGTGCTGGGGTTATAGGCATAAGCCACTGAGCCGTGGCCTACATGACTATTTTTGTCTCCTAATACATAGTTTGTTTTTTTCCCTGAGCAGGCCCTTGCTCTCTTGCTCCAGCTGGAGTGTCGTAGTGTTCTAGCTCACTGCAACTTCAATTCCTGGGCTCAAGTTTTCCTTTTGCCTCAGCCTCCCAAGTAGCTGGGACTACAGGGTCAGGCCACCACATCCAGCTAATTTATATTTATTTATTTATTTATTTATTGCAGTTTTTGGCTGGGGCTGGGTTTGAACCCGCTACCTCCAGCATATGGGGCCGGAGCCCTACTCCTTTTGAGTCACAGGCGCCGCCCTAGTAGAATTTTTGTTTTTTTTTGGACATCTAGGTCTTCTCTTCTCTTCTCTTCTCTTCTCCTCTCCTCTCCTCTTCTCTTCTCTTCTCTTCTCTTCTCTTCTCTTCTCTTCTCTTCTCTTCTCTTCTCTTCTCTTCTCTTCTCTTCTCTACTCTTCTCTTCTCTTCTTCTCTTTCCTTCTTTTCTTTCTTTCTCTCTCTCTCTCTGATGGGTCTCTCTCCTTGCTCAGGCTAGTCTTGAACTCCTGGCCTCAAGCTATCCTACCACCTCAGTCTCCCAGAGTGCTAGGGTTATAGCCTTGCTGCACTTGCTGTCCTAATACATATTAATGAAAAATTTTAAAGGTCTGGGTGATTCTAATGATTTTTGGTTCCATACTAAATGGAGTTTATTTTTGTTATATGATATGCTGTAGAGACTAAACCTTTTAAGCCTATTTCAAAAGTAAATTTTCCAATGTCATATTTCAAATTTTTGGTATTTAAAGAATGTTAACAAATGAAAAGTGTTTTCATTGTATTATTTTTAGGTAAAAATATCTTAATGAAAATTTTGAGTTTGCTTAAGGTTAAATTTAGGACATTGAGTCTTAGTTTCTGAAATGTGATTTTAAGTTTTAAAAAATTAACTTTGAGACATTAGAGTAGGTGCTTATAGATCAAATTATTGGCTCAGCACCCATAGTTCAGTGGTTAAGGCACCAGCCACATACACTGAGGTAGGTGGGTTTGAACCCGGCCCAGGCCTGCTAAACAACAATGACAACTGCAACAAAAAATAGCTGGGCATTGTGGTGGGCACCTGTAGGCACAGCTACTTGGGAGGCTGAGGCAAGAGAATTGCTTAAGTCCAAGAGTTGGAGATTGCTGTGAGCTGCGACGCCATGGCACTCTACTGAGGGTGACATAGTGAGACTCCATCTTAAAAAAAAAATCAAATTATCTTGGTATGATGATCTTCTATCATAAGGTGTTTAGTTTGGAGTGATGAAAAGTTTTTATTTATTTTTGTTGTTGTTGTTGTTTTATTGTTGGGGATTCACTGAGGGTGTAAGAATCCAGGCTACACTGATAGCATTTGTTAGGTCAAGTCCCTCTTGCGATCCTGTCTTGTCCCCAAAAGATGTGTCACACACCAAGACCCCACCCCCCCGCCTCCTTCCCTCTCTGCTCTTCCTTACCCCCACCCCTCCCTCTTTCGAAAAGTTTTTATTTTTAAAACTGAGATTCTATAAAAGCTATGTAGCTCCTGACTTGACAGGTTTATGAAAGGCTTAAAAGATAAATTGTCTTCAGTGGAACATTGTGCTTGACATAGGATTGATGTAAGTAGTAAAGATGGAGAAAAAACCTGACGGGAGAAAGGTCTCAGTTTCTCACTCTGCCCTCTGTATGTCTCGTTTTGTCTCCTATTCTGATTCCTGTGTGAGTGTTATAGCTTCAAGTACAAGGCATTAATTCAGAAGCTTGATGTATTAAAAGGTAATCTTTTATTTTTCTGGTAATAACTGTATTCGTACCAGGTTGGAACTCTTTATCACATTCTCCTAGGACAGTTTAGGAGGGAGGGCCTTCTAGTTGGGTGAGTCACTCCAGATCCAGGCGTACACGGGATCTTTGGTTTGTGCCCCTCACTGCCTAGTGCAGTGCTTGAGCTACTGTTTGGTTCTGTTCATTTCTTATGCTGTGTTTTCTGTTATGTTTTTTAGAAAGCTTTAAAGAAAAAAAATTTTTTTTCCTTTTGTTTTACTCCAGTAAATCTTCCAGGTAAGGTTTCTATGTAGCCATAATGATTTAAACATATATTAAAATTCTTAACAAGAAGAGTGGCATAACCTAGATTGGGAAGTAGATCCAGCATCAACATTCCAAAGATATATTCAGATGACCTTGAACTTCACTAAACTGAGCCAGGGGCCAAATATTCTCTTAAAATAGAGCAGGAAAAAGAAAAGAGGCCTGTGGGGATTCAGGAGAAAAAGGATTATTCAAGTGGAGTGGAGGGAATTTTCATTTTAAACCACAGGTATGACAATTGGGTTCTCGTATACTGTCAGATTTTCCTTATAATGGAGAAATTGCTGACCCAGAATTTTGCAGATGACTGAATTACCACTGTGTTTAAAGTGTTAGCTTCTATCTTTGGGAAGCACATATTTTAGGTTAAAGATTTTTTTTTTTTCCAGTTTTTGGCTGGGGCTGGATTCGAACCTGCCACCTCCAGTATATGGGGCCAGCGCCCTACTCCTTTGAGCCTGAGCCAAGGTTAAAGATTATTTTAAATATCTTGGCTGAAATAGGAGACTGTCACTTTCCTTTCTGAAGTTCATTGGACTTTAATAGTAAGAAATTAGCAAAAGAGAATTGCATTCCGTTTTCAAATAAGCATCTCCGATTTGTTAGTCATACTATGATTTTTCCTTTGGTTTTTACTTTTGACAAGGTAAATTTATTCTTTTTTTTTTCCCATAAGATATTTAAAGGAAATACATTAATTATCTTTAGTTACCCCTTTTTCAGAGGTATCTAACTTTTGTTCTGAGGTTCCAAATAAGTATATGAACATAATAAAATTGTAACTGCATTTTGAGAACTTTATCTTAACTCCAGGTAACAGCTTCTTCTTTGAAAATATAAAAGCTTTTCTAAAATATAAGAGAATCTATATTTTTCAGTTTATACTTTCTACTTTTGTAAAGTTGAACTCTTAAATTATGGGTGTGTTTGGGTTAAAATGAAATAATATACCTAACTTAGCTGATGATGCAGAATGGGCCCTCAGGACTCCATGGCTGATATCGTTATTTTTGGTGCTTAATTAATTTGGATGTCTGGGATATAATTTCTTAGGGTGCAGTGAACCAATTCTGAACAGTCCCCCCATACTGGTTATTTGTTTAGATCGACGACTTCACTGTGAAGAATAAAGCCTATTTGTGGGATCGAGTGAGTGGGGCTTGCTGACTTGTGTGTGCAAGTTTTGTTGGAATTCCAGTTGTGCTGGAATGTGAAGGCTTACGCTGCGTGACATGTTCTATAAGGTCATCCGTAGTGAGCAAACCAATGTGGAATGTTGTTTTTTTACTAACTTTGAAAGGTATAATTTTCTATAGAGAGGATGTTGATCTGATTAAATTGCTTATTATCCTTTATATGTACGTGGTGTAACACGTTTCTAGAGAGGGACTGTCAATCAGTGTGAATCTTGCCCAACACAATATTTTCTTTCATAAATACAAGGAAGCGGCAGCGCCGTGACAGCCCCCTTTGGGACAGGGCCGGGAGCTCTTACGTAACTCCAAGGGTGCATGACAGGACCCGGCTTTGGAAGCTATGCCATCCAGGCTTACAGCCAAATAGACTTGTTTATTAAGTCTGAATATGTTACTTAAATGGCTCTTAAAAAATATTAGCTGGGGCTCAGTGCCCATAGTACAGTGGTCGGCGCCAGCCACATACACCGGGGCTGGTGGGTTCGAACCTGGCCCGGGCCAGCTAAAAACAATAATGCCAACTGCAACAAAAAAATACCCGGGTGTTATGGTGCCTGTAGTCCCAGCTACTTGGGAGGCTGAGGCAAGAGAATCGCTTAAGTCCAAGAGTTTGAGGTTGCTTTGAGCTGTGATGCCACAGCACTCTACTGAAGGTGACATAGTGGGATTCTATCTCAAAAAAAAGAAAGAAAATATTAGCTGGCCAGCTCCTCAGAGAGAGGCAAGAAGCCGCCTTTTGTGTAGTTACAGATTGTGCCTCCATTCAGGCTGTGAGGCACTTCCTGTGCCGTCTTCCACTCAAATGCACAACTGTCTGCTTTGTACCTGATTTTGGCCTGAACACATTAGGTGACTTTTTCTTATTTCAGATTAATATGAGGGTGCGAATGATTAGGCTGCGCTGTTTGCAGAGGGTCACTTATCTCAGCACCTGAAACACCTTGTTGCTGGTGTCTCCCCTCCCGCCCTCTGTAAACTTGACAGTGGTGGCTGCTTTGGGAGTGAGTGCCGCTTACAGCCCTGGGAGCTCAGGCTGCCGCGGAGAATGTCAGCTCAGGTGTCCCTGCGGCTTGTGGAAAGCCCTCACGCCAGCCGGTTCAGTGATGGCCTTCAACTTTACTTCTTCATTAAGGATGAAACATCTCCAGAGGCTCTGCCTCACTCCGTGCCATCCTTGTCAGTCCCATTCTTCTTTCTTTCTTTTCTGCCAATGCAAATTCTCTGTTCCATTTATTTCTTTAAGTCCTTGTTGAAGCTTTAAAAAGTATGCTTTATTTTAGTTGGTACACAATTAACAGAGATCCAAGGAAAAGTGAAAAATATAAATAAGAGCTGAAAATTTAAAATCGGTCCTGTTAACCTGTTAAAATATTTTATTTTTTGTAGAGGTGGAAGTCTTGCTATGTTGCCCAGGCTGGTCTTGAACTCCTGGCCTCAGGTGATCCTAGTGCACTGGCCTAAAATGCATTATTTTTTTTGAGATTATAAATGTGTTTGTAAGCATTGTCCTTGTTTAAAAATCAGAAATTACATTAATTTTGGTAACATTCTAAATTTTTTTCCTAAACAATTTAATCCAGAACCTCAAAATAACAGGAATTTTCGATAATGCTTATGGAAAAAAGTGGGAGTTAGAATTTTCGCTGGGTGCATGGCTTGTGCCTGTAATCCTAGGACTCTGGGAGGCCGAGGTGGGTGGATTGCTTAAGCGCAGGAGTTTGAGCACAGGCTGAGCAAGAGTGAGACCCCATCTCTACTAAAAATAGAAAAAAACTAGCCGGCCTTCGTGGCATGCTCCTATAGTCCTAGCTACTCAGAGGGCTGAGGCAAGAGGATCATGTGAGCCCAAGAGTTTGAGGTTGCTGTGAGGCATGATGCCACACAACTCTGCCGAGGACGACAAAGTGAGACTATCTAAAAAAAAATTTAGGTTATGAAAAATGTCTTTTGTATTGTGGCATTTTATAGTAGAAATAAAAAGTATAGGCATTGACCTTATTGTCCTTATTATAACAGGCTTATTGTGATTTAAAATTAGAAGCCTTTCCCAATAACTCCTTTTTATTCATCTTCGATTAAACCGCAATAGTTTATTGAAAGTTAATATATGAAAAATGAAGTTTCTTTCTACTCTTTTGGAGAAAACTATTCTTTTTAAGACAAAAGGAGAGTAGACTAGTTGATCTAGGAAGTGCTGGCATTAAGAACTAGACCACAGTGGAGTTGTGAGAGGCTCACATGGTCCAGTGTCCAGTCCTCTTGCTGCTATCCTCCTTTTGTCCTGGGTCTATGCCTTGCTTATTTTCTTGCTCATTAATAATAGTATTGTTAAGTGAATAGGAAAAAAATCACACCAATGAAACTAAGTCATTTTATTTGATTTTATAGTTACATGACATTGAATTGTTTTGATTGCTTTTATGGACGAGGTAACAATAGTATCTGTCACATATGTCTTGTGTGTTTTGCGACACTACACACCACACAAACATATATGCATACATTTTTACATTTTAATACTTATAAATGTTGAAATATCCTTCAGTAGCATTGTTTTTTTTACATTTAATAGTGTGTGGAAAACTCGCCTTGAAAGTGACTCAGACCTTGACATTTATGCTCAGTTTGCACATCATCCGTGAATTTGATGCATCTTTATTTAGTGCTTGCTTTTCTATTTATACAAAAACCTCTTTGCTGGTCTCTGTGGGAGAGGGAATAATGTATGTTACCCTCTCGGGGATCACAACCTGAGAGGCAACTCACTCTTAGAACCACAGAATTTTAGAACAAGAAGAAACTGGGGAGGTTCTCTTCTTTTGGGTATGTTTCAGCAGCAGTCCCCTGATGACTAGCATATAAGTATCAAAGTGTACTGCAGGTTGTTTAAAATATTGCACATCAGGTGCACTGGGTTGTTACTGAAAATGTATTATAAATACCTTTTTTAAAATGTATATTTTTACTATGGTGGAAAGCATTTGGAAGCATGTCTCTTGTGCTCTTGACCTGACTCCAAGGTAAAGGGTTGTCTGCACAGCAATCAGGTGATGTTTTCCCACAATACGTCTTAGTAAAAGATGTGCACTGAGGTTGTTTTCATTAAGCTGGCTTTGCTTAATGCCTCTGGGTACAAATAAAACATGGTGGTGGCTCTAACTGTTGATCTGTAAGCATTGTTTGTGATGTGCCTAACTTGGTACCAAGATGTGATTTAGACACCAAGAGAATTTGGATTATTTAATACTAGTACATAATAAAACGACTTATCAAATATTCATGTGGGCACATACAGAGGCATAATTGTGTTCTTGTAATGCACAAAATAAATACTAATATTGTTTTGGAGAATCAGCATGGTATGCTGAAGTCATGGTTTGGAAAAATGCATTGTATTATAGTATGTTTTCGTCTGTGGGAATTACTGGCAAGTATACTTGAGAGATTCTAAAGACGGTAGTTGTTTACTTCACTTCTGAATTCGGCTTAAATATTTTTGATCTTGTTGTTTTTCTTACCACTAAATTGTTGTTCTGTAAAGATCTATGGTAGACGCTAAACCATAATTATTTTTTACTATTTTAATTATTATGTTTTCTTTTAAAGATATATTTGAAAGGCAATTTCCTCTCACCCAGCTAGTTTAAAAAATATTTAAATGGGAGAGTAGTACAGTAAGTGTTCACGTGCCCGTTCCTTAGCTTAAACATCTAAAAGACAAGGACTCCCATTTTTTAGACAGATAAAGTTGACTCTTAAGAACCTTTCGGAAAAACGTACTGAATGATGAATGCTAAAATTGTGATGAAGTGTTAGAATAATATAAAGAAAAACCAAGATCCTTTACATAAAATAAGTGGGAAAGCAGTTGTACAAAAAAAAAGAAAAAGAAAAATTACAGTGAAAAGGGCAATTAAAAGCTTTTCAAGTACTTACAGAAAAAAGGGAGAAATTGGCATTTGTGAACTAGGTCAGTAGGAGAACATAGCCACGTATCTTTCATACCATTTGGGATGGCAGTTCTGTTTCATGATTCTTTCTTAAGAGAAAAGTCAAAAATACGTACAAAGACTGACAAGATAGTCACTATAATGTTATTTACAGCAGTGAGGAATTGAACCTAAAGCTTAATATGAGTTATTAAGATTGATTAAGTGGAGATGCTATATTTATAAAATAACATTTTGTAACCACTAGATATTGTATAATACGATTTTAGTTACATAAAATGTTTAAATGCATATTAAAAGACTTGAAAGAAATTAACTTTAGTACCGTGGGTGTTAGGTCTGTAAGTTCTACTTCATCGCCTTCGGGGAAGTTGTGGCAAACTTTGTTTTCCGGCAGCATGTGCAGTATAACAGCCATACTCGGGCGTCCTCAGACTTTGTAAACAGGGGGCCAGTTCACTGTCCCGCAGACCATGGGAGGGCCGGACTGAAGTTTAAAAGAAAAAACTATGAACAAATTCCTGTGCACACTGCACATATCTTATTTTGAAGTAGAAAAACCAAACGGGAACAAAGACAATCACATGGCCTGGTGTGGCCCGCGGCCGCAGTTTGAGGACCCCTGGTCATACTTACGCAGTACTTGCATGTGTGAAGCACTACCTTCTCATCTTTCACGCTTAATTCTCAGGTAGCCTGAAGAGATTTTATTATCCTTGTTGTATAGCTAAGGAAACAGGGCACAGAGGATTGGGTACCTCAGCAATTTGAATGAATCCTTTGAGGTTTATTCTTTGCTACTAACTGTAATTTTAGGTGAGGAAATAATTATAAATATTATTTTGTTTTTCCATTTCTTAAAAACATGTGAATGTTATGGCTTATAATCATCAGTATCTTATTTTAAAATTGGGAATATTTCATCTTATGATTTTTTTTTTTTAGTTGACCTTTTTTGTTCTTTGCCCCCACCGTCCTATTCTGCTCATACGAATAATGGTGCAGTGAACATCTTTGCAAATAAATCTGTATATGCATTTCTGATTATTTTTCTAGCATAAGCTCTTTAAAGTAGAGTTATTGGGTCAAAGATTATAAACATTTTAAAGGTTTTTGATGCAAGTTGTGAGATTGCAGCTGACAAGTGATCTTCCTTAAATTGAGAAAAGTTTTTTGGGGCTATAAATTTGGGAGAAATAGGTCATCTAATCATCCATGGGAATTTGTGCTTTCACGGTTTCTCTAACAGCAGTCAGGCTCCTCCAAGTTTGCTGGAGGCAGTAAATGTAGGGAAAAGGAAAGACAAGCTTCGGACATTAAATTGTGGCTTTTTACTTGCTTTACAATCTTGAACAGCTACTTTCTCATTTTCCTCTCTAACTGACAATTTGGATTAGCCTAGACATTTTTTTATTGAAAATTGTTCTATAAAAATGTGTGAAACATAAAAATCAAATTTATGTGACTTTTCTGTTTGATTTTATAGGACCTTAGAATTTTTTTTTTTTTTTGTGGTTTTTGGCCGAGGCTGGCTTTGAACCCACCACCTCCAGCATATGGGACTGGCGCCCTATCCCTTTGAGCCACAAGCGCCGCCCAGGACCTTAGGATTGTTAATAATTAGATAGAGCAATTCCCATTGTATAATTTCTAAAACTACATTTAAAAGGTATAACACATGAATTAGAGACTGCAATGACCCTAAAAAATCTTTTAGATGTTGCATATTTAAATAAAAATATTTTTATTTTTAATTATTATTTTGAATTGTTATTTATTAAATCATAACTTTGTACATTAATGCGTTTATTATTTTTAATTATTATGAACACATAATAGTTGTCTAAAAAGACAGACTCCCCCAGAGGGGTGATGTATTCTCTTTCTATGATAAGCAAGAATTTTGGCTAATTAATTGATAATTTCTGTTAACTGCTTAAAGTTTTATTATGTATTTCTCTTAAACATACCTTCTTCCAGAGGCTCTGTAGTAGACTTCTGCAAAGATGTTAGCTGTAGGTTTGACTAGGGGGAAAGGGTATTTTAACTTAAGGGGCCCAGAGAATGATTAACCAAATCAGAAAGTGAAAGTCTCCATGTGAAGCTACTAAAGAGATAAGGAAAGACCAAGACTGATAAAGGGTTATTTGACAGTCTAGCAATTAATGAGCAGTACAAGCAGAATAAATAGAAAACATTCTATTGAAATTTGAAGGATGTAAGTAATGGTGAAAAAAAGTATTATTGTTTCTTACTATGAATAGTGAAATTGTGAAACTATCTACTGTAATTGGATAGAAAATAAGTGTGAGGAAGATGATCAGGAGCTCATTCCATAATCAGTGATTGCATTAGGAAGGCTCATAATGTTGCAAACTTAGGCAAATGTACATTTTGAAGGAGAGGTGTCCCGTTTTTTCATATTTGCAAAGGAATGACGCCAAAAAGCTTAAGTACCCACTAAAATGTGTGTCCCCAGAGGCAGAGGACTGACTGCATTGTTATCCACTCTGTTATCTCTGATTCTTGACACATAGTTCTGCTGAACAAAATATTTGTTGAATATATCATTTCAATAAACTTTTATGTGTGGTATAGTTACAGTAACGGATTTTTTAAATTAATTTTTTTACTAACGTGCCTATCTCACAAGAAGGTTTGAGAGTGGCACCTCTCAAATGTGAGTGTGAAAATACAGTCATCACACCTAAGAACTAGGAAAGGAATTAGTAATGGGTTTTAGAAGTTAGAGGTGAAGGTGCATTCCAGGTCAATGTTATCACTGGACAGCTTCTACGTTTGTCCAGAGATTTTCTTGTGTTGAAGTATAGATGAGTAGATAGAATGGAGAGAATTTATATGATAAATTTGTGGTTGAATTCCATTTTCCTGTGCCAACGTGAGAATATAATAGGAAAAGTATTCTAAAAACACATGTCCATTCACTATGCATAGGAGAATGTTGTACTACTGTGATCCTGTTTTCATTTGATTCATTGAATGAAACCTTTCTAGAAAACTTCCCCTTCATTTTGTGAATGGAAAATTTGCTGATGATTCTTATTAGATCAAGTAGTATGACAATAACCATTATTCTGGCTAAAAATGTAAAATCAACAAAATGTTGACAAATTTACCTGCAGAGAACATTGCTTTATCAGCAAGAGATTTAGATTTTTGCAGAGAAGCCCAATTATTCTAGTTCAGTATCATTGCACAGCATTTTTAGCAGGCTGCATAATGTGATCTGTGATTACACTCGTCAGTGTAATATACTTTTGTACTCTTCAAAAGTGAAATTTGGGAGAAGGTTAAACAAATAACCAAGGGAAGGTTAAAATGCAAGTTCCTTTTGCAAAAAATTGTAAAAATTGTAGCATTTCTAAAATTAGAGAAAAAACAAAGTACTTAAAAATCGAAGTGTGACAGGACCACTGTTAATTGTTTCACGAATTATCTTTGGTAATTAAAGGAATGACCATAAATTCTTTGATTTTTACTCTCAGACATAGGAGATGTAATTGTTTGCTTCCCGCATTTGATTATTTGTCTGTAGACTTTTCATGTTTCATACAATCTTTTGATAAAAAAATTTTACTACATTTTGTGTGTGTGTGTGTGTGTGTTTTGGGACAGTGCCATGGTTCATTGTAGCTCACAGGAACCCCAAACTCAGGCTCAAGCAATCATCTTGCCTTAGCCTCCCCAAGAGCTGGGACTGCCGGCCCTCACCACAATGCCTGGCTAGTTTTCTATTTTTAGTAGAGATGGGGTCTCACTCTTGCTCAGGCTGGTCTCGAACCTTTGAGCTTAAGCAGCCCACCCACCTGGGCTTCCCAGAGGAGTGCTGGGGTTACAGGCCTGAGCCACCCGGCCTGGCCACATCTTGTTTTTTTTTTTTTTTTTTCTCTATATTATGATATTTGTGGTATCACAGAAACAGTGATCATTTTAAACTCATTTGAAAATTATTGCATCCCCACTCTAAAAAGCCTGTCAGAACATACACATCATTTTGGTTTTTGCATTATTTTAAGAGGCCTTCCAAGACTCCCAAAGTAATTTTAATAGAAGGACAGGAATTGGTCCTCAGAGAGCCCCTATCTTGCAGTACAGTTTCTTGCTTTTGTTGAAATGTGAATTCTTGGTCATCACACTCTTGTATTCAAGTATAATGTAAAATATATTTTGAAGTCAAATGTAGAGGTTTAAGTTAGGATCTTTGAAGACATTTACCCTAATCCTTTTACCCAGTTGGAGAACCCTTTCCATAACCTTATTATATGAAGGTCAGTGTTCCTAACAACTTTTGCCTAAAAACTTAGTGAGCAAGGACTCCAATCCTTTTTTTAGTATTTAATAATTAAATTGTTCTTTGTGTTGAGCTCCAGTTTATTTTGTACCAGCACCATAACTTCATTGTTCCGTCTTCAAATTATCAAGTATTCAAAGCGTACAGACAGGTATTGAATACTGCAGTGAATAAATGCATTTGAGATGCATTTACTCTTAATTTTTGCTTTATTTGCTTGAGGTTATTTCTTATATTAATATAGGAAGAGACACAGATCATGTATCTTAAAATTAAGATAATTAAATTGGTGACTTTTTTGTTATTCTAGAAGTTTTATTCCCAAAAGGAATGAGGTTAGCATATTATCTGAACACCCACTCCACTTTTACTTTCTGGGCTGAAGTGAAACTAGACTCTCCATGGAGGATTTCGTTTGCCTCTAGGTCCTGCCAAGCACCAGAGTTATTACCCATGGAAGCTTCTGGATTATGGCTCCTACTGTAGTGAAAATTCTTGTCCTACAAAGCTTGTGCTGTTTGACTGTTTACAGTTTTCAGTGTTGTCATATACCACTGATGTCCTTGTTTATTTGACTTTTTTCTTCTTAAATAAGAAAAAAAGGCAATGTTCATGTGTAGACCATGACCACATCCAGTTAACTAACCTCTCTGACCTTCACTGTTTCAAAAGTAGTATTATAAGAGTAATAGGAAAAATTACTCTTTTTTACTTACAAAATGTTCTCCAAATAATTCAAGTGAAATAAAAATAAATCCAAAGTTAGTAACATGTATGGAGACACAATGAAAACATGCTTGACATGCAAGAAAACAGATCAAAAAATCCCCAAAAAACCCCCAACACTCCTAGCCCTACCAAAAATGATTATAATCTAAAAGAAAGCCAGAGATGGGTAAGCCAACTATTTCCAGGGTAACCAAAAGATGTATTTGTTTTTATCAAAAGTGAAAAGTTGGAAAACAAGAAAGTTGTATGTCTGCTGAAGAGGTATTAAAAAATTCGGGACAAATATTGGGAATTCATGAAATGTCATAAATCTATGACCATGTGGTTACAAGAAGAGTAAGCACGTGTGAGAAGCATGGCATTAGCATTTGCTGTATCTGCACAGAAAATCTTTGCTTTGAAGACAAAACAAAATGAAACACCTGGACATGGTGGTGCAGTCAGTCCTGTGGGGGGGGTGTTGCAGTATTCCTGAACTGCTTGGTGATCTAATAGTGATGGCTCTTGTGATTCGTCCTAGAAGTTAAAGTGGAAAATTGTTTCAGTCTCATTAAATATTGTTCAATATATTATTGTACCCACAAGATATGACATGCTGTTTGTCACATAAGTATTCTTTGCTTTGAGGGATAAATGATTCTGTTGAGTTAAGAATTATGGCAGAAATATAGGTACCACATTGTTAATAGATTTAGACATATTTGATTGGGCAGCCAAAAATTCTAATGAGTCTGAATTATATTGATTATGAACCAGTGTAAATAACTTAGTGTTTTATTCATATTTATCTTTTTTTTTTTTTTTTTTTTTTTGCAGTTTTTGGCCAGGGCTGGGTTTGAACCCACCACCTCTGGCAATCGGTCCGGCACCCTACTCCTTTGAGCCACAGGCTCCGCCCATATTTACCATATTTTTTACTTTAAATATTTGGCATTAGTTATGATTTAGTTGATTATGCCTGTAAGTAAATGGAATATTATATTTTTCTATCTTGGTTAAACTAATTTCAAATTAAGAGTTTTAAGCACATGGGCGGCGCCTGTGGCTCAGTGAGTAGGGCGCCGGCCCCATATGCCGAGGGTGGCGGGTTCAAACCCAGCCCCGGCCAAACTGCAACAAAAAAATAGCCGGGCGTTGTGGCAGGCGCCTGTGGTCCCAGCTGCTTGGGAGGCTGAGGCGGGAGAATCGCGTAAGCCCAAGAGTTAGAGGTTGCTGTGAGCCGTGTGACGCCACGGCACTCTACCAGAGGGCGGTACAGTGAGACTCTGTCTCTACAAAAAAAAAAAAGAAAAAAAAAAAAGAGTTTTAAGCACAAAATTCATGTTTTAGAGAGGCCTTTCTGTTGGGTTGGGTACTGAATTCATTAAACAGAAAAATTAATAAGAAACTGGTTATGACATAAGAGTAATCTGAGTTTCAGTGCTAGATTTAAGATTTGGCTTATTTAATTGTTAAAAAATTCCAAGACCTTTAATGATAATAAAAGATGGAATGTGCATTATTATTTGTGAATCTTTATTAAAAGACAACTCCCTGTGGTCATTGGTTTTATTTCTAGGAAGCATGAAAGTTCATGTATCACAGATGGTACTTCATGGCCCACGAATCCATCAGAGTTATTATAAGACTTTGAAAAATATGTATACCAAACATTATATGTAGATTGGGTAAATGTTAGGCCTAGTAGATATAGGGACTGTCTATATTTATTTTAGTAAATAATGCATTATTAAATATTGAATATTGACGGCATTGGTGCATTAGTTATTGGTAGTAAAAGCTTTACTTGTCACTACATAGAGGAGAAAGGGATGAAATTATAGATTAAAAGAGATTTTAAAAAAGAGAGATTTAAGAGACACAGTTAGAATTGCCTGTGTGGATTTTGTTTAGATTTGGATTAAAACAAACTGTTAAAAGACACTTATGAGAGAGATGGGAAAATTTTATAACTGTTTGGTAGTTGATATTATAAATAAATCAATATATTATTGAAATAATAATAGTATTGCCTTATGTTGAACAAGTAAATCTTTGTTTTAGAGACACGTACTGATTTATCCCCAGACGAAATGATAGGATATTTGGAATTTGCTTCAGAATAATCCAGAGGGGTGGGGTAGAGGTTGAGGGATGGATGAAAATATAAATAAAGCCTGATTTGCCATGGGTCACGTGTTGAAGCTGGGAATAGTTGTGAAACTATTCTCAATAATTTTGCATTACGTTGAAATTTGAGGCTAGATATGAGTAACACACAAATGTACTTATCCTACTATGTATAAACATACCTAACACGTAAATGTTGTATTTTGTTTTCTTCTAGAGCTGAAGCCATTTATTGGAATCTTGGATGACTAACAGCTAAATGCTTAATTCTCAAAACTACTCAAGAGTCAAAAAGTCAGGATTAGATGATCCAGGTCACCACCAAGAAATTATTGTCTCACGTGATACGGTAGGATTATAGGAAATATCCTAGAGCTAAATAGTGACTGAAGTTGGAAAAGATTTGTAAATGTTATATTTTAGCTAATAGATTCTAATATAACTTCTCAATCCCATAACTGTTATACCAGGAGTTCAAAGTTATAGTAATTAACCAAGGGGCTTAGACATGTCAATGTGTCAACAAGGCTCTATGGCGCTTCCTCCTCAGCTTCCGCTAGTGATGGGCATAGTTTTGTCACTGCAGTGCCATGCTTTCCCCTGTGTGCTGTGTCTCAGGGTGAGTTCTTTGGCTGTTGACATTGAAAGGAGGATAGCTCCCAGGATGTTTCTCAGGGACCAGCACTATAAAGAGAAGAGGTGGGAAGCAGCCTGGGCAGAGGAGCTCGCTGTGCAGGCTCCGCCAAGTTCTGATCAACCCTACAGAGAGTATTGCAGCGGTGTGAGAGTTTATACTTTCCTTCTTCTGATAGTAAGCTTCTTGGGGAGAGAGCTGTGCCTTTGATGGCTTGGTATCTTACAAAGATCATCAGAGAAGCTGCTCAGCAAATACTTGTCGAATGAAGGAAATCCAAGAAAAAGCTCACGCTCTCTCCTATAACATCCAATCCTTTCCCCTTTCCCTCAACCCCTTCCTTTGTGCAGTTGGAAGTGCGGCTTAGAATGGTGAGGTTCACAGAGACACAGACGGTGGCTGTGTGTGTGGTGGACAAGCATGAGGGCGTCTTTGTTTCTGGCTTTGTAGATTAGGAAGACCTGCAGAGGGACCTGCGGGAACCACAAGATGTCGAGAACACGGAATCATCTCCAGGGAGAGAGACACAGGGAGGGAGGAAGCACCTGGAAAGAACATGAAGGGCTAACTTAGGCACATTAAGGCAGATGGTGTATGATCCTGTCTGGTTATTTTTCTGTTTGTGGATAATAGGCTGACCGGATATCGATTGGGAACCTCTTATGCTCAAGGATTAAGAGAGAATCTCCTTCTCTTTTTAAGTCTTTTTTTTCCCTATTAGGTATAGTCCTGCTTTAGGTTCAGGAACTTAAGTCTTTTACTTGATTTCAGTGTGCTTTTCCCCTTTTCTTGCTATAGGAGTCCTTGAGACAGGATTGGTATTAATCCTTAACTCTTTCTCTGAATCTTAACACCGTGTCAATGTTTTACATGTAAAGGACCTTCCATGAATATCTTTGAAGTGAGTGAAATAAAGAACAGTTGACTTCTTAACAGTGTAGTAGAAGAATATGGATTAAAAGCTAAGTAATTCAGAACCAGAGATTTATTCTTTCTGATACAGCCATTTTCTTCCTACTAGATCTATATAGACTATTTTTGCTTCCTGTTTTGAAGTATTATGTAAATCATTTTCTTCATGTTGAATATTGGAAGAATGAGATTGTGCATGTTCCACTAAGTGAATTGGGTTTTAAAAATGATCATGTATCATTCAAAGTTATAAATGTGATTACTTAGGGGGTTTACTACTCTCTATTGTCTTGGTTTTTTCATTTCTTTTTTACTCACCTAGGGCCCCCACCAGAGGGCAGGCAGAGGAAGGGAGAGATGGTATTAATTCCAGCTTCCTAAGTGTTTTGTAGACACCCTTTCATTGGACTGTTTTGTCATGCTGGGTCATTACACTGAAGCAGTAATATCAGTGACTTTTGCTATTTTAGAATATTTAATAGAATGCTCAATTTTTAAAATAATTTCTATAGTATTACTGTGTTACTGAATTTTAAATATTTATAGTTTAAGTTCTCCAACTTTGTTTTTAGTCCCATATATGTTAAATTATCCATTTTTAAATAATTCATGCCAAGATATCTACCACTACCATTGATAAGTATGATTGTTTGTAATAAAGAGTATTTTTTGTGCCTTTAAAAGCATGTTGGAATATTCGTAATACAGCATAAAGTTTTAAAATGATTCCTTTTCATGTTTTGTAAAAGTTGATGTTCCTGAGGTGTGTTAGTGAATTTTCAGAATGATAAGAATTATCTTTTGAATACAAGTTACTGTTTGACACTTTAACTCTGTTTATTTAAATGGAGAGACCAAAGTTAGTTTGTCTTCACATTATATCACAGTGCAGGGTTTTGAAGTGTAAATGTTAAACTGGACGGATGATAAACATTTTATGGTCTCAATATTGCTGTTAACACCCACTGAATATGCACACGTGGGCATTTTGTACATACGTACATAAAAGAAGTGCAGTTTCATGGTGTATAGCTGTTTAGGTTTCTTATCAGTATGAACAGTAAATGTCTTAAAAATCAGCTTCAAAACAGCTGGCAGATGACCTACTGGGGTTTAGCACCACCTAAATTCACGCAGGGTTTCTTTGCTCTTTGCTACCAGTAATAGTGTACCTTAGCTTCTCGTCAAGGAAGTCTGCTTTGGCACCCTCTGCCTGCTTACGGGCCTACAGTAATGTAGAAGACCCTTAAAATGGATTTTCTAAAGAGAGTTGTTCCTCCGATTCTTTTGGGAGATGTGGGTTTGGAGGCTAATATTCAAGAAAGTTCTCCAAGATTACTTAAGATGAGACGTCTTAGTTTGCCTTCTCCAGAGCAAGGTGGAACCCATTTATATCACAGTAATTGCGACAAATACCAACATCAGCAACTAGGTAAAGTAAAAATATATTCCTTTCAATGCTTTAAAAGAAAGTAAAATTATTTTTACAAGTGTGAATTCTAGTGAGCATGAATTGTCATTTTAAAAGTCAAGTTTAAATGTTAAAAAAATGTTTGATAAATTAACTATATAGTTGGCCTAAATTTTTCTGATGATGAACTTTTTGCTTTGAGTTTAGATGGTAAAACAGTTATGCTCTAACTCACAATAAAACCATTAATAAGTTTCATAATTTTGATCTTTAGAAAATCTTTTGATGAATAACTATTATTCACCAAATAAGTATTATTGAAAAGATATTATTATCTATAGGTTATATAAACAAAATAATATGGAGAATTCTATCCGTTGCTATAGAAACCACTTCAATATTGTTTAAAAATAAGTTCCATTGTTTTTTAAAGATGGTGGATATTTGAGGTGAAGGTTATTTTGTATCAAAATTTGTTTGTTTAATCCTACAAAGTTATGATTTAATAAAAAATAATTAAAATAAAGAAAAAGATGGAAAAATTCAAGTTAAAGAAATTCCGATTAAAATACTTTAAATGTTAAAGTGTTCTATATGAATTTTTTAATTTTAGGGAATAAATAGCTGCTAAAATAAATTAATATACTATTTAATATACTATTACTAATATACTATATTACTATTAATATACTATTTATTTAGAGTTTCTGTGACCTTTCTGCAAGTTTGATATAGCTGTTTTCTATGCATATTTTAGTATGCATACATTTTATTTTATTTTATTTATTTATTTAGAGACAGAGTCTCAAATTGCCACCCTTGGTAGAATGCTGGGGCATCATAGCTCACGGCAACCTCAAACTCTTATGCTCAAGTGATTCTCTTGCCTCAGCCACCTGAGTAGCTGGGATTACAATTGCATGCCACAACGACCAGCTGTTTTAATATGCACACATTTTAGGCTTGCACATACACATTTTCGTTAGTAGAGTTTAAGAAAATGAGATTTATTGTCCAAATAGTTATTACTTTTTCATTTAAAAATGTCATAGACATCTTTCTGTCTCCTCTCTGTGCTTTATTGTATGGCTATAACAATCTATTCAATTAATTTCATATTGAGGAACATTCAGAATGACTTTACTTTTTTGTTATAAAAATTATATAATATTCGTGTAAATATCACTATACCTTTGGGTGATTGCCTCTTAGTATAAATTTCTCGATGCATTTACATTTTTGTTTATTATTTCAGATTAATAGAGGGTACAAATGTCAGGTAAAGTCCCTGTGGTAGTGGTGTCCCACACCAGGGGGTGCCATGGGCTCTTACACTGTGAGCAGCAGGTGGGAGCTCCCCAGTCCCCCTTTCTTCTCGAATTGAGTTGGGTTTTTCTCTTGAATGGGTGTGTATTAGTTCACCTCCTGGCTTCATATTAGTATTAAGTATGTTGGATACTTGTTTTTCCATTCTTGGGATACTTTACTAAGAAGCAGCATTTAAATTTTTTAAAAAATTGCTATTTTTGATTGACAAGAATAAATGTACATATTAATGGAATATGTAGTGATATCTTGATAATACACTAGAACCTCCACAGTTGGCTACCTCCCTACATTGACCACCTCCTTAAGTTGGCCTGATTTTCATAGACGGGATGGCCATGTGTGTGCGTGTCTGTTCAAGAGGCCTAGTTCCTTATACTGACCACCACCATATGTGGCCCAGTGTGGGTGGTCAGCTTACAGAGGTCCCACTGTATTTGTCTGTAGTGATCAGATGAGGCTAATTAGCATACCCATCTTAGAAATTTATCATTTCTTTGTGTTGGAAGCATTCAGTATCCTCCTAACTATTTGAGACTATAATACAGTCATCCTGCCATGGTATGGAATACTAAAACTCATTCTGCTTACCTAGTTGCAACTTTATATATTTTTTTAAACAAATCTGTTCCTAACCCTTCTTCTCCCTGCCCTTCCTAACCTCTCATATCCTGTTTGACTGCATTTTAAAAATTTGATAGACCATGCTAAGTTACCTTTAAAACCTTTCTCAATTTAGGTTCCCCAGGGCAGGACCTGAGAGTTCCTATCACTTTACATTCTCTGTAATGCCGTTTCCTGCCAGTTTAAAAAAGTGGCACGTTTATGAGAAACCATACTTTCTCTTTTAAAAATACTAATTATGTAACAAAAGGAGATTTTACATTTTAACAAGAAATGCATATTGATCTATAGTATACTGGAATTAGAAGTCTTTAGTTTTTTATGCTCTCCACTCATTTGGGTCAGAGAAATGGGGATGAGGCCCTGACAGGTTGATGCCTCGTAGTTTCGGTTAATGTCTGTGAATCTCCAGTCCTTGGTTTTGGGTTTGGCAGTATAAATGCTGAAGGGGAAACGTGAGTATGTGCAGTTTCCTAAGATGCAAATATTTTCCTTTTCACATTTATTCTTGGGTCATTTAGTTTTTTTGTTTTGTTTTTTTAATTAATTAATTTATTTTTATTGTTAAATCATAGCTGTGTGCATTAGTGCAATCAAGGGGTACAATGTGCTGGTTTCATATACAATCTGAAACATTCTCATCAAACTGTTCAATGTAGCCTTCATGGCATTTTCTTAGTTACTGTATGTAGGCATTTGTATTCTGCATTTAGTAAGTTTCGCCTGTACCCATTCTAAGATGCACCATAGATGAGGCCCCACCCATTACCCTCCCTCTACCCTGACATCCCCCCTCCCTTCCCCTCCCTTGGCCCTTTCCCCATAGTATTGTGCGATAGCTGAGTTATAGCCTTCACGTGAAAGCTATAATTTAGCTTCATAGTAGGGCTGAGTACATTGGATACTTTTTCTTCCATTCCTGAGATACTTTGCTAAGAAGAATATGTTTCAGCTCCATCCATGTAAACATGAAAGAGGTAAAGTCTCTATCTTTCTTTAAAGCTGCATAATATTCCATGGTATACATGTACCACAATTTGCTAGTCCATTCGTGGGTCGATGGGCACTTGGGCTTCTTCCACTTAGCAATTATGAATTGGGCTGCAATAAACATTCTGGTACAGATGTCTTTGTTATATTGTGATTTTTGGTCTTCTGGGTATAAACCTAGTAAAGGAATTCTAGGATCGAATGGCAGGTCTATTTTTAGGTCTCTAAGTATTCTCCAAACATCCTTCCAGAAGGAACGTATTAGCGTGCATTCCCACCAGCAGTGTAGAAGTGTGCCCTTTTCTCCACATGGGTCATTTAGTTTTTTTCACTGCGTCACAGCCTATGTGGTTGGTCTTGGTAAATATCTGCAAATAAGCATTTCCATAGTATGCGGCTTTTTTAACTAATCATGGTCAAAACACAGCAAAACTATGGAATACTAAAGAATTGACATCTTGAAATTTCTGAGATTGTGGGTTCTTTGTGGAATAACTCTTGCTCAAGTTTTCTCTTCAAAAATAAAATTCAATGCAGAGTTAGGTAAGGGAGCAAAGGAAAAAAACTAAAATTCAACTTTAGGTAATGATTATTAAGGTTAATTCAAAGAACTTCTTTGGTATTTATATGGAGAGATTTTGTTTTAAAGTCTGGTTTTTAAGTTTCTATGTAGATGATCAAAGTCCTTCTTCTCAATCTCAAGATTTGACACTAAATTTGTAGTGTCGGTAGGAATAGAACCTATGTGGTTTGCACCAATCTACACATTAGGTTACTTGCAGCTCAGCCTAAGTGAATTTTCCTGTTTACTGGAAGTTCTGGAATGAAGAACTAATGTGGTGGTTTAGCCAGAAGTCATAAAAATATGACTGATGCCGTTCACTTAAGGTGTGATATAGTCTCGTTCATTTAGCAAGAGGAGAAGTTGAGGGTGTGGAGAAATTTCATGTCAATAATGTGAAAAAGGAGCTATTCTTTTAGAGAAAAAACTGGTGTATAATTTCGTAGCTTTGCACTTGAACCAGTGGTCTTCGAGTTCTCTGATTATTACTTTAATACTTAAAAAGTGAATTCTCAGACACATTAGATAAGATCATAATATAGGGGTGGCACCTGTGGCTCAGTGGTTAGGGTGCCGGCCCCATATACTGAGGGTGGCAGGTTCAAACCTGGCCCTGGCCAGCTAAAACAAAACAAAACAAACAAACAAAAAAAGCCAGGCTTTTTGGTGGGCACCTGTATTCCTAGCTTCTTGGGAGACTGAGACAAGAGAATCGCTTAAGCCCAACAGTTAGAGGTTGCTGTGAGCTCTGATGCCACCGGACTCTACTAAGGGCAACAAAGTGAGGCTATGTCTCAAAAAAAAAAAAAAAAAAAGATCGTAATTTGGATTGATAATTGTACTTTTGTGGGTGGATCAATTGAGAATAGGTCCAGCTATAATATGTAGAAATCTACCTGCTACTTTTAATTATAGAATTATTTAAAGATGTTTATGATTTCTTTAATAAAAATATGTGCAGAATTGAGGTATTTGCAGCAGGTTGATAGTTTGAAGATCATTTTTCTGTCTTGATACTTTTTTATTTTTTAACTTTAACTGTTGAATAGCCTAATATTTAAAAATTTTTCTATAAATTCTCAAACCCACTGGGTTTACCAGCATCTTCTATTTCTCTGTGAAAGGCCTATAGTGCACTACACAGTGTTGAAATCACCTGCCACCATTTTTTTTTTTTTTTTTTTTAATTCAGAGCCTCACTTTGCTGCCCTCAGTAGAGTGCCCTTGTGTCATAGCTCACAGCAACCTTCAACTCTTGGGCTCAAGCTATTCTCTTGTCTCAGGCTCCCAAGTAGCTGGGACTACAGGCACCCACTGCAACGCCTGGCTATTTTTGTTGTTGTTGTTTAGCAGGGTCTGGCTGGGTTTGAACCCACCATCCCTGGTTGCATGTGGCCGGTGCACTAACCACTAAGCTATGGGCACCCAGCCCCCGTCACCCTTTCTGCTGCCAACAGGCTGAGTTGTAGACTTGCTAAATATTGATCGTATTTTTAACCAAACCTGTTTATGCAAATTATACTTCTTGTTCTGACTATGTAATTTAATTAGATATTACATTATTCAGTAGAGTATGAGATTGAAAAGAGAGAGTTGTTTCAGTGTAAATAAAATTGAGTGCTTTGGTTAGATTCCATAAATATGAATTCCTAAAACAATTTTGTGTTTGAATTACACATAGGCCAGGGAAGTATACAAAACTGGAAGAATTTTGCCCTTGGGGTACCTTCAATGTCTCTTGCGATTTTAAAGAAGTTGGTACTGGAAATTGTAGCTAAAGCACATGGGTTTGGTTTTAGGCAAGAAGGGCAGTGGTGGACTTAGGAAATCTACCAGGCGTGACAAGTCTTTGGCACTACATCAGAAGGCTGGTGAAGGCACATACATTTTATATTTTAAAATAAAACCTTTAATAGATTTCTTGATCCCCCCGCCCCAGTTCCTACTTTAATGGAGTTTTAAAATGACATTTGCCAACAGTTATAATTTACAACAAAGGGACTCTATTGTACATAGCTGTAAAATGTTGCAATTTAAAGAAGTAAATCCTTCATTTGCTGGTTTGATTTCACTGGTGGGTATTTTATGCTCCAATTCTAACATCCATAAAAGTTTGTGGGAAGAAAATGCTCTTTACTAATTCAGATGTCCTACAAGGTTTTCTGACTATGGAAGAACACTAAATGATAGCTAATACAGTCATGAGTCAGATCTTAAAAATGAGGCTGTGTGTCTTTCCATAAACTTCTGATGTTTCAGTTACAAAGCCCTTCTGTCTCCGGGATTATTTTGGATTATTTTTACTTATCAGAATTCTGATATGTTGTTTAGAATGTTGTTCATTCTGTTTGGAGTGAAGAATAAGTGTTAATGTGACAAAAACTATAACTTTTTTTTTTATATATATAATTAACCAAGAACAGAAACAATGATACATTAACTAGAAGAAGTTATATGTCATCTTTAAAGATGAAAGAAACATATGAGCACCTTCTAGATTCTGGGCAATGTTACCTTGTTTTATTTTACCAATAATTGAAATGGTCTCATTTGTTTTACCCATTTAGTATATATTCCCCCTGCCCCCAATAGAATATAAACTAAATATAAACTTTGTTTGCTGTGTTTCAGGGCCTGGGCCATAATAGTTGCTGAATAAATGATGATACCCCTGTGAAACAGGTAGTTGATGGAGGCTTATTCGACTCCTAAGTGGTATAGCCACACTGTTGTTTTAAAGCCAGCCACCTGCTGCTCCAACCCTGTTTCATTGTAGTGTTGTTTGATGTTTTTGAATCTTTATGTAGAAAACAGTTTTTGAAAGACTGTTGTATCTGCTGGGTGTGAATGCCTGTTGTCCCAGCTACCTGGGAGGCAGAGGGTGGTGGATTGCTTGAGCCCAGGAGTGTGAGGCTGCAATGTGCAATGAAGGCGCCTGTGAAATAGCCTTTGCACTCCAGCCTGGGCAATGTAGCAAGACCCCGTCTTAAAAAAAAAAAAAAGACCCTATATATCTATACAGTGTAATTGTTCCATTAATGAACATGTAGTTTTTAGTTGAGTTGAGGTATATTTCAGCAGGAAAAAACTTTAATTTCAGTACATATTAAGCATTACTCTTTGAGATCCTGTCTTTCATTTAATAAACAGTTGTTAATTATTTTTATAACAGTCTAGTAAGATAAACTGATTACTTAATAACTGTTTCATATGACTTTTACAAAACAATTTAGAGGTTGACATATTGAGGTATAGTTTCCATTTCAGTACAAAGTGTCAGTGACCCCATGGGATATAAGTGTTTAAATAGAATACTGTTACACTTCCCCTGAGGTGTTCAGTGCAAGTGGCTAGCAGGGAGAAATCAGTGTAGCACTTGTTGCAAACTTCCAAGTGCCCTTGCAAGCTCCCATCTGTAAACATTTGCCTAGTAAAGAATGTGGGGGGGTGGGAAGGAGGGAGGGATGCTCACTGTTACTAACTCGATTTCCTTTGTACTTATCCTTTGTACTGTGTAAGTGATCTTCACAGATTTGTTTTTGCAGAACCCTTGTTGTAAGTGGTTAAATTGTCTATCCAGTACAGCATGTTTTTGTTTGGCACTCCTAATATTGGGTCGGGGAACAGCATGGCAGGCCACTTTTCTTTTTAGAAGTGGAAAAGAAGGGAGTAAAGAGAGACTTAAGTCTTTACTGAAGACCAGACCATTCAATAGGGGTTTTAAAGAAGGTCCCGGGAGAAAATTGAGATGCGATTTCCTTCTGATACTTTAAATGTTTGTGGTGCTGACAAGCGGAAGGAGAGGTGGAATCTTTCTGAATTCTGACATGATATAAAAGATGCTGGGCGGGCATGGCAGTGTCTTGGAAGAACCTGAGTCCCAAACAATAATCTGCTATGGAACCTCCACCCTGCGCAGATGTTACCTCGCACTCACTGTGTAAGTGTGTGAAGGAGTTCAGGGTTTAGAAGCATTGGGCTTCCAGAGTGTCGTGATGTAAAGCAGGTTCCCTTATGTAAGAAGGGCTTTGGAGTGTTTTTCAGGCTGTAATCCTTGGAGGATGTGGGAGAAGCCTTACTGGAGTGCTGTGTTCATGCCATCTCTGGATCTTGTGAGAATTCTTGTGATAAAGGAGGGATACTGGGAAGAACTACAGGCATGATGGGAAACAGACAAGCAGAAAATGTTGAGAAAGGAATGGAGTGAGGCTTTGATCCAGGTTAAACTGAGCTCCACCAGGAACTGGGTATGTGTCCTTAGTCCCTCTAGTCCAGTTAACCTGAAGATACCAGTTTGAATATCTTCTTTCTGGATTTGTTTTGAAGATTACAAAAATTGTCAATGAAATGGATATATCATTCAATAAATTGGTGGCTATTGTTATTATAAAAAACGTTTGGATTTTTGTTTCAGAAAGTAGATAAATCAAATTAGAAATTTAACCTTGGAGCATTCCATCATAGAAAATATTCCAGGAATCTGAATCTAGGTCTGTTAATTATGGATAATTCCTAAAAATTTTAGTTCTCATCTTATGGCTGTAGGGTAGCTAGTGGGAACTCTTCTCTTGGGCGATTCCTCCTTTGCCCACAGGGGGCGCTCTTCCAGTACATAGCTCCTGCCAAATCATGTGGTTCGAGTAGCGAGGCATTTTGGAAGTTAGTGCAATGGTACTGCTTTGGCAGTTTCTCTTGGCTTTTTTATTTTTGAGATAGAGTCTCATTTTGTTGCCCTCGGTAGATAGAGTGCTGTGCTGTCATAGCTCATGGCAACCTCAAACTCTTGGGCTCAAGCGATTCTCTTTCCTCAGCCTCCCGAGTAGCAGAGACTATGGGCACCTGCTACAATGCCTGGCTATTTTTAGAGACCAGGTCTGACTCTGGCTCAGGCTGGTCTTGAACTCCTGAGCTTAGGTGATCCACCCACCTTGGCCTCCCAGAGTGCTGGTATTACAGGTGTGAGCCACTGTGCCTGGCCTTTTTTTTTTAAAGACAGAGTCTTGATCTGTCACCCAGTTTACAAGTGCCTTAGTGTCAGCCTAACTCACAGCAACTTCAAACTCCTAGTTCAAGTAAGGCTCCTTCTTCAGCCTCCTGAGTAGCTGGGACTACAAGAGCCTGCCACCATGCCTGGCTAATTTTTCTATTTTTAGTAGAGGTGGGGGTCTGTCTCTTGCTCAGGCTGATCTCAAACTCTTGAGCTCCAAGGGATCTTCCTTCCTCAGCCTCCTAGAGTGCTAGAATTACAGGTATGAGGCACTGTGCCCGGCCTCTCTTGGTTGTTTTTATAATTAGCCTAATTCATTTCTTAAGAAGGAGATTTTCAGATTGTCTCCTCCAGTTACCTAATGTGAATTTATTTTTTTGTATCTTTTAAAATTTTTAATTAAAATCATAACTTTATACATTTATGGGTATAATGCAATGATTTGATATACAATGTAGAATGCTTAAATCAAACTAACATAGCCATCACCTCACTTATTTTTGTGGTAAGGCATTTAAAATTTACTCTTAGTTATTTTGAAATAGACCCTTGCACTATGCACATTAGGTGAGATCCCCCCAAATGCCCTCCTTCCTCTCACCTGATGTGAACTTTTTAAAAAATTTGGGCAGTTAAGTGTAGTTAGGGTTAGGGTCTTTATTTCTTTGGCTCGTGGGAAACTTAGGGTAATTGAGCTAAAGGTACACGTCTCTCCCTCCTTCAGGGCCTTGGAGTAGCTCCTTCTCCGTCCCACTTAACTCTGCAGTTCTCTGCTCCCAGGACTGATGTTTATGTAGTTATGTACCGGGATGATAAAGGTTATAAATCCTCACAATCCCTCCTGACAGGAGATGTTTAGCCGCCACCCTGAGTCTTTTCTCCCGATTGCTCCTGGTGCTTCAGTCCCTGCCTCCCGCCCCAGAAGCCTAGAGGACCACCCTCGGCTTCCTCGGCTACACGGGCAGTCCCAGGCACTCCAGATCCCTCTGCGGCTGGGCCTGCCCCCGTTGTTCAGTTACCACACCTTCCTGCTAGCCCCCTATTTCGATGAGCACCCGTGCTGCTTCATCACATAAGAAGCAAGAGGAAAGAGGTATTGAAGCTAAGGTAAAATAATTTAAACAAAAGGGGACAGGAAAAGTACATAACTAGGTGAATATCAGGTAATACACTGAAATATTAAAGGTGTGAAAGGAATAGTAAGACAATTCAAATGTCTGTCAGAAGATACTAAGGAAAATAATAAAGATGGCATTAAAAGAGAATAGTAAAATAAGATGAGTCAAGTTTAAAATGTAATTAAAGGAATATACTATAATGGAAAGGTTAAAGAAAAAGTGTTATAAAGGGAATTCAGGAAGCAATATATAGTCCAACGGTTAATGCCAAGTGCAAATGGTGGCCTTTGGATTGAGAGGCTGTAGCTATGTACAGGCACAGCTTCCAGTTCTAGGGACTTCCTGAAACTGAACTTCTGCAAGGGAGTGCAAGTGTCTCGTGCGTCTCTCCTTGGGGTTAATAGTCTTCCTCACCCCCTAACCCCAGGTAATTTTGGTCTGCTGTCAGAACTCTAACTCACCGTCTGCTAGCTCCCATCATTCCACTTAGTGTGAAAGTATTGTTTCTTTTACCAGCTTGTAGGTTATTTGAGGACCAAGTTGGTTTGGTTTATGTGCATAGTCCCAAGCTTAGACCACTGGCAGGCACCTGTTAAGCAGTTCGTAAATGTTTGTTGAACAAATGTTTGAGTCCTCTGTCCTTTAGTGCTTGTCTTTTATGTACCAAAGCAAGTTTTTACTGGTTAACAGGAGCTGTTGTCAATTACCGTATTTAAACCACTGCAGAATCCAGCACATTGCTAGATGTGGTTCCCAGTTTCAAAATGAAAAACAACCCAAACCCCACCTCAAATTGAGCAAACAGTGATGTAGACAGAACAAAACCTGTAGACAGAACAAAACCTTTTCTGTGAAGGGCCATTGAGTAAATATTTGAGGCTTTGCAGGCCACAGGCCTTTGTCACAAGTACTCGGATCTGGGTTTGTCGAGCGAAAGCATCCATGAAGCATATGTGAATGAACGTGGCTGTTTTCCAGTAAGGCTTTATTTACAAAATTGACACGGGCCAGTTTCCAACACTTAAGCTAGAATATAGAGAAGAATGTTACTAACATCAGGGATTACATACAGGTAAATATGGTAAATAGAGAATGGAAGCTTTGAAGAGGGGTCCCATACTGGTTATATTTACTATTAACTCTTGGAATAGTGTTTTATCTGTCATGGGTGCTTAATAAATATTCATTTATTTGGGACCCAACTATGTCACTCATCCTCTCTGGAGATTGGTTGTCTTGAAAAATTTAAGAGATTATGTTTAGTTGAAGTCTTTCTAGTTAGAAAAACAATCTGATTCCGTGAGTGTTTTGGGAAGTACAGATAGTTTATTCTTTAAAGATAACAATTTGTTGGCGTGCCACATTTCTTGGGTGACCCCAGTATCCTGATGGGGAGTTCTGAAGTCATTTTGTTCTGTGGAACTTTCCACAGTGAAACTCACTGTTCTCTAGGCTGTATCTCTTCCTAGTCTACTTGATGAAGGAACTTTTAAAACCTCTGAAAAGTTCTGTATAAGGAATACAGAAAGTTTGTCTTTGTTATTTCTTTGGCTTCTGAATTTTCTCATTCTCTGTTGTTAAATATAGACGTGGGCTGAAACAACTTAAGCAAGATAATGATGTTGTATATTCATATATTTTAAAGTAGTTCTTCTTAAACTTTAATTGCTTAAGAATCACCTAGGGGATCTTACAAAAAGGATTCTGATTTTCTAGGTTTAGAATGGGCTGTAAAGACCATTAAGATGATGAAGTTCGGCTCTTCCAAATTACTCCAGTGGAGTGCGTTGTGATTAAGGCTGACCGCGCATAAACATCCATCTGTGCTTTGTGCTTTGCCATTTAATTGTGTGGCACTTTTTTCATCTTTTGTCCTTAGCCTCGCTGGTCTTCTCCTTCCTACCTGTGATTTTCACCCTCCCACTTGGATTCCTCTGCAGTTTACTGCCTCTTCCTTTCCTGGTTAGATGGTTCCTCTTAGGTTTCATTACAGCCTTGCTGACTCATTCCTCTGTTTGAAAACTAGAATGATATCAAAGGTGGCTTTAATGATAAAACCCTTTCATTAATTGAAAATTTAGGGGCAATTACAGGGAACATACAGAAGTCAAGTGTTGGTCGTAAATGATGAACCTTTAGTAAATTTACGGTGAGTGCTTTGTGGTTAAGGTGACCCCAGGAGGTTTTTGCAGACCTGGGTACTCGGGGTTTATATCTCTGTTCTGGCATTGTTGGGAATAGTGCCCACTTCATGCTCAAAACAGCCCTGATCTGGGTGGTAAATTCTGTGCTCTCCTGTCACAGCTCATAGAATTTTACTGGTTTTGTAGGATTGATCAATTACGAGGGCAAATGCATGTACTGGCAACGAAAGTAAGTTCTATGTTAGTGTTAATTTTAGGTTTCTTTAAGGCAATAAATATGCAGTGTATATGTTATAAAAGCACATCCTGTAAAACCAGGAGCTGTTTGAATAGGAAATTTTAATTAACAATATCTTTAAAAATTGTTTCAGGCAATTAAAGACATCTGTTTAGAGTTTTCAGAATCTCAAGAATGAATTTTAAATATATTCAGGAAGAGCAGATTCTTTTTTTTTCCATTCAAGAAAGAGTACTATCTTAGCACTGTGGCATATGATAGCAAATTGGGATGGTTTCTAAGGGCAAAGAAAAAAGTATGATTATAGGGTCTAGACAGTTTCATTCTAAGCTGAGGAAGCAATTTTTTTTTAACCTGGGAAATATATAAAAAGCACTAAAACCAAAGGCTAGGAACAAATCGGGCTATTAATAAATACCTGTGTCAGGAACACGACAGTAATTGCACCTTGTAGCATACACAAGTAACATAATTGCTGCATAGTAACCACTCCCCAAATTGGAGAGTTTAGTTAAAATGCTTATTTACCAGATTTATATTGCTACCTATGAGTATATTGATACATTGGTCCAGTCTGTGAGATTTGTTTACAACTCATCTTTATTAGAAACCCTCTTTCAGATGTGATGAGAAGCTTGATGATACTCTTATTACAAGCTGTGAAATTGGACCTGATCCCAAACCTTTCTATTCAGAATTTAGGCAGAATTCTGTCCAGCTGTGTTAGGAACAGCTTCCCTCTGTGACTCTGGTTTATTTTGCTTGCCTTTCACAGTGTTGCATTTGAATTATTACCTTTTTTTCTGTCTTATTTTTCTTCAGTTCAGCTGAATCTATTAATGTGTGGCTATTGCTGGCTAACAAGTACTTCAAAATAATTAAATCACTTTTCTCCCTCATCAGTGGAGATGATGCCTTGAGAATTTTGTGGGATTGGTCTTCTACCCACTTCTCTCTGTCTCTGTCCTATGCCTAGTACTGAAATCCCTTGCTATTTTAGATTTATCTTGCCAAAGTCTTCCTGGTGTGACCTGTACCTGGCTATTCTACATTGAATACCATTATCTCCCCAGACCCCTCAGCTGGGGCAGGGGGGTCACTTTTGAATATTTTAGCTTTACTCCTTTTTTCCTATCCTGTTTGTTGGTCACCAAATACATCTGGAAATATCTAGCAGGAAAAATTGGAGTCTGTTTCCTTGTTCCCATTTCTTTTTTTTCTTATTTTTATTAAATCATAACCGTACATTTATGGGGTATAATATAACGATTTGATATACAATATGGAGTGTATAAGTCAAACTAATGAACATAACCATCACCTCACTTATTTTTGTTTGTTTTTAGAGACAGAGTCTCATTTTGTTTCATGGCGTCATAGCTCACAGCAACCTCCAATTCCTGGGGTTAGGCGATTCTCTTGCCTCAGCCTCCTGAGTAGCTGGGACTACAGGCGCCCGCTACAATGCCCAACTATTGTTTTGTTGGAGTTTGGCCAGGGTTGGGTTTGAACCCCCTACCCTCAGTATATTGGGCCAGCGCCCTACCCACTGAGCCACAGGTGCCTCCCACCTCCCACTTATTTTTGTGGTAAAATATTCATAATATACTCTTAGTTGTTTTGAAATGTAACCTTGCATTGTGTACAGTAGGTGAGATCCCTCCAAACTTATTCCCATTTCCTTATTGCCTTTTTCTTAATCATATCAGTATAATTGCGTTATTTTTGTCCTTCTTCCTCACCTCAGTAATTTAAGCAGCCCATTGACTTCCACTGCGTCCTCCTCAAGCCCGTTCTCCACCTGACCAGCTGATTTGTGCCTGGCTGGCCTTGCTCCTGCTCGAAGCCCTGGGTCTCTGGGAGCCCTGCGGGCATTTCACAGGCTCTTTCGAGACTCTCCTTGAGCAGGTGGAAGAGCAGGGATGGGGAGGGTGCTCTAATCGAGGTCAGGCGGTGTTTCTTTGCTTTTTTCTTTTTCCCATTTGGAGGTTAAGCATAAAGGTTTATTCCTCACAAGAAGACCCACCCGCTAAAGTCCAGACTCAGCCTGGTTCCCGCAGACAAGCCTTGGCTGACTGTCCTGTCTTAGGCCTCCTGCTTGCCTCTGTCCGTCTGTCTACCCCTGTGTCGGCCCCGCGGCTGTCAATCGCAGACTGTAATTTTATATGTGCATGTTGCTGTGTGGGAACGCACACACTTTTTATCTTCCCCATTAGATTCTGACCTTTCAAAGGTCATGAGGATATGAGGTTTTATTCACTGAATTGTCCTTTATGCTGTTTAGAACATTTTATATCTAAGGTGATTAGCCACATGGTTGGGGTTAAATCTCTCACACTGTTTGTCCCTTATTTGTGCCATCTCGGTTGTGTTTTTTTTTTTCTCTCTCTCTCTTCTTTCCTTGCCTTCTTTTAAATTTACTGGATTTTTTTTTTTTTTTTTTTGAGACACAGTCTCATTATGTCACCCTCGGTAGAGTGCTGCAGCGTCACAGCTCACAGCAACCTCAAACTCTTAGGCTTAAGCCATTCTCTTGCCTCAGCCTCCCAAGTAGCCGAGACTACAGGCACCCGCCACAATGCCCGGCGCTTTTTTGGTTGCAGTTGTCATTGTTGTTTAACTGGCCTGGGCTGGGGTTCGAACCCACCAGCCTTGGTGCTCGTGGCCGCCGCCGTAACTACTGTGCTACAGGCGCTGAGCCTTTACTGGATATTTTTTAGTGCTCTCATTTCTTCTACTGTATGTATCTCTTTTTTAAAGAGTAGTGGCTTTGGGGTTTACAGAATGAGTTTCAAATTATCACACCCTACTTTCAAATAATAGGTTAGCATTTTTACATGTGATGTGAAATATAAGAACCTGAAACATTATACTGCTGTTTTTCCCCTCTGTTCTTTGTACTATTGTGGTCAAATGTTTTATTTCTACACATAATCCCAACAGTATATTTTAATCACTTTTGCCTTAAATGGTCAATTAATTTCTAAAGGACATTTGAAATGGCAAATAAAAGACCTTCTCTTTACCCAGATGTTTACTCACGTTTGCCCACATATTCACACTTACACTCCCTGTTCATTCATATGGACTCAGGTTTTCTTGTTTTGCATAATTTTTCACACTTACGCTGTTATTCGTATGGACTCAGGTTTTCTTGTCTTGCATAATTTTTCTTTCCACCTGAAGAACATTAACATTTTTTTATGGTACGGGTCTGTTGATGACATTTTTTTTAACTTTTGTCTGTCTTAAAAAAGTTTTTATTTTTGAAAGGTTATTTTCACCGGACATTGGATTCTAGGTTAGTAGTTTTATGATTTAAGCTTTTCAATGATGCCATTCCAACTTCTGCTGTGTATTTCAGATGAGATGTCTGTGTTTGTTTTTATTTTTGTTCTGTTTATCATTTTCTTTGATTGTTTTTAAGACTCTCGATCCCTGGCTTTCAGCTATTTGATTGTGGTGGTCCTTAGCATGTTTTTTCTGTGTGCACGTGTGTGTTTATTCTTGATATAGATCCAAATATATCAAAAATAAGCACAGAAATACATTCATTGTTGAGTGCTGGATTTTGTTACATTCCTTTAAAAAGTGTTGTTGTTTGCTCTCGAAGGCAGTTACTTGCAGCTTGATTCTATGAAGGCTGTTTTTGAGCCTTTGAAGGTCCTTTGAAGATGTAAAGTAGTTGTTAGCCCCATTTTAAGAACAGGCCCTTTTCTGGACTATTTACAGAATGCCTTGGTTATTCCATGGAGACTTCTACTCTGATTTGGGGGACTGTATGAAATCCCCTCCCTGCACTGTGGCCCTGCGTATGCCTCCAGGCAGAGAGTTGGGGGAGATTAGTGCACTTCTTGTTCGTTTCCCATCTCACAGGGGGTTATGATCCTTTTCTGTCATCCAGTATGTGAAAAACTAGATCATATATTTTTAACAGTGTTGTAATTATTTATGGTAGGAGAATAAGTCCAATTTCTGTTTCTCCATCAGAGCCAGAAGTAGATGTCTGGAATGAAAGTTTTTCTTTTCTTTTTTTTTTTTTTTAATTTTCGATTTTGGAATCCTTTCAGAGTTATAGAAAAGTTGTGAGGATAGTACAAAGAGTTCATGTATATCTACACTCACTTTCCACTACTGCTGTTATTTTACATTACTGTGGTACATTGTTCACAACTAATGAACCAATATTGATAACTAATTGAACCAATATTATTCACAACTAATTGAACCAATATTATTCTTTTTTTTGTTTGTTTTTTTGTTTTTTGCTGTTTCTAGCCGGGGCTGGGTTTGAACCTGCCACCTCCAGCATATGGGGCCAGCGCCCTACTCCTTTGAGCCACAGGCGCTGCCCTGACATTAATCTTAACAAAAGGTCTATTTTTATTTGGATTTTTTTGTCCTTTTCCTTCCTTACATTTACTTGTTTTCTCTTTAGGTGCCTCTATACTATAATAGGTTTTTGATTTTTCTTGTTTATTTTTTATGATCTTGATAAAGCTGAGGAGTATTTGTTGGATGTTTTGTAGACTGTTCTTCAATTTGGATTTGTCTGCTTTTTATTTTTTTATTTTTTTTGAGATAGAGTCTTACTCTGTTGCTCTGGGTAGAGTGCTGTGGCATCACAGCTCACAGCAACCTTAAACTCTTGGGCTCAAGTGGTCCTCTTGCCTCGCTGCCCAAGTAGCTGGAGCTATGGGTGCCCGCCACAACACCTGGCTAGGTTTTTTTCTATTGCTTAGGCTGGTTTTGAACTCCCGAGCTCAGGAGATCCACCCACCTTAGCGAGCAACTGGGTCAATCTGTATTTGTCTGATTTATTTTCCTGTGTGGTTCGGGCTTACAGGGTCTTATGGGACAGAACACAGGGCAAGGCCATTCTCCTCTCACTGAGAGAATGTATTATTAACGTAACTTATCACTGGTGATAGTGATCTTGCCTCCTCACTGAGTTAGTATGTGTTATGCTTCTCCATAATGTTATCCTTTCTCCCATGCTTTTTATTCTCCCAGCAGCAAGCTGTGATACTGCAGGGAAATGTTGTCAACCAGGAAGCTCATTAGGGACTCAGCTCCTGGATTTTTACTGGGGCAGATTACGCAGGCTACTCCTACTTGGCATATACTTAGACTTCAGACTCCCAAAAGGAAAGCAGGTGTGCAGCATGAATTACATTCTTTGTTCAAACACTTTAGACATAGTGAACCACTCTTATCAGTTCTGGGAGTGGTGAGAACCTCCCCAGATCTAAGTTCTGAGATATCAGCGAAGTACCAACTTTGTAAGGAGGCTTTTCAAGAGGTAGAAGTCAGGCCAGTTAGGTTAACTCTTTTCTGTGTGATATGAGAGCTATCACTTCTCCCCTGATTATTTATTCAGTCATGCATTTCTATTTCTATCATGGATGTTTATTTTATACATCAGGTTATATTTTAAAATTACATTGTTTGTTGCTCACGTTGTTATGGATTTTGGCACCTGAGAGCTCCTTTCACTTGGCCCCCTTATCCTTTTGACGTATCACATTGTTTTGTTTGGTTTTGTTTTGAGCCCTTCCATACTCTGTGACACCCCAAGCCTATCTTGTGTATTTCCTGCCCCAGCCCTAGCTGCTTCCTTTTTGCAGTGAAATTTTAAAATATTTATATTCATTGCAGAAAACTTGGGAAATACAGAAGAATGGAAGGAAGTAGAAATAAGTACATCAAGAAGTAAATGTTAGCTAGTGACACAGATGGTTACTACTAACACTTTGTTGTGTTATTTAATGAGGTTTTAAGGCAAAATATGGAGTGATTTTTACCAATTTTTTTCTTATTTATCTTTCATGTGTGGTGGTAATCATGCAATAGACCTGAGAGCATCTCTCTTGGCGCCTGAAATCTTGTGATCTCTTTTCTAAACTCCAGAGAAGATGAGAACTTTTGGAAGAAACTGAGACGCATAGGGGCTGTAGAAGGCTCTAGGTGTGATAGGGACTTGGTGTAAAAGCCTTGCTAAATTTCTATTTTTTTTTGCATATATGGTAGCTTGGGATACCAGTTTAATAATTTTTGAGATATTTGAAAAGCTGTTAATACAAAGAATAGTCTATATATTTGCACTCTTTCCCTAAGAATGAGCTAGTTATTGAAGAATTTTATTTCCTTTTAGGTAGCCAGAGCATTAAATTCCAATGAATGGTATGATATTTCCAGTTAAACGCAAACTTCATTTTATATTCAGATTCCATATTTAAATAGCACTATTCCGTAAGCTTTACGTAGATTTTTTTTTTCCTGGTACAGATTGTCTTGGTGTATTGGAATGTACCAATACAGCTCTTTCTATCCTCTACATAAAAATGTAAAGCAAGTTAACTAACTCCCTAAATCCTTGAAATGCCAGTTAAAAGGGCATAAAATTAAATGGAAGTTGATTTAAAAGAAAGAGGGAAATTAGCTCCTTGTGGGCGAGAGACCTGCTGTGGTCGTCTTCTGGGTCCAGTCTTTAGGGCCTGGCCCATGCCAGGAGAACCTTGTTGGCTGAAGAAGGCTTGGAACTGCTTCAACGTCTACTAAAACTTACCATTTTTTAAAAGGGTTCTTTAACATACTGTAATCTAAAAGGTGGGGAGGAGTGTAACCAAAGATGATTATCAAAATTAGATTTTTATTCTTTGCCAAAAATATGCCATCAAGAAACAATTTCTATGGTGACCTTTTTATGGTGGCGAGACCAATGTATTTTTGCGTGTGTGGATGTGACGTGAAAGTTGAGGACTGATGAGGTTTTAGAAAGAGGATGAAGAACTGACATCTCTAATCTTCTGATGATCTTGTAGTAAACTGCAGGCTGCAATTGGTTTCTGGGGTTAATTGGCGGGTTTAGGGTAGAGAACTCATTTGAAGAATGATAGCAGTACCATTATTTGTGTAATTTGAAAACAGGATTGGTAATTGAGTGACTGAAAAAGCCCTCAGAATACAGTGTGACTCTTCCATAGTCTTCTAAAGGGATGGGTGTATGCATATGGCGTGCAGTGTGGATGATAAATGTTTGTGAAGGGTTAGAAATAAAATACTTATTCCACTAACCTTTCCTATGATGTTTGTGATTAACAGTTGAAATAGTTAACACTATTCTTTATATTGCAGAATAAAGTTTAGAGAGAACCAGGCTTGGCCCACATGGGCCTATTGGATTAGTTTCCATGTAAATGAGAAGGGCTGTATTCACCTGCTTTCTTGTCTACAATGAGGCTCTGATGTAAATGTAACTTCCAAAATAAACTCTGAAGTTATTTATACATTTGTGTCCCAAAGAAAATATTAATTTGCTTTGAATACATATCCATAGTAATAGACTGATAGAATAGAAACTCTAGGTTCTGATTTACTCTTATAGATTTATGTAGGCAAAACTTAAGCAGAAGAAAATCCATTTTAAAAAATGCTGTTAGAACTTATTATTTAATTCTTTCCCTATCAAAAAAGTTATACTTTAGCATTCTGTGTGACAAATGGTTAATTTTTCTTATTATAGCATATAAAGGTTTATTAGGAATGAAACTTGGTTACTTATTTAATGGGACATTATAGCTGAACAGTATTAAGTAGCTTTTGAGATTTGTGTGAGACTAGTAGGTCAGTAGGGGCAGAAAGAATACGGCACAACAGCTGGGCCTGTGCCTGCAGACCTGTCTGCTTGCGGGCGTCGTTCCTTTCTGAGCCTTGGCGTTTAACGGTGTATTTTGTTGGGGTCTAGATCAGCTTATTCCCTGAATCTGTTAACAACTGTTTGATGAAAAGAAGATTGTGTTATCAAATCACAATGGGGAATACTTTAATTAGAAAGGAAAATTAAACTGGTTTCAGTAAAATTGAGAGCCATTTGCATGTTGACATACAATTGTAATGTACCAGAATGGGGTGCAGAGCGGCGGTGGTTCTGGACTGTGGAACACCCTTGATTCATGAAACGGCTCAAGGCATTTTTTTGTCTTATATCAGGAGAAATCCTGGTCTAAACTGACCCAGTGATGTCTGTGATCTAGATGGCCCCAAACACCGGTGTTGGGGTGTTGGAGTCCTGCATTGCTTAGCCTCTGGTTTGAAATGACTGAAGATTCTTTTCAAGAGTAGAAATGGCCAGATTTCTTGGAGTGCTCTGAAAATATACAGCTGTAAATGACTCCCTTCTTCCAAAGAAAATTATCACTATCACTGACTATGTCTTGATGAATTTCCTTTAGTGGATGATAGTTGTGCTTACAAGGATGTTATTTTAGCTTCTAATACAGTGCCTGGCCTGTTGGCTGGAATAAGTTTATTCAGTTATGACTTTGATCTCTGCATTTACTTACTCTCTCTGGTACTTAAAGGATTCCACAGTATAGCTAGATCAGTACAAATGTATTTTTACATATGGAAAAAACCCAGCTATAAATACATTCCCTACTGACCTTCAACATCACAGTAAACTAATATGAGGTCAAATTATTTTTTTCTGATATTAACATAGAATATTCTTCATTTCAGTAGTGAATTTTTTCCTACTATTTTGAAGAGCAATTAGGCTTTTTTTTTTTTTTTTTTTTTGGAGATAGTCTCACTCTGTCCCCCTTGGTAGAGTGCCGTGGTGTCACAGCTCACAAGCAATCTCAAACTCTTAGGCTCAAGTGATCCTCTTGCTTCAGCCTCCCAAGTAGCTGGGACTACAGACACCCTCCATAATGCCCAGCTATTTTTAGAGATGGGATCTTGCTCTTGCTCAGGCTGGTCTTGAAACTCTGAGCTCAGGCAATCCACCCTCCTTGGCCTCTCAGAGTGCTGGGATTACAGTCGTGACCCACTGTGTCTGGCCAGCAATTAGGCTTCTAACAGTATCTGTTTTCAGTTTAGTTTCTATAGAATAAAGTTTTACAAGTTTTTAGCTTTTTGTTTTTTGGGTTTTTTTTTTTTTTTTTGACCGGAGGATTTCTTGCTATTCATTGACTTGTGACTGTGAGACTTTTAGGGGAATTATGTGCTTGCTATTTTAAGAACAGAAGACCCCGTGTTTAAAATAATCCCATTATTATAACAGAGTCATCTCTTTTGAATGAGTTGCATGTAGCAGAGGAAACTGTCCTGAGCTGAGCAGTTTTGGAGGCCGGTGGAGGCTCAGCTGCTGTGCTCATTACATCATCTTTTCATTCTAGTAGCCAGCGTGAGCTCCAGTGGGTAGGTGAGATGGGGAAGTCGCACCCATCACAAGCATGCTGACAGCATTACTGCCCACTCTCCTGGGTGTGGAGAGGGTTTACTACTAAGATCACCTGGAGGAAACTGATACTGGAGGGGGTTAAATACCAGTGATTTTTTTTTTTTGGGGGGGGGGAGTCAGCTATTAAAGGAAGAGATTTAAAGATCTTATGCCAGGCTAGATCCTAATTTATTTATTTAAAAATATTTCTTCAGCCCTTAGCTAGTGAGAAAAGTTAGTAGCCAAGGGCAGAGCTTCTCCCCTCGCCTGTGAATTAGCAGTAGGGATTACCCTGAAAGCAGCTGTTGGCAACACTGCTCCTCAAAACCCACAACAGGAACATAAACAAGAAGAGAATTTTGGCTGTGTGTATGTCTGCATGAAGAAAGGTGAGGGTGTCCTTCTGGGCTCTTACAATAAACTTGTGAGCTTTTTATTCAACCGGATAGTCCATCTGCATTCAGTGGCGTTTCCACTGTCGCCGTGCGTCACTGCGAGACTGCATGGTAATGAAGCCAGCGCACTGTGGGCCAAAACTCTGCCGCCTGTGACAGGAGAAGGGACAGTGGCTTGGAGAGACAGATCAACAAGACTGCTGCTGCTGCTGCTGCTGCTATTGCAACCCGGTTGAGACACTATGTTGAGTCTACAGGATTCTGTGTTTTTTGAAATTAGCATAAAGTCCTTGTTAAAGGCCTGGAGCAGCAGCTGTGAGTATCGGTTCCTCATTGAAAGAGACGCCGAGGGGATTATTATCACTGCCTTTCCTTGCATGCTAATTCTTTAGACCCATCCACATAGAAGAAAAGCTGTAGAAAATAGCATGAAGCATATTTCCCTGAGTCTGAATGGTCCTCATAAGACGGCAGGGAAGCTGGACGTGCATGCATTGGGCAGTTGTAGCACGGTAGTTAAATTTTCTCGAACTAAAATTCTACCAGCCTTGGTTGTCTTATTAATTTCTGTCATTCTGGCAAAGTTTCTCTAACTGGATGTAAGTGGGGGAAAAGAGAAGATGACAGATCTTCTGTAGTCTCTGCAGGGAGACCAATACTATTCCACAGTTTCATTAGCACAAAATGTTAGTTTGAAGCAACATCGTCTATCTTAAGGCATCTGACAGTTTAATATAATAACTTTCCCCTGTTCTTGAAGTTGCAATGAGTAATTTTCATATATAGTAAATGTTCTAATAAAGGACATTCAGGATTTACTTAATTTCAAGGATATACTTAATTTCAAAGCTCAGTTAAGTCAATAAAACTGATGCCGTTGATCTATTATTCTGCCCACAACCCCCTTCTTCCTATATGGGTTTGACGGAAATACTGACTTTGTTGAGGATTTCAATGGTACTTTTTCCTCTCAAGATTTTTAAGACTTAGCATAGTCTCTTTACTTTTTTGCCAACACTGTCATCATGCTATGGAATCAAGCTAATGAAGTAGGCAAACATAGCCTGTTATTCATGTTTGTTTTGCCCAAGGAAAATCGAAGTCTAGAAAAATTGTGACTTTCCCAAGGTCATGTGGTGGCAAAGAGCTGGACGTAGGACCCTGCTGTTCTTGCCCCAGCTGTGCTGCTGGTGCCTGAGCAAACTAATGAATAAAATATGGGAGATTAAATTTGATTTTTTTCCCAGTTTAACTCTTTACCTAAAGATGTCTTTGGTTTTGTTTTCTGAGCAAATAATATTAAAGAGAAAGTGTTGACATGAGGAAGAACCCTCGTGAGATGAAGGCTTATTGACTAGTTCTTGAGATTTGTATATGCCAAATATACTACGTTTATAATCTCCATGTGTCTTTATTTTTGATCTGTAAGTAATTCTTCCATATGGAGATATTGTGCCAGATGGCAGAAAATTATCTTAGTTCTAGGAAAGTTTCTAAGTGAACATACATAGTTAAAATATGGGGAGGTTTTTAATTACTAAGGTAACTGCTTTTATTAGTTAAAGGGACATTGTAATAGGGAATATGTTTTTGCTAAAATATAGTTTCTAATCGTCCTCTTCCCTCTCCCTCCTTCCCCTTCCTCACCATATACTTTTTTATAAATAGTAGGACAGTTTTATTGTGAGAATACAGCTATAATTAATAGATTCTTATAAGAGAACAGTATACATAGTATTACATCAGAGCAGGTTATCTTATACAAACTTAGCTTGTGTAGATGAACCTATGGAACTATGTGGTTGTTTTGTTTTATAACTATTTAAACATTTCTACATGTCATTACCTGAACCTTGGTTAGCCCCGGCCACATCTCATTTCATCATATTCCCTGAATCCAAGAGTGAATCAAAACTAGATATTTGTGCAGCTTTTGTTTTTATCAGTTAGTAGTATAATGATTCAGTCTGTGGGTTTCCTGTTGCCCTTGGGCATTCCTAGTATATACCTCTTGAAGGTGATTTTAAAGTCTAAAGGAACAGGTTAATACTGAGAAGAAATTACTAGTCTCAGTATTCAAAAAGTCCCTAACCATGTCGGCCATAGCCCTGGAAAGTGGGAGAATATTTTTATTTTACCAGCATCTGTAAAATAATCTTTTTGTTTGTTTGTTTTTGTTTTGAGACAGAATTTCCCTCTGTTGCCCAGGGTAGAGGGTCATGATCTCAACCTAGTCCACAGTAACCTCAAACTCCTGGGCTCAACCATTCCTCCTGCCTCAGCCTTCTGAAACTATAGGCACCACCACGCCAGCCTAATTTTTCTATTTTTAGTAGAGATAAGGTCTTGCTTTGCTCAGGCTGGTCTTGAACTCCTGACCTCAAGCCATCCTCCCTCCCGAGCCTCTCAGAGTGCTAGGATGACAGGTGCAAGTCACTGCGTCTGGCCTGTAAGATAATCTTTTAATTTTCACTTATCTCTATTGTATTAAAGAGAGTGGGAGAATATTAAAATATTAAGACCCTGGAAAAAGGACAGTAGTTAGCTGTCTCTTCCTATCAGATGCTTTCTGACACAACACTTTTGAGTCAACCAATGTGTACTGAGCACATGCTATGCTGTGGCAGATAGGAAAAAGTATATGAGATGTGATCTTAGTTCTCAAAGAGCTGAGAACGTATGCACGGAAAGTTACAGTAAGGAAGTGAGGTGAGAGATGTTGTCTGTGCATCATGACTTACCAGATGACTCTTACACATGAGAAGAACTGGGAGTCCCAAGATAGAAGGAGCCACATTGAACCACAGGGGTCAGTGGAGGCAGAAGGGATTTTTCCTGACTCTGAACTTGAGGATGCTCTCCACGGTGGTGAACAGGACTGCTCCCCCCCATCTCCAAGCCAGAATCCGGGAGTGGCAGCACGCCTCTCTCCAGCCCTTTCAGTCATGGACCAGCCTCTCTGTCCTACCTACATTTCCAGTCCCTCCTCTCCCGTTTGTCTGGTGCCACAGCCACCTCCGTAGTTCAGGTCTTCACGATGACCCAGATCATTGCCATAGCTTCCTTTTTTTGGTCCTGTTCACATCTTCTCTGTCGCTGTCGAGGATTCTTTTTTTTTTTTTTTTTTTTTTGTAGAGACAGAGTCTCACTTTATGGCCCTCAGTAGAGTGCGGTGGCCTCACACAGCTCACAGCAACCTCTACCTCCTGGGCTTAAGCGATTCTCCTGCCTCAGCCTCCTGAGTAGCTGGGACTACAGGCGCCCGCCACAACGCCCGGCTATTTTTTTGTTGCAGTTTGGCCGAGGCTGGATTTGAACCCGTCACCCTCGGCATATGGGGCTGGCGCCTTACGGACTGAGCCACAGGCGCCGCCAGCTGTCGAGGATTCTTTGTGAGCACCTATCTTTGTGCCCCCTGTTCCTTATTTCACATTTTTCCGACCCCCGGGGGATGGAGCCTCTTGCCACCAGGCTCCTGTTCATTTTGTGTGTACCCTCTCGCTGTGCTTGCCCAGGTCTCAGCAGGCCGTGCCTTCACGCTTGCTGCTGCCGTTGCCTGGAACATTCCCCTCACTCCTGCCTGCCCCACAGTGAATTCTTAGGCCTCTTCCAAGACTCGTCTTTCCGTAAGTTAGCCAGACAGTTAGCTTCGTCTTCAAACATCATTGCAGTGTTACACACATCCTTCTGTTTGTCTTTCTCTGCTGCTTGACTTTTTGTTCTTTGCACAGTGGAACCTCCGTAGTTGACCACCTCCTTCCACTGACCACCTCCTTAAGTTCACCTGATTTTCTTAGGTCGGACATGCGTGACATGTATGTGTCAGTACACCAGGCTAGTTCCTTACGTTGATCACCTGTGTATATTGAGTACTTGGTTAGAGTCCCTTAGGTGGTCAACTTATAGAGGTTCTACTATATATTTATTTACTCTCTGGTAAGTGTGCGGGCGACTAAGGAATTGCGTAGAAATGCAGTTGTTGGAATGAATTTATAATAGGAAAGAAGTTAGCAGGATAAATAAATGACCCCTCTAATAATTTGATTGTTAATATTAATGTATGAGTGATGTCTCTCAGGGGAGCAATTCCTGAAGTAGGAATGCAGAAAATGATTCCTTAGTGATTTTTTAAAAATCACATTCCACTAAATTCCATTTTAGTGGACTTTTTAGGAAGAATGGAGAAAAACCTAATTTGTTAATAGCCTTTATAAAAAAAAGGAAAATAATTTTTCTGTTAAATAAATTATATATTTCAAATGTTGCCCGTACCCCCAAAGCAAAAAAAGGAAAAGAAAGTAAAATCTATGGGTTTTGTCACTGAACATAACTTAGGAGCAATTCTTTATTGTTAATTATTATTATGTTTTTTACTTATAAGATGCATTTGCATGATTTGTATTAATGTTAAATGCTACTCTTTATATTAATCGCTAGAGGCCCTCTGGTTCTAGGGCCTGCTTAGCTGGCAGGATGTTGATGCAGTGATGCTGAAGTTTGATTAAAGTCGAGCTTATTTCTTTCAGTAACAACAATGAAGTGACATTGAGACGGCCTAAATTCAGGAGTTTTTCTTGGTGCCAACAGTTTTAGGCATTGCTTCTTTCAAAAACGAAATCAGAAACATTCTGTTAAACCAGCTGTGTAGTGAGGATGTTATCATTGAAAAGATTGGGTTCGTTCCCTGAAATTGATACGACAAAGCAAGATTTGGTACTGAGATCTGTTCAGTTAAGTGGCTGTAATACCTCTTGTAAACATATTAATGTATAGAATTATTTTGCATACATAATTTTATGCCACCTAATGTTTCAGTGAATTCAGTTTTTGTCACAGACATAAAATAGACAAATTGACCTATTTTAACCACAATTGTATAAGTTTAAATGTCAATAAGATCCAGAATATTAAGAAAATGAATTTGCTAGCCGGGCGCTGTGCCGGGCGCCTGTAGTCCCAGCTAGTTGGGAAGCTGAGGCAAGAGAATTGCTTAAGCCCAAGAGTTTGAGGTTGCTACCAAAGGCAACATGGTGAGACTCTGTCTCAAAAAAAAAAAAAAAGGAAAGAAAAGGAAATAAATTTCCATAGGTTACTTGAATTGTTTTATAAAGAGAAGTTCATAAACTATTTATAAAGACTTTTTTATTAAATCATAAACACATAGATCTTGTGTACATTTGTGCATTTATGGGGTACAGTGTGCTGATTTCATATATATTTAGGAAGGCTTACATCACACTGGTTAATATCTACCTCATCTCGTTTACTTAGTTATTGTGTTAAGACATTTATACTCTGTACTAGTAGATCTGACATGTACCCTTGCATTATGCACCATGGGTGTGATCCCACCATTCACCCTCCCTCCATCTGACCTCCCCCCTCCCTGCCCACCCCCACCCTCCTTCGTCCTGGGCCATAGTTGTGATCTATTCTTCATGTGAAAGTGTGAGTGATTGTAAATTGGTTTCGTAATGGTACTGAGTACATGGGATATTTTTTCTTCCTTTCTTGAGATACTTTACTGAGAAAGATATGTTCCAGCTACATCCATGTAAATGTAAAAGAGGTAAAGTCTCCATCGTTTTTAAGGCTGCATAATATTCCAATATAAAGGCTATTTATAGGCCGGTGTAATGGCTCATACGTGTAATCCTAGGACTCTGGGAGGCCAAGGTTGGTGGATTGCTTCAGCTCAGTTCTAAGCAAGAGTGGACCCCATCTCTACTAAAAATGGGAAAACTAGCCAGGATTGGCTCGGCTCCCATAGCTCAGTGAGTAGGGCGCCGGCCACATACACTGAAGCTGGAGGGTTTGAGCCCAGCCCGGGGCTGCTAAAACAACAATGACAACTGCAACCAAAAACACCCAAATAGCCAGACATTGTGGCAGGCACCTGTACCCCAGCTACTTGGGAGGCGGAGGCAAGAGAATCACTTAAGCCCAAGAGTTAGAGTTGCTGTGAACTGTGACGTCACAGCACTCTACTGAGGGCAACATAGTGAGACTGTCTCAAAAAACAAACAAACAAACAAAAATCAATCCTATAATTCCTCTACTAGGCATATACCCAGAAGACCAAAAATCACATCATAACAAAGATATTTATACCAGAATGTTTATTGCAGCCCAATTCATAATTGCTAAGTCATGGAAAAAGCCCAAGTGCCCATTGATCCACGAATGGATTAATAAATTGTGGTATATGTACATCATGGTATTATGCAGCCTTAAAGAAAGATGGAGACTTTACCTCTTTCATGTTTACATGGATGGAGCTGGAACATATTCTTCTTAGTAAAGTATCTCAAGAAAAAATATCCAATGTACTCAACCCTACTATGAAACTAATTTATGGCTTTCACGTGAAAGCTATAACCCAGTTATAACCCAAGAATAGGGGGAAGGGAAGAGGGAGGGGAGGGAGGGGGAAGGTGGGCGGAGAGAGGGAGATTGGTGGGATTACGCCTGCGGTGCATCTTACAAGGGTACATGTGAAACTTAGTAAATGTAGAATATAAATGTCTTAACACAATAACTAAGAAAATGCCAGGAAGGCTATGTTAACCAGTGTGATGAAAATGTGTCAAATGGTCTATAAAACCAGTGTATGGTGCCCTATGATCGCATTAATGTACACAGCTATGATTTAATAAAAAACAAACAAACAAACAAAAAAACTAGCCAGGTGTTGTGGCAGATGCCTGTAGTCCCAGGTACTTGGGAGGCTTAGGCAAGAGGATCGCATGAGCACAAGAGTTTGAAGTTGCTGTGAGTTATGATGCCACAGTATTACAGCATGGCTGACAGAGCGAGACTGTATCTCAAAACAAAAACCAAAAAACTATTAATACTCAGATGTATTTTTCGTGGATTCCAAAGATAATTAAAAGCCAACCCCCCCCAAACACATTATGTATTTACCTAAATTCAGATAAGGTCGGTGTGTTATTGGATTGAAGTAATACTTGTTGCTCATTGAAGGCACTTATGCGTCTGGTACTGTGGTAAGAACTGTGTGTGTGTCTGTGTGTACAGTCGCTCTGTGTGCACACTCCTTCCTTGAATCTCATGTAATCATGAAAATTTGAGAAAAATTGTTGTTTTTAAAATAACTTGCGATATTGACATACTATAAAGTGTTCAGTTTGGTAGTTTTTGTTGTATTTCAGGGTTGTACAGCTATCACCATTAGCCAGTTGCAGAACATTTTCATCCCCACAAAAAGAAACCTGTGCTCATTCAGCTGCTTTCTGTCCTTGCCGATTTACCCAGGTCGGGTATTTCACCTAAACAAAGTCAGACGAGAGGTGTTCTGGTTCCTGGGAACTCTTATTTCCAAGGGTCATCCAATACATTCGTAGCACATGTTGGTACTTCATTACTTTTTTTTTTTTTTTGTCATGTACATTAGTATGATCGTGGGGCACCATACACTTGGTTCATAGATCGTTTGACACATTTTCATCACACTAGACTTCATTACTTTTTTGTGGCTGAATAACGTTCCATTATATTGCTTTATTTTGTTTATTCATCAGTTGATAAATTGCTATTTTTTTTAGAGGAGTAAATTGGGGCTCAGATAAGCTGAGAATACCCCCTGTCCCAGGCAGCTCATATCCAAACTCTCCAGCTGACTTTCTTGAATCCTTTATATTTTTAATTAAAGCAGTGGTTCTCAACCTTCTGAATGCCGCGACCCTTTAATACAGTTCCTGTGGGTCGCAGCCCACAGGTTGAGAACCGCTGAAATTAAAGGCATTTCATATCAAGTGATACTTTTGCAAGATCTAAAGGAAGCAATCACCTAAAGTTTGGGACAGGGTGGAGATTGGCAGAGGGAACATCGGGTGTTGGAAGCTGGAATGAATGGCCGGTTTGGAGGGAGCAGAGGGCCGTGGAGGGAGCAGAGGGCATGAGGCTGGGAAGTTTGGCAGGGGCTTGAGCATGGAGAGTTTTGAAAACCTTGTTATGGGTTTTGATCTTTACCCTAAAATATGTCGGGAACCATTGATGGACTTTGGTGACAGTGGTGGGGGTGGTTTTATCAAATTTCTATCTTTCATGGGATGGGGGCAGGAGGTGAGTTGGGGTGCTCTTGCAGTGGACCAGATGTGAGATAATGGTTGAAGAAATGAAGAAATATTATTTATTTAGCAAGGGAGTATACAAAACCTGCTACAAGGCCAGGTACTCTTTGAAGTGCTTTACAAAGTATTAGTTCATTTAATCATGGCTATGGGAAATATTCCAGAGGCAGAAACAGTAAGTCTGGGGTGCGATGTGGGAGGCAAACTTTGTAGGGTTACTTATATTTTTCTCATTGACATCAGTTTCAGAGATTTATCTTTTTATTTTTTTTTTTCAGAGATTTATCTTTTGGTAATGTTAATGTTGGTAATGCAATAGTGGAAAAGAGTCACCTGTTGCTTATTGCCAGAATACTCCATCATCCCTCAGAGAAATCTGTTTGCTTTAAGAAGTGGGTCCTAGACAGTCAGCGTGCCATCCTGCTGTACTGTGACCTCTGTGATGGTCCCTGAACCTGGAGTTCCTGGCTCCCGATGTCATTGAATTGAGGAGTCATGGGCCTGACATTTCATCCTTAAGACTAAACGTTTTGGGTTGTGCAAAGTTCAACTGATTTTCTGACTCATTAAGTATTTAGTGTCATGGTGTGCCTTAAATTTTTCATTGATAAATGAGATTCAAAATTAGAAAAATCTAACATGGTTAGTCACAGGTATGCACAGGTGACTGAGAACATGCAAATAGGTCAGTGTAACATCTGTGTTAAGTTTCAGACCTCTGTTTTGTTAATTTTGATGTCATGACCTTTGTCGGTACCTGGCAGTTATAGCAGTGTTTAGACTCAGTCTTGTATCCGGTAAGTCCTGTCCTTTGCCAAGTTAGGGGTTCAGGAGAGCCCTAGTGATTAGGCACCTGCCCAACCTCACTACAAATTTTGATCTTTGGTCTTAAGTTCTGGTCCCTGGATTGCCCTTTCTTATGTCAAAGCCTCCATCTGATTATTGGTATTTCTTCCTTTTAGAGCCTTATGGGCAAATTCTTTGATATTCCATCACCTCTAAACATGGAACCCTGCTTTTGAATAGAATATTCTTTTCAGACAAAACAAACAAAAAAAATACCTCAAAGAGAATGCAGTTCTGCTGATACACCTTTTTTTTGATTAATCCCCCCTTGCTAGCTGCATGCCCACACAGTTCCTGTTTTTAGACTTTGCATCGTGTACCTGTTTGCTGGGATAACACCTGTTGTTCTTTCCTGGAGCTCCCTGGTGCTTTTAAATCATCATCTCTAGATACCATATTCTGCCTCCATTATTAGATTTCTTATGACCTACAACAGTGTTGATATTCAACTGTTATCTTTCTGTCTGTGCTGGTGTGTATACCCAGCAGCTCTTCCGATCGCCTCTCCCTACGGATTGGTTAATATTTTCGATATGACACCTGATAGAGATCTTGCCTCTGGTAGATGTTGCCAGTGTCTAGGTCCCATGTCACTGGGTTCTGGCCTGTTCCACTATGGGTCAAACTCTCAGGCTTCTGTTTTGGAAGTAATGATGTTTGCAGCCTCATTTCTACATTGATGAGCGTTCTGATGTTGGCTGCTAGTCTTCCTCAGGACAGAGTGAGCCGTGCTCTCCTGGCCATTCTTCTCCCTAGTCTGTTGATGTGCTTTGCCACAGGACATTGATTGCCTGCTTGGTGGAATTTCTTAGTTTTGTTTTAGATCTATTAGTTTTCCTTAGTATGTTATTTACCAATTTTTAAAATTTTGCTAAAGTGAGTAAAGTTTTAAAGGTTTTTACAAAAAGAAAATGAAAGAGAAATCCATTTGAATGGGGATAGATGTAAAAGTCAAATTCCATTTATTAGACCTGTTCTTCCCAGAAGACAGTGAATTGTACACGTGATCACAGTTCCTGGTAGAAATCATATGAATTGCTTTACAAGGTGTATTTTCCATTCTCTTATTGATGCATGACACATGAAGTAGTTAAGACGTTCATAAAAGATGAAGAATAAATTAATATCCATCACCATGTAGTGAAGTAACAATGTGACAGTGAACAGACTTATGTTAGGTATATTAAGTGGATCCTTTTTTGTTTAAAACAAGCTTCAGGCTCGCGCCTATAGGTCAGCGGGTAGGACACCAGCCACATACACGAGAGCTAGCAGGTTCGAATCCAGCCCAGGCCTGCCAAACAGCAATGAGAAATAGAACCAAAACACAGCCACGTGTTGTGGCGGGCACCTGTAATCCCAGGTACTTGGGAGGCTGAGGCAAGAGAATCGCTTAAGCCCAAGTGTTTGAGGTTGCTGTGAGCTGAGACACCACAGCACTCTACCCAGGGCAGCATAGTGAGACTACCTCAAAAAAAAAACAAAAAACAAAACAAGCTTCATGTAGTATTTTGGAACAGTATATATATAAATGAGTTTTTTTTTTTCTTTCTCTCCTGTATATCTTGGAATGGGATAAATGAGCCATTTTCATTACTAGGATGCTATGGAAGGAAAAAAAAGGGATTCTAATAAAATAGCCCTAGTGATATTATTGAAGATAAGGTTAGTATTATGTTTTTATGCAGAACATGGAAGGAATTGTGCGGTTGGAATAGAAAGGCGTTGCTGTGCCAGGCTGATGGTGCTGCTGGAAAAGAATACCTGAGGCTGGCAATTTATAACCCAAGAGGTTTATTGGGCTCAGTTTCTCTAGGCTGTGCAAGAAGCGTGGTGCCACACCTTCTTCTGATGAGGCCTCAGGAAGCCTCCCGTCTTGGTGGAAGGTGAAGGGGAGCCGGTATGGGCAGACCACACAGAGGAAGCTGGGCTGGGGTGTGGGGGGGTCATGGTTTTTTTTTTTTTTTAACAACCAGCTCTCCAGGGAACTAATGGAGCAAGAAGGCTTCACTGTAGAAAGGACAGCCCCAAGCCATTCACGAGGACCCCCTAACTAAACACCTCCTCTTAGGCCCCTGTGGGTATCAGATTTCCAGGTGAGGTTTTGGAGGGTCAAAAATCCAACTAGAGCAGATGCCACATGTGAAGTTGCTTCATCTGCTCAGAGGCAGGGAGGGCTGTGAAGGGAGATTTTTCAGGACTCTCTACATAGACCATTAGTATGTTCCGAACTGAAAAGTTAGCCCAGCAGAAAGAGGGATTACTTTACACCGAGAGGCTTTGGTGACTAGACATAGAATATAAGGTACAGGGAGGAATTAATAATGGTTCCAGAACTTTTATCATCGAAATCATACCTTTTGAAATCATAGATCATGAAAAAGCAGAGAATTGATATGGCACTAAGATAATGTGGTGCGAGGATGGACAGTGTGTGAAGTGAAGTGATTGAAACCCTGAGAGACAAAACAATTTATCAGGAATTTCTAATATGAACTGGCAGAATTATACTTGAATTTGTAAAGTTAGATTTTTTTTTTTTTTTTGAGACAAAGTCTCACTTTGTCGCCCTTGGTGGAGTGCTATGGCATCACAGCTCACAGCAACCTCAAACTCTTGGGCTCAAAACAGTTCTCTTGCCTCAGCCTCCCAAGTAGCTGGGACTACAGGCTCCTGCCACAACTCCCAGCTACATTTTTAGAAATGAGATCTCACTCTGGTTCAGGTGGGTTTGAACTTGTGAGCTCAGGTGTTCCACCCACCTCCGTCTCCCGAGTGCTAGGATTACTGGTGTGAGCCACCGTGCCTGGCCTAAAGGTAGAGTTTTAAGCGGTTTCCTTGATTCTTCACTTTGCCCTGTTCTATGCACGTATTTACATTTCTCTGAACTGCTTTGTGGTATCCTTATTTCTGATGCTTTTGAAAAGTTTTCGTGATCAAAATTAACCTTAAATAAAATCATTGTGTAGCCCTTGGTGGCCCACTGTAGAAGGATAGTGTGAGACAGAGGTTCACAACCCTGCCTACACGTTGGCATCACCCTGGGGAGCTTTCAAAAGCATGCAGGTGCACCTCCAAGGATTTTGATTCTGATTTAAGGTTTTGCCAAGGATGGGCCAACAAAATTCAGGATCAAGTCAGGAAGCTGGGCTCTGTCAGAATGCTGAGAGTGGATATGAAATCTTTCTCAGGGGCTGAATCATAAGAAACAGTATGACAATCAAGTTTTTATAAGTTTGCCGATTTACTAATCTACAATGAGAAATACGCCACGTGGGTGTTAATGCTGGAGCTGGCAGACCATCCTTTGTTCTCTTTGTGGGATGAGCTTGTACAAAGCTAATTTATAATCAGAAGCTTGCACAGAGAAGCTGAAGATCAAAGAAACTGGTGCCCTGCTGTGGGGCCAGAACACTTCTTGCAGGTTAGCTTCTCCGTTGCACTGTACTTGGCGGCGTTGCATTCCCACCAGCAGTTTGTTAAGGGTTCCGTTTCCCCGTACCTTACCTGCAGGAGATACTAGTATTCTTTTCAGTATTTGCCAGTCTGATGTAAATATCAAATGAAAACTCATTGCTGGTTTTTACCTTGTATTTTCTGAGTACAACTAAGCTTGACTGTTTTTTCATTTGTCTGTTAAGTTTTTAGATTTATTTTTATGTGCATTGCCTGTTGATAGTTTTTCTATTGTACTGTCTTTTTCTTGTCACTTTGAGCTCTGTGAATGCTCTGTGCTGTCCGTCCTCTACATTAGAAATACTTTTCCTACCTTGTCCTTTCTCGTTCATGGCACCGTGTTCCTAAATATTTTACACTTTTATTTGGTTGAACGCATTCTTCTTTTATCTTACGTTTTCCATCTTCTGTCTTCTTCTTTCTTAATTTGAGTTTTTCTATCTTGATAACAAGTCTCTTTTTCCCTGGATTATATTTATAAAGACTCCTAATTTTTTCTAATATTTTGAAAAATGAAATTTAAACTTCATGTCTATTAGGGCTTTGGTTTTTGAACATAGCATATTCCTTTTTACCCAGATGAATAACCAAATGTTTTAGTATTATTACTAAATAGATCATCCTTTCATGTTTAATTTTACTCAGATCGAATCCTTTTTTTTTTAAAGCCATCAAAAGAGATAGGCATGATTCTTACTTTGGGATAAAGAGTTTTTACTTTTACATTAATCTAATTTATCTATGAAAGTGAGCTGATTATTGCTACATTCAGATATAGTTATGCAATATTGCATTTTGATGTTATGCCTTTTTTTTTTTTTTTTTTTTTTGAGACAGAGTCTCACTCTATTGCCCTGGGGTAGAGTGCTGTGGCATCCTAGCTCACAGCAAACCTCAAACTCTTGGGCTCTAGCGATCCTCTTGCCTCCCAAGTAGCTGGAAACGCAGGTGTGCACCACTGTGCCCGACTAATTTTTCTGTTTTTAGTAGAGATAGGGTCTTGCTCTTGCTCAGGCTGGTGTCAAACTCCTGAGCTCAAGCAATCCATCCACCTCGGCCTACCAGAGTGCTGGGATTACAGGCGTGAGCCCCCGTGCTCAGCCTTTATACTTTGATTAGAGTTATGTTGTCATCTGATTTAGAAAATATGCTTTGTATTTTTTTTAAATAATTTTTTGGCTTGGGTGTTTATTCCTCCATGTATATTCTAATAAGGTTTTACCTAGTATATAAAACCAAGGTGAAAGATAGTATCAGAATTTTAATTGGAGTTGTGCTAATTAATACATTAACTTTCTAAGCGTTGGCAGTTACGATAATAAATCCTCACATCTATGTCTTTCCATGTGTTCAGATTTTCTTTTCTGTCCTTTAAGAAATTCTTATGGTTTCTTTCATGTAAAGCCTATGTTTTTTTAAAATTAAATTTATCCTCCACTGTTTTGTGTTGATGAGTGTAAGTTTTTTTATGCATTTTCATTTCTAGGTGATCGCCGCTAGTCACTCTAGAAGTTCCGTGTCTTCTCTTTCAGTATTTATAACAGATTCATCTCCATGTGTTATGCATTTAGTTATGTTGAATATTGTGCCGTAACCTCCAGCGTGGTGTTGAATAACAAGGCAGGAAACAGCATCTTTGTTTAGCTTTTGTTTTTAATTGAAATAGGTGTGGTGTTTTAGCACCTATAATATTTGTTGCTGGTGTTTGTTGAATATTGTTTTCTCTAGCTGCTGGATACCATCAGGAGGAGAGCAGTTACAGTTCTTTGTCCTAATTGAGTGTGGGTGGGTCAGACTGCTGCTGTGTTTTGGGGAGTAGCCCCAATAGGAAGGGAAGGTAAAGCAGCCTCTGCCCCTTTGCGCCTCAGTTAGCATCCTGTTGAGATAGCAGGAGGTCGCCCCTTTGCTCCTTATCTTCTCCCATCATCTCAGCCTCACAACTACAGAGGCCTCAGCCCACCTGTTCAGTTCTGTTCAGTTTCTTAGGAGGAGAGAAGATGGCTGCACATCTGTGTGCAGTGTCAACCTTCCCCGGGGGTCCAGTTATGTTTGCTGGATAAAGTCCCGCGGGATTCTGGTGTCCAGAGTCACGTGAGGTTTACCCAATGCTGGTCCCCAGGCCCATGTCCAGAGCTAAGAGGAGAAAAGTCTGCCACAATAGCCTTTTCCCTGACGGCGAATATTTTTATGGGGGGAGGAATGGAGAACAAAAATGAAAACAATGTGCTTGTTGCTTCTGATACATGCTCAGGCTCAAGATAGAATTCAACTCATTCATTTGCTGCTGGGGAAAGCAAAAGAACTTAAATGATTTGACCATGATTTTAATGATAATAAGTAGCCAAGTCAAGTCAGGGCCCTTGTTTACTGACTGCCAGGTCTGTTTACATTTTTTAAATGCCACATTCATTCTAGGTTTTTAGAATAGTTTCTTTGGGGAGGTGGGCAGAGGAAGGTGGGATTACACCTGCGGTGCATCTTACAAGGGTATATGTGAAACTTAGTAAATGTGGAATGTAAATGTCTTAACACAATAACTAAGAAAATGCCAGGAAGGCTATGTTAACCAGTGTGATGAAAATGTGTCAAACGGTCTATGAAACCAGGGTATGGTGCCCCATGATCACATTAATGCACACAGCTATGATTTAATAATAATAATAATAATAAAAGAATAGTTTCTTCGCTGAGCTTCTGAAGGTTACCAAAAGAGTACAAGAAAATGATAACCTCAGTGCGTGAATACCGGAACTTTTAGATGCTAGGTCGCTTTTCTGAGCATCATCATAAGTGATACTTCTGTAGGAGACTTTAAGTAAAAACACTGGACTTGTGCCAAAGATGTCCTAGGACTTCTATGTTTAGAAACTGTTTTCAGTGGGAATAGTTTAGAATAAACAAACATTGTAGAAACAGCTGTCTAAAGATCAAGCAAAAGTCTTAATTTTTCTGCCCATTGAAATTGAACAAGAAGCAAAAACGTTAGACCAAATTGTGAGGAAAAATGATTTCATTTCCACAAAACAGAAACAAAGCCTTTAGGAACAGAATTAATGAGAACAGACAGATGTGCTAAGAAGGAAAGGATATGTTTTTCTTTGAGTACACCAAAGAAGCTGAGTCGGTGGCGGGTATGCCGGGCTCTACACAAGGAGTCGTAAACATGTCAGTTGTTCTCAAATTTGTGATGGCATGGGCAAACTTGCAAGTATAGTGACAGTAGCTGAAGATGGGGACAACGAGGAATATGTGTGTCAACAAGAACAGGCAGTCCTGAGTTACAAGCATGTGACTCAGCTACAACTCGAACTTAACAAATGGAGGCTGTGACAGTCGGTCCCTGACTTATAAACATCTGATTGACATAAACGGGCACTTAGGAATGGAGACTGTTATGGGGAATGGGTAAATAAATGTACCTGTTTCAGCTTATATATAATTCAACTTAAGAACAAACCTACAGAACCTATTTTGTTCATAACTTGGGGGCTGTCTGTAATAAAACCTATTCGTGGAGTTAATAATTAAAAGTATGATACTGACACAAAAATAGATTGTTAACAGAATAGAAAGCCTAGAAAGCATATTTAAGCCTGGGTTTAGTTTATGGTAGTGAGTAAAATCAGTGACAGAATTTCAATAAATGAACCCAAAAGAATTGATTAAATATTGGGTAAAGAATAAAATAAGATCTTTATTTGATATTAGTAGCCCAAATACGTCTCAGTTGCATGACAGAATCAAATGAAATAAAGAGTTAAAAGAAAATACAGGTAATCAGCTAATCAAATTGGGGAAGCTTTCCTTTTTAGCTTTTTTTTTTATGTAACTGAATTAGAAGGTACAACCAAAATGCTTGTTTTGGGAAATGGTTACTCTAAGCAAATAGTATGTTAAGAATCTAGACTAGCGTTTTTCAACCTTTTTTATCTCATGACAAACATGAGCCTATAGTTAAACTTTGACAACACACTTAAATTATATTGATCAAAAACAAAAAAAGAATTAGAAAAAGAATATACTCACTGTGCTTTGAACTTCCTTCAAGAATAATTAATGATCTTTAAAACTTTTCACGCACACCTAAGATCCTTGCGTGGCACACCAGTTGAAAATCACTGATGTAGATCTTTAAAGGAAAGAAGAATATATCAGAAGTTGGGATTCTGGAAGAAATCAGCAATAGTCACGAATGTGGAAATTCTTAGAAATCAGGACCCAAGTTCACTTTCCAATGCTACCACACCCATGTGACACATGACTTTATCTGGGAGTCAGTTTCTTCATCATGAGTGGACACTAAGTAGGAGTGATATTTTGTTCTAATTCTTACCAGCAGATTATTAAACCATTGGTGCCTTAAAATCAGCCATGGTACAAGTATTCACACCAGGGATACTGGCAGATGCTACAAAATGGGACTTTTATTTTCTTTTAAGAGAGGCATTTATCAGCATATCACTTGAATAGGTTTGTTAGAATAAAAAGTGATAATTTTGTGTATTATTAACAAATATCGTTTCCATCAGAAATAAGCAGTACCTGGCATGCTTTTCACTAACTTGAGAGAACTTTGAGGTACACCTTGCCTTACAGCCGTTCTCAGCCTTTGTACACTAAAGTCATCAATGACTGTTTCATATTATACCTTTCAACGTACACAGTGTTCACGTTGCTTATATTTTCTTTCTCTTCATGTATAGTTGTGTTGAAATGTGTTGATGTACTGTTTTTCTCTAGACAGTTGAAGATACATCAGTTGAACAGGCTCCATCAGAACTTAAGATTTGCTATTATTCTCTTATAACAAGTTTATTTTCTTTGTCTCTGCCTTTATTCTGACTACCATATAACTGGACATTTTATCTTTAATTGCCTTATAAACGGTTTTCTGTTTTTGAACTTGATCCAAGTACATTATTATGTTTTAAGCTTTAGTTTGAGCTGTTGTTTATTTTGAATCTTCCCAGGCACTTTGGGTTCTGATTGGTAGGGTAAGATAAGATACGCTTGTTATTTTTTCTTTCTTTTTTAAGGTAATAGTCTTTATTTTTTAGAGTAACTTCAGGTTTATAGAAAAACTGAGTAGAAATTACGTAGCGTTGCCTTATCCCCCCCCCCCCCCCCAGTTTCCCTTATTATTAGTGTGGTATGTTTGTTACCCCTTATGAATAGTGTGGCTACATTATTATTAACTACAGTCCATAGTCTACATTGGGGTTCAGTCTTTCTGTTGCACCTTCTCTAGTTTTGACAGGTGTATAGTGACACGTGTCTACCATGAAGCGTCATGCAGAGGCGTTTCATTGCCCTCAGCATCCTCGGCGTTCCTCCCTTCATCCCTCCCTTCTCCAAAAGATCCCTGGCAACCACTCATCTTCTTATTGTCTGTATAGTTTTGTCTTTTCCTGAATGTCATATAGTTGGAATCGTACGGTCTGTAGCCTTTTCAAATTGGCTTCTTTCATTTAGTAATACTCATTTAAATTTCCTTCATGCTTAGCTTGATAGTTCATTTCTTTTTAGCACTGAATAATACTCTTATCTATTCACCTACTGAATGACATTTTCATTGCTCCAAGATTTACCCATTATGAATAAAGCTGCTGTAAACATCCATGTGCAGGTTTTTGTGTGGACATAAGTTTTAACACCTTTGGTGACTACCAAGGAAAATGCCTGCTGGATGGATCTCACCACGTGGGAGAATGTTTAGTTTCCCAAAATGCACCGCACTGTCTTTGGAAGCGCTGTACCATTTGCATCCCCTTCAGCAATGAGTGAGAGTTCCTGTTGCTTTTGGTGTTGTCAGTGTTTGGACAGTGGCCATTCTCATAGGTGTACGGCAGTATGTCTTTGTTCTACTTTGCATTCTCCGAAGATAGCTGAAGCCAACCATCTTTTCACACGCTTATTTGCTATCTGTATGTTGTTGTTAGTGAGGTGTCTGTTTATACACCTGTGGGGTACCCGTTTTTTAAATGTGTTCTTATTGCTGAGTTTGAAGTGTTCTCTATGTATTTTGGATTTCAGTCTTTTATCAGATATGTGTTTCCAAATATTTTCTCCCAGTCTGTGGTTTCTCTTTTCATTCTCTTAGTGCCTTTTGCAAAGCTGAAGTTTTCATTTTATAAACTCCAGCTGATAAATTTTTTCTTTCATGAATCATGGTCATGGTCTTGATATTTATCCAAAACAAGATCCACCCCAAACAAGATCACCGAGATTTTCTTCTATCTTGTAGAAATTGTATAGCTCTGCATTTTACATTTTGATCTGTGATCCATTGTCAGTACATTTTGGTGAAAGGTATAAGTTCAATGTCTAGCTTTTTTTTTTTTTTAAGCATAGGATGTATAGTTGTGGGGTTTTTTTTTTTTTTTTTTGCAGTTTTTGGCCAGGGCTGGGCTTGAACCCACCATCTCTGGTATATGGGGCCGACGCCCTACTCCTTTGAGCCACAGGCGCCGCCCAGATGTATAGTTGTTTTAATACCATTTGTTGAAAAGTCTTCTCATAGAATTTACTTTGCTCTCTTGTCGAAAATAGAAATATTAGTGTGGGTCGATTTCTGGGCTCCATTCTTTTCCATTTATTTCTCTGTCCTTCTCCAGGCCCACGCTGTCGTAACTGCTGTCTTGAGATCATAGAGTACCTGTCTTCTGACCTTGAGTATCTCGTGTAGGCTCTTCTGAGTCCTTTGCTTTTCCATATCAACTTTTGAATCAGTTAGTTGGTAGCCACAAAATAACTTGCTGGGATAGGCTTGTTTTTTAAACTAAAAATTTTGCATTTGCTTTTTAAATTCAGAGAAAATTTCGTCTTCTTCTTTCAAAGCCATTTTCCTAATACCTTTCCTTTCATAGGTGGTCATCAACATTTTTATTGTTAGGCTATTCAGTATGTAAGTAATAATTGTACTAATAAACAATTTTATAGTATGTAACAATTTCTGTATTGTATATGTAAATCTGTACACAAATATATGCATATAATATGCATGTAGGTGCAAATGTTTGTGACTATGAAGTAGTTATTTTTAGCCCTAAAGACTTCTTTTTAGAGGTGAGTGAGCTGGAGTTAGCTTTCACAGACTTAATAGAGTGATTTTATTTTTTTAAAATTTTTATTTTAAAATTTATTTAATTTTATTTTGGAGGGAAACTTGCTGTATTGCCCAGGCTGGTGTACAGTGGAGTGATCACAGCTCACCGCAGCCTCCAACTCCTGGGTTTAAGCACTTCTCCCTCCCTCAGCCTCCCAAGTATCTGGGAGTCTAGGTGGCATTGTGCCCAGCTGGTTTTTTTTTTTTTTTGTAGGGAAGAAGTCTTGCTGTATTACCCAGGCTGGTCTAAAACTCCTGGCTTTAAGCAATCTTCCCTCCTCATCCTCCTAAAGTGCTGGGATTATAGGCTTGAACCATCACTCCAGCCTCAGGGTCATTTTAGACTGTGTGTATGTGTGTCTCCTTGTAGGGATTCCACAATACCCCAGTTGTTGAGAGCCACTGTTATTTTGAGGGATGTAGCGATGTGGAATATTGTGTATAAGAGTGTCATTGAGGCGGAAAAAGAAGCTGAGAACCACTGCCATAAAATCGTGAACCCAGACATACCTCACCTGAAAAGTTACACGGCACGTTTCTTCTCACTAGTTTTTTCTTTTTGGCTGAATTTAAATTTATTTTATAAAGATGTAGAAGTCTTAATGAGCATGAAGAAAGTAATAATTGTTTCATTAAATATACTACAAATATCCTAAGTACAGTACAGAGAGAATAAGCCATCTAAACACACTGATATTTACTCTTTATTTGCACTTTAAGAGAAGGAATAGGCATGGCGGCCTTTAGATTCCCAAACTTTAATTATTTAGGTTTTGCTTTATTCTTTCACTGTCTGAGAGTTAAGTCGATTTATATTCCAAGAATGTTTAATGTGACATTGGGTTTTTCCAATTTCTATTTCAAGCCTGAATTGTATTCTTAAGAATTACACTGTAACATGACATCCTAGTCTCTCATAGTCTTGTGTAAATTTTTCAGATTTTATAATAGCATGTAGAAAAATATTAGTACTTGGCATTATAAAATATTTCATTTAAGCAGTGAAGTAATATCAAGTTAGTCTAGTAATGTGGAAGCTAGCCTTCTTTTCCCCCTACTTGGAGTAATCATCCCTGTCTGTCCTTGTTAGCAGAAGTGAGAAAAATTCACGTATCTTTTACCACAGCTGGAACATTATGTTGAAATAAAAAGTTGGGGGGAAGCAACTTTGATAAATGAAAAATATTATCTAATTTTTGTTATTTGAGAATATTAATGAGGTCAAATATTATTTTCATGCTTATTGGAGTCTATTTTCTTTTGTAAGTCTGTTCATGTCCTTTGTCCTGTTTTCAGTTTGAGGGCGTAGAGGGAAAAATAAAATTTTTTTTATTTTTGTATTTATATATGCCATACACATTTTTTTGGTGCTTTCTAATTATACATATAATCTTATCCTCTTTGCTCTTAACACTGTATTTTATTTAGTTAATTTAATTTTTATTTTATTTCATTTAATTTTATTGTATTCAATTTATTTTATTTTGATTTAATTTATTTTTATTTTGATTGCATAATTTTAATTGCGTTTATTTCGATTGCATTATTTTGATTGAGTTTATTTTCATTGAGTCACGTTGATGAAATTACTTTGAGTTATGTCTGTCGCATTTATTTTGATTGCATTTATTGCAATTATTTATTTTGGTTACATTTATTTTGATTGAATTATTTTATTGCATTTATGTTGATTATGTTTATTGTGATTGCATTATTTTGGTTGCATTTAGTTTGGTTGTTTGATCGCATCTAGTTCAACTGCATTTAATTTTTTTTTGAGACAGAGTCTCACTATGTGGCCCTCCGTAGAATGCTGTGGTGTTACAGCTCACAGCCACCGCAAACTCATGGGCTTAAGTGATTCTCTTGCCTCAGCCTCCCAAGTGCCTGGGACTATAGGTGCTGCCACAGTGCCCAGCTATTTTTTTGTGTAGTTGTTATTTTTGTTTAGCAAGCCTGGGCCAGGTTCAAACCCACCAGCCCTGGTGTATGTGGTCCCCGCCTTAACTACTGAGCTACGGTCACCAAGCCTAACACTATATTTTAAACATTTTTCCATGCTGTTTGGTATTTTTTGATGATATTATTTCAAATGTCTGTATGGCATCCTGTTTATTAGCTTATACAAATAGTTTATTTGTATAATAAATAATCTCAGATTATGGAGATGAGGTTGATTTATGACCTGAGATATCAGTCTATCTTTTCGTTGATACTCCTATACAGTAATAAATTCAGGAAGCATATTAAACACGTACTAAGAAATATATTTGAATAAATTATTTTAACTTATTTGGTCAAAAATACTTGTTTTTCATAAAATTTGAATTTTCAAACTTTAAATGTTTGAAATACTAACTTAGACATAAAAGCTTTCCTAAAACTTTTGGTTTTATTGGCCAATTTTTAAACATGCAATTATGATACCTGGGGATATTTGGTTATGCTTAAGTTTTAAGGAAGTAGAAAAAAGTAAAGGCAAGTTTTTTGAGATGTGATTGTAACTTAAGTTCTTTCTTTCTAAAAAGAATGTTGAAAGGTTAGGATATCATTTAAGAGGTTTTTACCTCATCAAACTTTAGAATTTAAGTACCTAGGTTCATTTTAAGGGTTGTTGTTGAGATACAGGTACTGTAAAGTTAAAGCCAGAGGAAGTATTAAAAATGTTATGGATTTTATGGGCGGCACCTGTGGCTCAGTCGGTGGGGTGCCGGCCCCATATACCGAGGGTGGCGGGTTCAAACCCGGCCCTGGCCGAACTGCAACAACAAAAAAAATAGCTGGGTGTTGTGGCGGGCACCTGTAGTCCCAGCTACTTGGGAGGCTGAGGCAAGAGAATCACTTAAGTCCAAGAGTTGGAGGTTGCTCTGAGCTATGTGATGCCATGGCACTCTACCTAGGGCCATAAAGTGAAACTCTGTCTCTACAAAAAAAAAAAAAAAAAAAGACTGATAAAAATGTTACGGATTTTAATTAAAGGAAAAGATATAGTTCGTATCTATAACTTTAAGACAAATTGTAGTCCTTGATGATCCAAAATACTTGAAAAAATAATTTTAGATAACCTGCTTTTTCCATAATGACATTTGTGAATACATTCCCTCTTTTATTAATGAAACAGAGTAAACAAATAGGTCAGTGTTGAAGACAATGTGCACTGTGTTCAAAGGACTGTGAATTTGTGTTTTGAATTGTTTTTATTATATAATTTTAGTCCTAGAATGTAACACACAATATATTTTAACTTGGTTTGGTATTAAGAAATTTTAGATATAAGATTAATAGTTTGTAATATTCTTTAGCTTATCTCTACAAATTTAAGTATCTTGACCCACTGTTTGTTAAGAGTAGGGTCTTTTTTTTGCTTGTTTTGTTTTTTTTGAAACTGAGTCTCACTTTCTTGCCTCTGTTAGAGTGCAGGGGTATCATAGCTCATGGCAACTTCAAACTCTTGGGCTCAAGTGATCCTCCTGCCTTAGCTTCCAGCTGGGACTACAGGTGCCCGCTGTAACACCTGGCTATTTTTTAGAGACAGGGTCTCACACTTGCTCAGGCTGGTCTCGACTCATGAACTCAAGCAATCCTCCTGCCTCGGCCTTCCCCCCTGCCTTTTTTTAATTTGATAGAACAATTCCTTGTATGTTTTGAATTTATTTAAAATTAAATTATTGCCTTATAGTTAGACAGAAATTTAGTGTTCGAATAATTGTGTTATGCTCCCCTTTTCAAGGGAGAGGTTACTTGTACGGCAGCCTGTGGAAGGGTCAAATACTTGGAGATCTGGGTGTGGTAGAGAGGTACAAACTTGCAGATTCTTCATCGGATGTTCTGGGTCGAATGCAGTGACATAGCCGAGTTCCTAAAAGGCCTCTGTGGTTTGCTCCTTGAGTAACGACTCTGACCTCGTCTCATAGGGCCCTCCAGCTTATATGCTTCCTCCCTTGAGCTCCTGCCACACCGGTCTTTACTGTTTCTCAAACATGCACGTTAAATCTCATGCTTTCTGTTCCTGGTGCTTTGCCTGGTTGCCACTTTTTCATCATTTAGGCCCAAGTGCAAGTGTAGCTTGCTCAGAGAGCCCTTCCCTGAGCATACTTTCCAAAGTAATACTGTGTTTCGGTCCCCTAGTCTCATCCCCATTTCATTTATTCACATCTGTTTTATTTCCTTCATTGCATTTGGCTGTCTGATTAAAATGTATCCACTCACCAAATATTTATTGTGTACCTAGTACATGCCAGGCACTGTTCTTGGGATTGACCACGAACAAAGAAGACAAAAGAGAATCCCTGTTCTTATGGAATCCACATTAGTAGGGTGGAGAGAGGAACAGTACATAATCAGCAAATGGATTGTTGACATTTTAGGCAGTACGTTAGCAGGTGGCAAGTGAAAGAGACAAAAACGGAAATTGGGAGAAGTACGTGGAGTTAGGGGGAGGATACATATTAATTAAGGTTATAGAAGGCCTCTGAGTTGATTATTAAAGTAGGGATCTTTTGTTTGTTTTAGCTTCAGCACCAGTCAGCAAAGTGAATAAGTATTGTGGTTCTTCCCACTTTCGTTCCACTTGGGGGAAGAAGAACATCATCATGTCAAACATTACAGTTGACCCTGATGTCAAGCCTGGTGAATATGTCATCAAGAGCCTCTTTGCAGAATTTGCTGTTCAAGCTGAAAAGAAAATTGAAGTTGTAATGGCTGAACCCTTGGTGAGTAGAGCTGACCTATAATTCTGAAATATTTTCTTAACTTTTGTAATTAACAATTATTATGCATATTTTCCCAAAGGAAAAATACACTTAAAAAAATATTAAGGGATAGTGGTAATGTAGAAAACTGCAATAACTTTAGAATCCACTTGGATATAAATTATGGCAGGTCACAAATGAACAAAAATGGATTTCACCAGTGGGAATTATGGAGACAGACAAAACGTAACAGGAAATAAAGGCAATTTTAGAATATACTATGAATTAACATTAAGAACATAACCAAACTTATAATAAACAAGTGAACTTACATGAGGCAAATTTGGAGAAGGTGGATAGATCCTCAGGTAGGGAGGAGGAAAGAGAAAAACTTCTCTTTTATATAGTTCAAGTTGGGATGAAAGGGGTCTTGAACCAGAGCATTGACAGTAAAAATGGTTACAGAAGAAAGCAAGAGAAATAACAATTAGAACTAGTAGAACTTGACAAGTAGTTAAATAGGAGTGGCTTTTTGAATGAAAGATAAGGGTTAAAGATGCTCTGGAGTATTAGTAAAGAAGGCAGAGTATACTGGGATATTCTTGGGGTAGAAAGGTAAGTAATTCCTCATTTGTGTACATTATAGTTGAGATTCTGGTGTCTGACCATGTGGAACTGCTTCATTGGTTGCTGGAAATTCTTTCTGAGAACTAGTCAGAAATGGTGACCAGAAATATAGATTTTGTCATCTATATGAGGGTGAAAATTGAAGCCAAAAGAGCAGACGAGAAGAGAATATAGAATATCAAGGGAAGAGAATATAGAATAAAATTATTATTGGCAATAATATAGAGAGGCAGGAGGACAGTGAGCACGGAGAAGAGGTTATGGGTGTGGAAATAAAGCGGCCCTGCCTTTAAAAGAACAGTTGTAGCTTATGGATATAACTTTAGGAAGTAACTTTGGACACACAGGTGGCAGGTTAGGTTACTCCATCCAGGTAAACATAAAAGATGAGAAATCTCCATTTTTTATTGCTACGTAGTATTCCATGGTGTACATATACCACAGTTTGTTAATTCATTCACGGGTCGATGGGCACTTGGCTGTTTCTGTGTCTTGGCTATTATAAATTGGGCTGCAATAAACATTCTGGTGCAAACATCATTGTAAAATGATTTTTGATCATCTGGGTATATATCTAGTAGAGGAATTGAAGGATTGAATGGTAGGTCTACTTTTAGTTCCTTGAGTATTCTCCAAACTTTTTTCCAAAAAGGTCATATTAACTTGCATTCCCACCAGCTGTGTAGAAGTGTTCCCTTTTCTCTGCATCCATGCCAACATCTGTAGTTTTGGGATTTTGTGATATGGGCTAATCTTACTGGAGTTAGAGGATATCTCAAAGTGATTTTGATTTGCATTTCTCTGATGATTAAAGGTGATGAGCAATTTTTCAATTTTTCATGTGTTTGTAGGCCATGTGCCTGTCTTCTTCAGAGAAGTTTCTGTTCAAGTCTCTTGCCCACATAGAGGGGTTATTTGTTCTTTTCTTATTGATTAGTTTGAGTTCTCTGTGGATTCTGTTTATCAGTCGGAAGCATAACCTGCAAAAATCTCCCACTCTGAAGGCTATTTGCTTTACGTACTGTGTTATTGGCTGTGCAGAAGCTTTTCAGTTTGATCAGATCCCTGTAATGTATTTTTTGTGTTGCTTCAGTTGCCCAGGGGATCCTCTTCATAAAATATTCTCCCAGGCCAAATGCTTCACGTATTTTCCCTGCAGTCTCTTCTAGTATTTTGATAGTTTCATGTCTTAAGTTTAAATCTTTTATCCAGTGAGAATCAATTTTTGTTAATGGTGAAAGGTGGGGGTCCAGTTTCAGTCTTCTACAGGTTGCCAGCTCTTTATAGTATGACATTGCTGTTTTAATAGGGATTGCATTAAATCTGTAGGTGGCTTTGGGTAGTATGGACATTTTAACAATGTTGGTTATTCCCAGCCATGAGCATGGTGTGTTTTTCCATTTGTTAACATCTTCAGCTATTTCTTTTCTCTCTTTATAGAGATCTTTCACTTCCTTTGTTAGATAAATTCCCAGATATTTCGTCTTCTTTGGCACTACTGTAAAAGGAATGGAGTCCTTGACTAAATTTTCAGCATGACTATTGTTGGCATATATAAAAGCTACTGATTTGTAAATATTGATTTTTGTATCCTGAGACGCTGCTGTATTCCTTGATCACTTCTAAGAGTTTTATAGTTGAGTGCCTGGGATTTTCCAGGTATCGGATCATATCATCTGTGAAGAGCGAGTGTTTGATCTCCTCTGACCCTGTTTGGATGCCCTCAATCTCCTTCTCTTGCCTGATTGCAATGGCTAAGTCTTCCATTACTATGTTGAATAGCAGTGGAGACAGTGGGCATCCTTGCCTAGTTCCTGATCTGAGTGAAAATGTTTCCAATTTTACACCATTCAATATAATATTGGCTGTGGGTTTGCTGTAGATGGCCTCTATCAGTTTAAGAAATGTCCCTTCTATGTCTATTTTCTTAAGTGTTCTGATCATGAAAGGATGCTGGATATTATCAAAAGCTTTTTCTGCATCAGCTGAGAGAATAATATGGTCTTTGTTTTTTATTTTATTGATGTTATTATTATATTTATAGATTTGCATATGTTGAACCAACCCTGTAACCCTGGAATAAAACCAACTTGATCATGGTGCATAATTTTTTTATGTATTCTTGAATTCTGTTTGCAAAAATATTCAGTAAGATCTTAGCATCGATATTCATTAATGATATTGGTCTATAATTTTCTTTCTTCGTTGGATCCTTTCCTGGTTTGGGGATCAAGGTGATATTTGCTTCATAGAATGTGTTGGGAAGTATTCCTTCTTTGTCTATGCTTTGGAAAAAGTTGTATAGTATAGGTATTTGTTCCTCTTTAAAGGTTTGATAGAATTTGGATGTGAAGCCATCTGGTCCTGGACTTTTCTTTTGGGGGAGATTTCATATTGTCGATTTTATTTCAGTGATTGATACAGGTCTATTCAAAATTTCTAATTCTTTCTGGTTGAGTCTAGGAAGGTGGCCTGCTTTCATGTATTGATCCTTTTCCTTCAGATTTTCATATTTCTGAGAATAGAGTTTTTTGTAGTAATTATTGGAGATTTTTTCTATTTCTGGGGTATCTGTTGTTATTTCTCCTTTATCATTTCTGATAGATGATATTAGAGATTTTACTTTTCTGTTTCTGGTTAGGTTGGTCAAAGGTTTATCAGTGTTATTAATCTTTTCAAAAAACCAACTTTCTGTTTCGTTGATCTTCTGAATTCTTTTGTTTTCAATTTCATTTAATTCTGCCCTAATTTTGGTTATTTCTTTTCTTCTGCTAGGTTTGGGGTTGGAATGTTCTTCCTTTTCCAGTTGCTTGAGATGATCCATTAATTTGTTGGCTTCCTCTCTTTCTGTTTTCTTGATGATGGCTTCCAATACTTTAAATTTCCCACTTAGGAATTGCCTTTACATTATCCCACAGGTTTTGGGAATTTGTGTCTTTATTATCCTTTAGTTCCAAAAATTTGGTGATTTTCCTCTTAACTCATCTTTGACCCAGCTATCATTCAGCCTGTGATTATTTAGTTTCCATGACTTTGTTTGAGTATGAAGTTTCCTATTGCTGTTGAGTTCAATTTTATTCCATGGTGGTCTGAGAAGATACAAGGAATAATTTCTATTCTTTTAAGTTTGCTGAGGTTAGACTTGTGTCCTAAGATATGATCACTTTTGGAGGATGATCTGTGGGCTGATGAGTAGAATGTAAATCAGTTTTATTAGGATGAAATGTTCTGTAGAGGTCTGTTAAGTCCATTTGTTCTAGTGTTGGGTTTAAGTCTAATATTTCTTTGTTTAGTTACTTCTTGGAAGATCTATCCAAAACTTGTCAAAAGGGTGTTAAAATGTCCAACTACTATAGTGCAGGAAAATATCAAGTTGTTCATGTCCATTAGGGTTTACTTTATAAATTGAGGAACATTCTGGCACATAAATGTTAATTATGGAAATCTCTTCATGTTGGGTGTTTCCCTTGACAAATATGTAGTGACTGTTCTTATCTTTCTTTGCCTTTTTTTTTTTTTTGTAGAGACAGAGTCTCACTGTACCGCCCTCGGGTAGAGTGCCGTGGCATCACACGGCTCACAGCAACCTCTAACTCCTGGGCTTACGCGATTCTCCTGCCTCAGCCTCCCGAGCAGCTGGGACTACAGGCGCCCGCCACAACGCCCGGCTATTTTTTTGTTGCAGTTTGGCCGGGGCCGGGTTTGACCCCGCCACCCTTGGCATATGGGGCTGGCGCCCTACTCACTGAGCCACAGGCGAAAAAATTTTTTTTAAATTAAATCATAGCTGTGTATGTTCATGCAGTTATGGGGTACAATGTGCTGGTTTTATATACAATTTGAAATATTTTCATCAAACTGGTTAACATAGCCTTCCTGGCATTTTCTTAGTTATTGTGTTAAGACATTTATATTCTACATTTAGTAAGTTTCACATGTACCCTTGTAAGATGCACCATAGGTGTGGTCCCACCAATTACCCTCCCTCCACTCATCCTGCCCCCAACCCTCCTCTCCCTTTCCCCTTTCCCCATATTTGTGGGCTATAATTGGGTTATAACTTTCATATGAAAGCCATAAATTAGTTTCATAGTAGGGCTGAGTACATTGGATACTTTTTCTTCCATTCTTGAAATACTTTGCTAAGAAGAATATTTTATTTAAAGCTAAATGTATTTGAAAATAAAATTGCAACCCCTGCTTTTTTCTGTTTTCCATTTGCCTGTGTTATAAATGTCCATTCCTTCACCCTGAGTCTATTTTTATCCTTTAAGGTAAGATGAGATTCTTGTATGTAGCAGATATCTGCTCTGAGTTTATGTATCCAGTCAGCCAACCTGTGCCTCTTTAGAGGACAATTTAAACCATTCACGTTAATTGAACCTGGTAGTGTTTTGAGTATCATGTTTTTCAAATGTCCAGTGGACATCTTTAATCCTTTCACCACTGTGGAAGTTGTGTTTTGTTCAAACATTCCTGAATGAGTTCATTTTGTTGGTAGAGCATTGTGCTGGTCATTGTGGAGGATGGGTCTGAGAATATCCTACATAGCAGATTTAGTTATGGGAAATTTCTTCAACATGTATATGCCATTAAAGTATTTGACTTCTCTATCACAAATGAAACTCAGTTTAGCTGGATATAGAATCCTGGGCTGAAAGTTGTTTTGTTTTGGGAGGTTGAAGGTCGATGACCATCCTCTTCTAGCTTGAAAGTTTGTGGCCGAGAGATCTGCAGTCATTCTGATATTTCTCCTTTTGTAGGTAATGCTTTTCTTATGTCTGGCTGCTTGCAGAATTTTCTCCTTCATCTTAACTTTGGCAAAGTTAATCACTATGTGTCTGGGAGATGGCTTTATTTGGGTTGAGTCTTGCTGGTGTTCTGAAACTATCTACTCTCTGAATTTCTGTATCTCTTGCAAAGCTTGGGAAATTCTCCATAACATCTTGGGGTAGAATATCTATACCTTTAAGACCATCTTTTTCTCCTTCAGGAATTCCCATAAGATGAATGTTTGATCTTTTGTAGTGATCCCACAGCTCTCTCAGGGAATGATCAGTTTTTGCTCTCCATTTGTCTGCCTCTGAGTGTTTGGGAACATTAAAAAACTTGGTCTTTGATTTTAGAGATCCTTTGTTCTGCCTGGTCAACTCTATTACTGAGGGACTCTACTGTATTTCAGAGCTCTTTGAATAACTTTTTCATTTCCTTGAGTTCTGCTTATGTCCATATGTTTGCTGATTTTGTCTTTGATTTCATTAATTTCTTGAGATAATTTTAGAACTACTGTTTGGATTTCAATTTCTAACTTTTCTTCCATTCTATTCATCTTATTTGCCATCCACATTCTGAATTCTATATGTGACATTTCAGCCATTTGTCTATGCGTGGCATCTTCAGGGGGTTGAACTACTCTGGTTATTCATGTTGCCAGAGTTCTTCCTTTGGTCTGCCCCATATTTATTTCCACTTTTTGGTTATTAGAGCTGGTAGGGTGAGATTGAATTGGGGTTCCCAGGTAGTAGAGTTAATCAGTCCCTTATCAAAGCTCTAGGCTTTATAATTGTGGTTTATCCCCTCGAATCTTACAAAGGCCCTTTCAGAGTCTGGCCAGAGACTCTGGGGACCTACTTGGTGAGATAGCATAAGCTCTGTTTTGAAATCAACCAACCTTCGTCCTATCCTAAGAAGCCATGGTAATAGGTTTAAATCTCAGCTGTGGAGAGATATAGACCGCTGCAACGTCCCACCCCCACCATTCATGCTTTTCTGCTGCAGAACTTCAAAGGTCAGCCTCAGAGTGTTCCTAGGTGGACAGCCCCAGATGGGAGTTCCAATTAAATTGTCTTGGGCTGTACAAACCCTGCTCAACAGAAAGGGATCCAAAGGTCTCCAATTGAAGATATAAATCCTCAGTCCTTTCTGTTCTGCAACCCCAAGGGTATGGCACTGGTCCCCTCTGTTGAGAGGCAAATTGCCCGTCAAAGTCCCACTGGGCATCCCCCAAGCACAATCAAAGCCAGGAGTGAGACTTCACCTGCCAGGCTCAGTTTGCAGCAGGCATCCACACCTTTGTTCGTCAGCTCAGTTGGAGCCAGACTTAGTCCACACTGGCATTCACTTCTCTGCTAGCTGATCCAGCTGGGGACCCGCCACTGCCCTCCTGTCTCTGTCCACCCCTGGCAAGCCTCTGCTCTCTGGCTCTTTTGGAGTCAGAGTACCACGTCCCCACCCTGCGGTCTCAGTCCACACTTGGCAAGCCTCTGCTCCCCGGCTCAGGGGACTAGCCCCGCCCGCCAAATAGTCCACAGTGGGCAACCACTCTCCTGCTTGTGGGCATCATCAGAGCTGCAGTTTCTGCACCCACTCCCACCAGACACAGCCCAAGAGGGTCAACACCACCGCTGGCCAGGCAAAGTCTTAACTGGGGACTGCTCCTCCTCTCACCAGGTGTCCCTGTCTTCCCATCCCTCCTTCTTCTTCACTAGCCACAGATTCCATCCTGATAATCCGAGGTCCACACTATGCCCAGATCTCTCAGGAAAAGTCCAAACACTCTGCGTTCTGCAGGGGGAAGAGTAGATTGAGAGTTCAGAATTCTGGGAGAAAATATTTGTTCAATTTTATGCCAGGCGGGGTGGTGCTAGTTTCCCAAGTGGGACCTCCTTGTAGAAAGAGACCTAGTGTTTAGCGGCTCTCTCAAGTGAGGTAAAATTAGAGGTATTTTGTTCCCGGCTCACTTGCAGAGAGCCCATGGAGAGCCTTGCACTTGGGGGAGGGGGTCTCCTGTTCTTTAGATGATAGTCTTTGTACCTGTAATTTGTTTTCTTAGGTGCTCTTCCTTGAAGTCACAGCTTGCCAAACTTCTTCCTTGGCTCAGCTCCCCACCTTTGGCTTCATAGAGTCTGATTCTGTCCAGTTTTTCTCCCTCTGGGCAGGAGCCTCTGCCAAGGTTTGCTACTAGTCGGCCATCTTCCCAGAATTCCCCCTGTTTCTCCATACTTGTGATGCTTTGCTAAGAAGAATGTATTCCACCTCAATCCAGATTAATACAAAAGATGTAAACTCTCCATCTCTTTTAATGGCTGAATAGTATTCTATGGTATACATATACTGCAACTTGTTAATCCATTCCTGGGTTGGTGGGCATTTAGGCTGTTTCCACATTTTGGCAATTATACATTGAGGTGCAATAAACGGTTTAGTGCAAATGTTCTTATGATAAAAGGATTGCTTTTCTTCTGGGTAGATGCCTAGTAATGGGATTGCAGGATCAAATGGGAGGTCTAATTTGAGTTCTTTGAGGATTCTCCATACTTCCTTCCAAGAAGGTTATATTAATTTGCAGTCCCACAAGCAGTGTAAAAGTGTTCCTTCTGTCCACATCCATGCCAGCATTTGCAGCTTTGAGACTTTGTGATGTGGGCCGTTCTCGCTGTGGTTAGGTAATATCTTAGGGTGGTTTTTATTTCATTTCTCTGATGGTTAGGAACAATGAGCATTTTTCACATGTTAACCATTCATCTGTCTTCTTTAGAGAAAGTTCTATTCATGTCTCTTGCCCAGTGACATATGGGATTGTTGGGTCTCTTTTTGTTAATTTGAGTTCTCTGTAGATCCTAGTTATCAAGCTTTTGTCTGATTCATAATATGCAAATATCTTTTCCCATTCTGAAGGTTGTCTATTTGCTGTCGTTATTGTCTCCTTAGCTGTATAGCTGCTATTCAGTTTAATTAAGTCTCATTTGTTTATTTTTGTTGTTGTTGCAATTGCCATGGAAGTCTTCTTTTTAAAATCTTTCCCCAGGCCAATACAAGTGTTTTCCCCACACTTACATGGAGGTTTTTATTGTTTCATGCCTTAGATTTCAGTCTTTTATCCATCTTGAATTAATTTTATAAGTGGTGAGAGGTGCAGGTCCAGGTTCAGTCTTTTACATGTGGTTATCCAGTTCTCCCAGCACCATTTATGAATAGGGATTATTTTCCCCAGTGTATATCCTAGTTTGGTTTATCAAAGATGGGGTAGCTGTTAAGATGTTAGTTTTATCTTATGATTTTCTATTTGGTTCCAAATTTCTATGTCTTTATTTTTGTGCCAATACTTACGCAGTTTTGATTGCTATGGCCTTGTAGTATGGCCTAAAGTTTAGCAGGGTGATACCTCAGCTTTGTTTTTATTACTAAGAATTGCCTTGGCTATATCAGGTTTTTTTCTGGTTCCATACAAAATGAAGAATTATTTTTTCCATATCTTGAAAGTATGATATTGGTATTTTAATGGGGATTGCATGAATCTGTAGATTGCTTTGGGAAGTATAGACATTTCACAATATTGACTCTTTCTAGCCATGAGCATGTTATATTCTCTTTTTCTTTGTCACCCTCAGTAGAGTGCTCTGGTGTCATAGCTCACAGTAATGGCAAACTCCTGAGCTCACATGAACCTCTTGCCTCAGCCTCCCGAGTAGCTGGGATTACAGGTGTGTGTGTGTGGGAAATATATATATATATATATATATATATCCTGCTATTTCCTTTCTTAGGGTTTTGTAATTTCTTTTGTAAAGGTCCTTCACCTCTTTTGTTATTTGTATTCCTAGGTATTTCTTTTCTTTCTTTCTTTTTTTTTTTTTAAAGCTGCTGTGAAAGTAATTGTGTCCTTGATTAGCTTCTCATCTTGGCTGTTATTGGCATATACAAAGGCTACTGAATTGTGGACATTGATTTTATGTCCTGAGACATTACTGTATTTCTTGATCACTTCAGAAGTCTTGTGGTTGAGTCTTTGGGGTTCTCTAAGATCGTATCTTTGGCAAAGAGCAAGAATTTAACCTCCTCTGCCCCCATTTGGATGCCCTTTCTTTCTTTCTCTTGCCTGATTGTATTGGTGAGAACTTCCACCACTAAATAGTAGTGGTGATAGAGGACAGCCTTGTCTGGTTCTGGTTCTAAGTGGAAAGCTTTTAGTTTTACTTTATACGGTATAATATTAGCTTTGGATTTGTTGTAGATGGCTTCAATCAGTTTAAGAAATGTAGCACAGTATATTTTAAAAACATGTTATCTATTTTATAAAATATCTTATTGCAGTACCATGTAGTATGGTCCTATCAGCTGTCAAATCTTACATATTCTTTTCTTTTTTTTTTTTTTTTTTTGCAGTTTTTTGGCAGGGGCTGGGCTTGAACCCGCCACCTCCGGCATATGGGGCCGGCGCACTACTCCTTTGAGCCACAGCTGCCGCCCATAATCTTACATATTCTTAAAAGGAATTTTGATTTTGAAAAGTAAAAGTCTTGAGAGTGAAAGCATTAAAAGAACATATGGATGATTTTTATAAAATGGCAATTTTCTATCTTTTTCCTTTGCAATGTTATTGTCACTGTCGTAGTTCAGGCTCAAGTTCTATCACATGAGACCATTGTGGTACCCTTTCAATAAGTTAAGTGATGTATCACCTTTCTAATTCCTTTTTCTCACTAGACTTTTCTTTATCTAAAGCACAACTTTTTTTTTTTTTTTTGAGATAAGAGTGTCACTATGTCACCCTTGGTAGAGTGCTGTGGCATCTCACAGCGACCTCAAACTCTTGGGTGTAAGCAATTCTGTTGCCTCAGCCTCCCAAGTAGCTGGGACTACACCCCCACCCCACTCCCCACGCCCACAATGCCTGGCTAGTTTTTGTTGCAGTTGTCAGTGTTGTTTATCTGGCCCAGGCTGTGTTTGATCCCACCAGCCTTGGTGTATGTGGCTGGCGCCCTACTCACTGAGCTGTGGCCGCCAAGCCTAAGGCACAACTTTTATCATCTTTCTGCTTTAACATTTTTACTCACTTTTCATTGGAATACTATAAAATAAATTGAAGTTGTTAATGGGTCACTTCAGGCTCTTCGTTGTCTTGTTAAAGTTTGTATAACATCTTATTATTCTCCTACCTTGTGTGTGTTACGATGCTTAAAATCACCTATGTTTTTTTGACCTGGTGTGGGTGATCTTATTTTTCTCTCAATCTAAAATGCTTTTAACTCCCATTTTTTAAAACCCTACTTATCTTTCCAGACTTCTCTTATGTTCTCTTTATCATAATGATCCCCCAAGCTATAAATGAATCTTTGTTCTACCATAAAAATCTATATGTACTCTAAGACTATGATTATGTCATAGTTAATTGCTTATATATTTATTTCCAAGAATGTGAGTTACTTGATACCAAGAACCAGATTTCTTTCATCTATGTATCTGCAGCGTTGTCTATGGTGGTGGATACTTACTTATTAAAGTCGCTTGGTAAAGGTTTGTGTTCTAAGTTTAATTTCACTTTAAGAAACATAGCTGTATTATGTGTCTTTTGTTCATCTAATAAAACGTTAATTCATTATTCTAACCAGAGCTTCTAAGAGTTCCTTTAGAACAGTCTGATGCTGACTGTATTTCATTCATTTAACAGATAATTTCAGAGACATCTGCTATGCAATCTAAAATGAGGTTATGAAACTAATGTTGACTGCAGCGAGGATTCCTTCGGAGTGTAGGTGTTTGCACTCCATCATCACAAACGGGAGAGAAGGAGCATCTCTGCTTACTCTTCCTGGTACATCAGGAAGACCCTGATCCCCGTTGTCCTTTGCAGATTTTACCTCTTATACTGTCTTCTTATCTAGGTCACAGCTCTGCCTGCTTTGTTTTCATTCGTGTCCAGGTCCAGCTAAATGGGAACTCTGTAGCATCAAGATGAGATAATGAAAATACATTTAATCTAATATCGTCACAATGTTTACATTGCAGCTTCAGATGCTTTTATTGTGATTTTATTTATTTTGAAATTTATTGTGTACTCTTTTAGGTAATAAAAAACCATCCAAGATGACTGAGTTCTCCAGTGAAAGTCTTAACAGGATTTCTTTAAAGAAAATAGCACCCAGGGCCTATCAGACACGAGGAGGCTGGCATGGCTTACAGTCAGCTGGGACAGTAGGTTGCAAAAAAGCCTTAGAAGCACAAATGTGGATAGCTTTTGCTGAAAGAATTTAATTGACCACTGAAACGAGAGAATTGGCTTTTTCATCCTTATACTAGAAACCATAATAAAAGGAGGTCAAGGAGGCCAAAACATTTGAATATTAGCTGAGGTTGGTTTTTAGCCACAATTTCATCTTCATTTTAGAAGAGAGATTCAGGGAGGGCAGTCAGTGGTTTAAATTGCAGCTTGAGGACTGTGCCATCTGATACCTTAGATTTCTTTCTTTCTAAAAGGAGGTGGATCAATCCTTGGCATATACAAGTTTATTGGTTAATCTTTTATTAGCGTGCCAGTGACTAGAAAAGAAGATGGAAGAAAAGATTTGTACCAATCACCTGTTGGTTTTGGACCTTTTACATTTGGCTTAGGGCCTGTATTTTGAAAACTCTTCAATTTCCACTATTTTTTGAGCATATTTAGTATATGTATTTTAAAAGAGTATCTTGTCTTAGTTTTGCCTTCTCCTCACATGTTTTTATGTTATATTTTAACATAAGTGAGGCGCTAAACAGTAGGTTGGAAGCCCACTGTACGTGGAAGAGCCTTTTTGACTGTGGTCTTCAGGCTGTTACCATGAATGGGCCATCAATGCCAGACCTTCTTCTGGGGGCTAGTCAGAGTCCTTAGAGAAGGTTTCTGCAGTACTCTGAACGGGAGAGCTGAGACTTTGGCTGCTAGTATTGTGGGGAGGTAGAACTAGAAGATAACTGGGGTTTTTAATATTTGGCACATAAAGTTTTACTTAGCTTCCCTGTCTTCAGTCCGCTGTACCCCGTCTTCAGCCATTGTGACCCCAGGCCATTCCTCTGTGGATAATGTGGAGGGGTAGTCACCTAGCTAAGGGGAAGGGACATACTCGTATCACCGCACTGCGAGCCTGCTTTTCAGTAAATGTTAGAGTGAAGTAATGAGTGAGTGAATGAATCAGTAAAAGCAGTAATGCATGACAGTGACTATTGCATTTGAATGTAAATAAGCCCTATGCTGAGTTTTAAGTTTGTAATATCAGAACTTTTGAACTGAATTTGTCCCAGAAGGTGATCACATGGGACTACCGCGTTCTGGTTTGGAGGGGGAAGAGGGCATCGGATCCTAGCTGCCTGACCTTGGTCCCAGTAGAGACAACCTAATTACAAATGAAAAAGACATCAAAACTGACTCACAAATCTAAACTGTTAACATATAGATTTCTAATAGTTTGTATTTATACTTTATTTATGTGTATATGTTTTAATTGTAGGAGAAGCTATTGTCCAGATCTCTTCAGAGGGGTGAAGATCTACAGTTTGATCAGGTATGTCCATTTGGGGGAAATAATTTTTCCTGGAAAGAAAGTATTCATCTGAATAATCTGGTCCAAGCATACCCAATTGTAAGAAACGTCCTTATTTTGTTTACTGATCCTCTGTATCCTCATATACTGGAGTCATTATGGAATTGGAAATTGTTTTGTTTTAAACAATCAATAAAGTAGCTGTGAATTTGTAACTTTACTGATTTAGTTCATCTAGCATTTGAATACTTTTTACTTATTAATCTCTTTAATGTGCCCTTTTAAAACTTTTCTCAAAGTTGTCAGTTACATTTCTTTCTTTCTTTCTTTGTGTACAATTTTTATGTAATAATATTTTAACTTTTTCCCAAAAACTAGCTAACACAATATTTCTTTGAGTACTGAGTACATGTGACTCATTTCTTAAGTAATTTTTATTTTTAAATATTTTCAATAAAAAATTTCTTCAACAGCCAGTACATTTTACTAGGTAACATTCTTACCCTCTTTTACAACCAAATTAATTTTTTGCATCTTAGAAAATATTTTTGTTTCAGATTAATATGAGGGTATATATGATTAGGTTACGTCTGAGTTATAGTTGAGTCTGCCCCCCTGAAAATGTGGGATATACCTGCACATTGTAAGTCTGAGTTATAGTTGAATCTGCCCCCCTGAAAATGTGCTATATACCTGCACATTGTTCTTGTTGGGTCGAAACTTGCCAAACCCTCTTCTCCGCCTTCCTTCTTGAATTTAATTGAGTTTTTCTGTCATGTGGGCCAGTAGTTATTAATCTACTAGTTTCAAATTAGTATTGAGTACACATGATGCTCATTTTTCGATTCCTGTGATACTTTACTTAGGAGAGTTTTCTCTAAATCCATCCAGGGTGTTATAGAAAACACAAAGTCTCCATCTTTTTTATGGCTGAACAGTATTTCACATAATATTTTACCTTCTACTATTTATTGTTTTTCTGTTGTGGCTCTCAGAGCCTGTTTATAGAATATCAATGTCTAAAACCTCGTGTGATATTTTTCAAATGGTAATTCTTCCTCTTGCTGAGATTAAATGTTAGAGTAGGTGTTATTTTATCATAATTTGTTTATTACAAGTTGATTATTTGAAAAAAATCAATAGCTCATGTTAGCTTTTCGTTAACCATCTAGTATTCCTGGCCCACTTTACTCAAAATTAGTACAGTATCTAAGAAATAGAAGTTTCAAATTAGGCTAATTGATTTGATAAAGAAGACTGGTTAAAATCACTTGGTAGGGACTTAGCAAAATACTAATTCTGGATCCCGCTCCAGTTCTGCTGAATCAGAATCGCCAAGGGCATTTTCTGGCATCTGTATTTATAGCAGCTCCCTAGGTCATTCTGCTACATGCTTAGTAAACAGTCACTGATAGAGGAAGAAACTGTAAGTAGGAAGGTAAGCCATCTGTCGTAACAGTACTATAATGAGATCACCTTAACAATACGATTCAAATCTTAAGCCACCACAAAAGTTATTAGGGTATTCACATCATGAATCTGCTTTATTAATCAGTGTATAGTCAGAATTGAAATCTGATGAAACATTTTAAGGAAAATTTCCATTTGTTTTCTTATGTAAATGATTAACAAAATATAAATGATTGTTCCTCATAGCGTCTTTTCTTTTCTTTTTTTTTTTCCTCCTCACTGTATAAAGCTGTGTGGTGTAAACTGTTCTGGTATTATGTTGACAATAGCAGATGGTATTTTAATTTTTCTTCGTTAGGTATTAAAAGCGATTTCCTTTGAGTGATACTGTACACTGTTTTTCAGTTTTTTTAAGTAGTCAAATAAAATTGACTTTTTATTTTAATTTTCCAAATTAAAGACTATTTACCTGTCAAATTATGGTACTTTACAATAAAAGTATGATGAAAGGAGTGTCTGGAAGTAATGAAAAAGAGAGCCATATACAGAATCAAATAAACTAGTTTAGCCTTTTCTAATTTCCCTAATTTTCCGGATGAAGTGCATTTTGAAGTTCCCTGAAGACAAGAAAATAATGGGTCAATTAAATGTTTGATTTTCAGAGTTATCAACTTATCTTCATTAACTGATTCATCCTGTAGTCTTGGAACTAAAGAGACCTTATATTCCTATAACCCATAGTTTTTTGTTTTTTGGTGTTTTTTTTTGCAGTTTTCGGCTGGGACTGGGTTTGAACCCACCCCACCTCTGGTATATGAGGCCAGCACCCTACTCCTTTGAGCCACAGGAGCTGCCCATAACCCACAGTTTTTTAAATAAGTCAGTAGAGTGAAGGATGTTTGATTGCACACTAATTTTAAAATATTAATTTTATGAGCAATGGATCCAACCAGATACAGAAATTCTTGTGAGGAAAGGAAGTTTCTCTTGGGATTCTCAAGATCAGTGGTTCTCAATCTTCCTAATGCTGCAGCCCTTTAATACTGTTCGTCATGTTGTGATGACCCCCCAACCATAAAATTATTTTTGTTGCTACTTCATGAAAATAATGAAAATAATTTTATGGTTGGGAGTCACCACAACATGAGGAACTGTATTAAAGGGCCGCGGCATTAGGAAGGTTGAGAACCACTGCTCAAGACGAAGAGTAACCTTAGGGGCTGCTAATTGAAATTGTGTTCTTTCATGACATGAATCTGTGATACTCACCTAGAATTCAGGTAGCTACAGATTTAATAGCAGTTCCTCACACTGCATTTATCTTTATGTTGTTCATTTATAAATTCTAAGCCTTAAGTGTTTGAGTAGTTTTCAGCATCATAGTATAGTAACTTGGAGCTCTCCTCCCAGTTCTAACTTAGTATCTCTTTTTTGTTTCTACATCTCTTCACATCTGTGAAATGGCAACATTTAGAATGCATTCGTTCCCTTAATTAAGTGCAGAGGCGTTGCAGGCTATGAAGGAGCTGTGGCTTTTTGATCTTATTTGTAGCGGTATCCATGTCTGTAATCTGCCATGTTGTTGATGGGCGAGTTTGTACACAAGCGAGTGGCCCAGGGAGGCAGGAAAAAGATTGAAAGCCACCAAGCAAAATGCGTGGATTTAGATGAAGTTTAATAGTGGGTGAAACTTAGCTCATGTGACTTTATTACTTGGCCAAACGCCTGACCCTTAATTTAATTTAATTTAATTTTTTAAGTTTTTTCCCCCTTATTTTAATTTTAAAACGTGTGTTGTTGAAACTGTAAGAGGGTCTCTGTCTAGGTTCGGTTGCTCGCCACATAGTGATCTAGTTGCTGAGACCAGGGGATTGTAAGGAAGAAAGGAATTTCTTCCTCTTTGTCAGGAAAAGCTGCCTCAAATCTGTCTGTGCACTTGGGGATATTAATGGGCTTTTAAAAGTGGGGCCACACGCCTTGAGGTGGACAGTGGTGTAACTAAGGGGCTACCTAGGGGTGCAGGTTGTGGGGATGGTGAATCTTGGTGTCAGAAGTCGCCCAGGAACACTGGGAATCTCGGCTCTCTGTCTTGCTGAAAATCCACCATTTCCAGGAAACCACTCAAAAGTGCTCCAGTTATTAATAGTTAAGGGAGAAGATTCTATGGGCGGGGGTCATAAAAATTTGGGGGGGTTTGTAACACATTTATTGCATTTGAATCGTTGATAGAGTCAGATGTAGGGATCCACCCAAACAGAACCGACCAGCCCATATAGAAGTGTCCCCCCTAGGAAGGAGTAAATGTATCAATCCCCACCCCGCCAACCCTTTAAATTCCCATCCACCTTAACCCGGGTGCTGACTCCTTTCTCAGACTCAGCTCGCTCGCACCCGAGTGCAAATAAAGGCAACATTGGCCCATGGGATCCGGTCTCCTTTCGTCCACGTTTCAGACCTCCCAATCATTGTGTCTCTTCAATTCTAAATGGTTGCTAATATGTTAAGAGCGTGGCGCCTGCGATGCTGTAATTCACTTTCTGGCCATCTCTTGTGTTCTCAGTTGATAAGCTCTATGAGCTCAGTAGCAGAGCACTGTCTCCCTTCCTTACTCCGCACCTTGTTCGACTGGTACAGACGCCAAAATGGAACTGACGATGAGTCTTACGAGTACAGGCCTCGGTCTAGCACCAAGTCTAAGGGGTGAGTGCTTTGCTTCCCATTGTTTGACCTGTCCACTGAAGGGGGTGATGATGTTATTATTGACTGGAGAGTGTTACTACTATTTGGTTCCTAAGAAGTAAGCATTGGCTGTTTTTGCTGCGTAGGCGGCTCTAAGGGGCATGAATTCAGACTTAAACTGCAAAACCAGAGAAAGCACCAGGTAAAAAAAAAAACTAGGTGTAGCCCTGCGGTGCCTGTCACTGGTACTGTGTAAACATTAGTTTTTAAAAAATAAATTTCAGGAGTATCATTTTAGCAGCTCAGTGAGAGCTTTAATAGCCACAGAATTTAATTCAGAAAATTCACAATTCAAAGAAAATTCTATTTATAAAGTTTATGAGGGTAAGCAATTGTTGGGATATAGGAAGACTGACGAAAACCTATATTATCTTTTTTTTTTAAATTTTAAAAATTTTATATTTTTTGATACACTATGTACATGTATTTTTGGAAAACCCTGTATTCCAGTGCTGTGATGCTCTTCTTGCTGCTCAAATCCTAGAATTTGTCTTTTTTTTCAAATATCCCAGGGAGAACTCGGCATTACATACAACATTTGTGGTCCGGTGATTACGCGTGGTTTAATATTAGATTTTAATTAGTGTCATGTTCGATTTTTTTTTTAATGTAGATTTGTGGAAAAGTTGACCTTGTACTATATTTTCTTTTCTTTTTTTTTTTTCCTTGTACTATATTTTCATCTGTAAAAATTGTTGCTTTTGCTTCATTTCTTAATACAAAAATTAGTAATTAGATTTGGAGCAGTGCTAGGTTTTCTGAATGACATTTAAAGAACTTTCCTTCCTCTTAGCAATTCTTTTGGATTAGGTTTAACTGCTGACAGATATAATAGTAAACACCCAGTGTACAAAAAGCGAAAGAACGTGAGAACTTGTAACATGTAGTTGGACAGTTAAGTTTGTGAACTCATCCTAGAAAAAGTGCAGCCCTCTTCATTGCTGAAGATTCCAATGGTCACCCTCAAAGTCCTCCTCATGGGAAGCTGAGCACCAATGCCAGTGCTCAGTCCACCCTTCAAAGCAGTTTTTGAGCCCTGTTTCTGGAATGTCCATCAAAGCTGTCATAGTATGAGGTCTGACAATTAATTTCATGAACTCATCCTAGAAAAAGTATTCTAAGGGGGGGTGGCCTGCTGGCTTCCGTGCATTCTTTTCCAGGGGGAGTGCTTTCAAGAGACCAAAGTTCATATTCAGCCATGAGGTATGTAGCACTTTTTCTAGGACGAGTTCATGAACTTAACTGTCCGACCTCGTATACATTGGATTATTTAAAAACCTCATACCAGCAATTGCAATGGCACACCATACACAGGTAGGAACCCAGTGAGCCACATGAACTACTAACTAACAGCTATTTTAAAACTTACAGTCACAACACAATGCTAATTCTGGGTTCTTGTTTCAGGGATGAACAGCAACGTGAAAGAGATTATCTTCTTGAAAGGAGAGACTTAGCAGTAGATTTTATTTTTTGTTTAGTTTTAGTTGAAGTTCTAAAGCAGGTAAGCCGTTTTATTTCTGCAAAGTCTGTCTTCCTTATTCTTTGCCTTACTGTGCCTTCGTGTTTCAGTTAGTTTATTTAAGATGTTAGGGCTGAAATTCTGGCCCACATGAAGCAAATCCCTCTAATTTCATGGCACTTCCTTGGGCTGCCTGCGGCTTTCCTGCCGTCCACCTGTCGTTCACTCCCTGTTCTTTTCACCTTCCTGTGCCATCCAAGAGAAGGAATCTTGGTAGCAAAATGGAACTGAATGGAAATTGTGTTGAATGTGGGCTTTTAGCTGTAAATACCATTTGCTTGTCATTCGGCTGCTTTAATCCCTTTTTTCCTTCTGCTAAATTTCTCTTCCTAAACCCTCAGCTTGCTCGTTCCTGTGGTTAAGGAATGGGGCTGATTTGATAAGGGAAGGCTGAACTATCGAGTGCAAACGGCCTTCTGACAAGTAAGAATACCTCAGATCATGAATTATGTGTTCATTGAATGACTATTGGTGTGCCTCCTGTGCGCTGGCATTGCTTTAGAGATTGTGTGCAGGGCAGCACGATGAGATAAATAAGTCAGAAGAAGGAGCCCTGGGCTACCGGTGGGCTTTGGCTACTGCTCATTGTAGTTCATTGTAGTTGACGCCGGGCATCTCTTCTGTGCCCAGCTCAGGTCATTTCAGCGGACTGGTCTCAGCATTTACACTTCTTTGCCCAGTGTAACAGGACAGGGTTGTTCTTCTAGCTGGATGTCAGGGCCCTCCGTGGTCAGGGTCTCTTGTGGCTCTTCTACTTTGTTTCCTGTGACATCCTCCTCTAAGCACTCAGCGTCACTTCTCTTCTAGAGCTGCCCCACTAACGCCGGCGTCAGACAGCCCTGGGGGGGCGTCTTCCCTTCTCCTTACTCCTCCCTGTCCTCTCCCCTTCCCTGTAATATTCATAGCCCTAGGCCCCCGTCCCCCTCTTCTAAAATAATGTAGATAAGGTTTTCTGGTAGAAAAAAACCATCAGGATCTATAAAGTTAGAAACATTTTTTTCAATGGGCATAAAATTATTTCTGACCCATGGTTCACATGGACTTAAAGTGTGAAAAAGATAAACACAGTGGCTTTGACACCTAACCCTGTGCGTGGTCCCGTCTCCATGCTATTCCAACCTACAGCACCCTTTCCACTTTCCCTTTTCCTCTTGTACTATTATTCTCATACTGCGATTCACATATACCCATCAAAGGAAAAAAAAATCTAGTATTAAGAACACAAATATACTTTATCTAAAATCCTAAAATCCCTCCCCAGTAAAAGACAAGTCTTCTTAACATCTCTGAAACCAATGAAACTACCAAAGATGAAGTAAAAATTAATAAAGCTTTCTAAATATCACATAACAAACTAACCCAGTTTGTCAGAATGACAAGGGGTTTAAGAGATCCAGAGAATAATCAATGTAACATATCTTGAATTTAATGGGACTTATGTTCCACATAAAATACCAGTATTGAAATGTGATAAAGTTTTATCTTGATGAGATGGACAGTCTCCAGAGTATTGAGGTTTTGATACATGATGGTTTCAATCTCAAGGAAGAGTAAATATTCCTTAGGTTAGTCCTTGACCTTGTACATTATAAATTATTTGTTCCTTGAAAAATTTGTTATGTCTTCAATAATAATCATACATGTTTAGAACTTTTCACAATGTATGAAGGACTCTATATCCTTTGTACTGACTGATCATGTAATAAACCCCAGAAGATTTATTAATGGCAAGTATTATTAATATCCCAGCCGTCTTGCTAGCAGTGTAACTTTGGGAAAGTTATTGCCTACTAACACTTCCTTGATGATAAAGGATGATAATACCATCATTTTTGTAGAATCATGAGAATTAAATACAATAATGCCTGGTGCATGGATAAATCCTTAAGTGTTATGTGTTATTTTCATTTTACAGATGAAGAATTGTTCTTAGTTGCAGTGATTTGCTGAAGATTTTAAATATAAAGCTAGTTCATTTTTTTTTGTCTAAATTTTCTTCCTTTAATGATAAAAATAAATTCCCATTGGTAAAATCATTGATCAGAAATTCAATGAAGGCTTGGCGCCTGTGGCTCAAGCGGCTAAGGCTCCAGCCACATACACCTGAGCTGGTGGGTTCAATCCAGCCTGGGCCTGCCAAACAAAGACGGCTGCAACCAAAACATAGCCAGGTGTTGTGGCGGTGCCTGTAGTCCCAGCTACTTGGGAGGCGGAGGCAGGAGAATCACTTGAGTCCAGGAGTTGGAGGTTGCTGTGAGCAACCCAGGGCAACAGCTTGAGGCTCTGTCTCAAAAAAAAAAAAAAAAAAAAAGAAAGAAATTCAATGAAATGACCTTATAAAATTGAGTGAAAGGTTTTTTTTTTTTATGACAACAACTTAGAAAAAGAATTTAGTTAATATAAACATGATTAAATTAAATAGTATGATTCATTGTGGGAAGAAAATTAATTCAATATGATAGAGCACTAATTTTATTTTTTCCTAGAAAGTCAGGTGAATAATTTTGGGCTAGTAGCTGACTAAAAATGTGTGTTAGTACCAAAGGCCTTAGATTTGCGATAAAAGTATGTTTAAATAGCAATATAACATTCGGAAGGTTTGAAGCAGTACTCTCTGTTTATTGAATTTTAGTCATTTTTTTTTATTCTTTGAAACAAGAAAGTTGAGAATCTTAGTTTGTAAGCCATTTCATACTCTTGATTTAATTTTCTCAGTACTATTTGTGAAATACGTTTGTGGAGTGGATCCTTAGATCTTCAGATTCCATGCTAGCGTTTTAGGTGTAGATGAGTAGCCCTCAAGGGGGGGTGACGTGGGGTGATTTGTCATTCTCCTGTGGCCCGAATTATTTGCTCTCCTTTGTCTTGAGAATCAGTCATTGTGCTAATGAAGGGGCCTCTCTGACTTTCCAGTGTTCCTATCTAAAGCTGCTTTTGTTGTTCTTTATAATGTGATAAAAGTGAATGTTTTAAATTTTGGGCATTGGTGTTGGGAAAGCCTTAGAGTAAAACTTGGGCATTCTTTTTCTTTTTGTTTTTTTGTTTGTTTGTTTTTTCAAAGAGACAGAGTCTCACCCTCTTGTCCCTGCTGGAACTCCAGGGCTCAAGCTATTTTCCTGCATTGGTCTTCCAAATAGTTCGGACTATAGGTGCATGTTCAGCCAATTTTAATTTAATTTTATTTATTTATTTTTTTAGAGACAGGGTCTTGCTAAGTTGCCCAGGCTCCTCTTAAACTCCTGGTCTCAAGCAATTCTCCTGCCTTGGCTTGCCACAGTGTTGTGATTTCAGGCGTGAGTCAACAGGCCCAGCCTCAGTGGTGTTCTTTGGTGTCTGCTGATCCATCCCTCTTCAGTATTCAAGTACAATTAGAATGGCCTCCAAAAATCACATACGTGACAACATCTAAAAAATTCTTGATGCTAAAGATGGAAATACAACTCCATGAAAGTAGAATTCTTTTTTCTATGAACCAAAATGAAATTCTTTCCTCCTTCATTTTTGGGAATTCAGTTTGAGAGTTTTTTTTTTCTTTTTACTGTTGAAATTAAGAGAAGAATAGAATGTTAGAAATGTCTTTGCATACTTATAATGTTCATTCATAATGTAAAAATTTTAGAAGTTACTCTTTTTTTAAATAAGATTATAGATAAAATGTATTTCTGTTTCTCTGTCTCTTCTCGCTTTTTCTTTAGTTATTTGTCTCATTTGTTGGATGCACTTTCATGTCAGAATCTGGGGACATGGTATATTGAGCTTCAGATCCCCTGTCTTTGAATCAGAGACAAATAGTTGCCTTGTAAGACTGTTATAAGCATGATAAAAGTTAATAATACATACTTTTTGTACATTATATAATCGTTATATAACCTGGTACACAGGCAGATCAAAGCTGTTGATGGCAGGAATAAGGAGCACAGCACGACCAAGTGTTGTCCCCAGCTGTCACTGTAGGATGTCAGGCATAACTGGAGGAAATAGAACAATCATCCCTATTTGCAGGGGATATACCCCGAGACCCCCATTGGATGCTTGAAATTGTCGATAGTACCAAACCTTACCTATACACTTCTACGCTGTCAGTGGGACTGCAAACTACTATAGCCTCTATGGAAGGAAGTATGGCAATTCCTAAAAGAACTAAAAGTAGACCTACCATTTGATTCTGCAATCCCATTACTAGGTATGTGCCCAAAAGAAAAAAAAAGACATTTTATCATAAAGACATTTTCACTTGAATGTTTATAGCAGCAAAATAGAGCATCTTTGATCAAAAACTTTGGAATTGAAGTGCTCTAAGATCCAAAATGTTTGGAATGTCAACATGGTATCACAAAGTAGAAAATTCCACACCTGGCTTTGTTTTGTGCACAAAATTATTTAAAATAATGTATAAAACTACCATTATGCTATCTGTATATGTAAAATGAATGGATTTTGTGATTAGACCTGGGTCCCCTCCCTAAGGTATCTTATTATGAATATGCAAATATTCCAGACATGGAGAAAGTCTGAAGTCTAAAACACTTCTGGTCCCAAGCATTTTGGATGAGGGACACTCAGGATGCACTGTTTCCTCCTGCAGGTGCATACCTGTAAAGGATTTACAACAACAAATAATAATAATAAAATAGAACCTTTGTAATAATATACTTGAATAAAAATTTGTGTGATTGTGGTCTCAGTTTCTCTTTCTCTCTCTCAAAATAGTTCACACCGTGGTTGACTGCAGGAAAGCCACTACTGCAGAGTGGAGGGAGAAACTTTTCCCTTTACCTGTGTAGGTTTAATGACTGGAGTTCTGCACATTAAACTGACAGTCTAAAGGTTTATGTTTGCATGTGGAGGCCTCCATAGAAGAGAAGAAAGATCCAAAAAAGGATCAGACCCTAGAGTTTGTATGCCATTTTAACAAAGAGTGATAAATTGTAGTGACAAAACAAAGAAGAAGAATTTGGGCTTCTAGGAGCAGCAAATTGTGATAAGGTTAAGTAGACGTGGGGAACTAGTGCAAGATGAGAGCAAGTCAGCATTGCTTGTACGGAAGTATCTCTGTGCTTTCTGCCTCCTTTGAGGGAGGGGTTAGGGTAGTCACCTTGAAAGGGAAATTTATACCCTGCCTTTAGGCAGAAAGGTGGGGAGCTTTTTTTTCTGTTGCTTCTAAGTTACCTTTTGCTCAAAGTGGTGTACTGTGGGGGACTTCATGCAGTCAGTCCCCTGCACTAGATTGCAGGCTGTGTGGCAGTTGCTCCCCACTCCAAAAGCAGTGGATACAAAACCTCACTTACCTGCATTGTGTCTACTATTTTGTATCGGCAGGCTTCATTTTTTCCTCAACAAATAGGTGTGAAATGGCATCTTGTGTGTTTTCATTCTCCTAATTACTGATGAAATCAAGCGTCTCTTTCTGCCTTTGTCTTAGGAGTAAGTCTAACAAAGGACAAAACCAGAAGATTACAAAACTTTACTGAAAGATATTCTACATAGGTGTATAAAAATAAACTTATCCTCAAATCGATCTACAGATTCATTATAGCTCCAGTAAAAAATCCTGACAGTTTTTATGGGACATGAAAAGATGACTCTAATGAAAGAACAATGGGCCAAGAATAGCCGAGTTATTTCTGAAGGAATGTAGAGAGAGGACTTGCAACTATCAGACACCTGAAATTATTATTCAGCTCTGAAAATTATGGTTTTGGTATAAACAATATATAGATTGGTAAACGAAAATGGCTCAAAGAGACCCACACATATATTGCTATACCCCCGTATTTAGGGTTTTCAGATCTATGGATATAAGCAATTTAGGTTGAAAAATGTCAAAATTAAATAATACAAGGAAAAATAATACAGTATAGCAACCATTTACCTTGTAGTAAGTACCTTAAGTCAACCAGGAAAGCTTTAAAGCATGCAGGAAGATGTGTGTGGACTGTATGTAAATCCTGATCCATTTATATAAAGGACTTGGGCGTCGGCAGATTTTGGTGTCTATGGTGGGTCCTGGGACCAGTCCCTCGCATACACCAAAGGACGGCCAAGTCGAGCTAGAATGTACATCAGCAGTGGCTTGTATTCCTTCTGACCCAACAGTTCCTCCTCTTGGACTCTTTCCTTTGGGACTAACTGTACAAGTAGATAGTGTTAAGTGCACAAGGTGTTTATTGTAATAGTGTTTGAATATCAACAGTCTGGAGCGAAATGTTCACTAACAAGGGGCTTGTTAAATACCCAGCAGTGCGCATCTATTAGAAAGTATGAGAAGGAGCTCTGAAAAGCCGCCAAGGGATGCTGCACCTTTTGTTAAGTGAACGTAAGGCATTTATTTGCACATCCAGATATGTAGGGCTGTGCAGGAGGAGCCTGGAAAGATATAACAGTCACTGTGTGGTAGAACAGCAGGGATTTTAGATACTGGGTTTAAATATTTTGGTTTCTTTTATGTAATAGGAACTAGCATGTACTTTTTTTTTGTATTAAGTCAAATAACATACACTTTTTTAAAGAAGAAAAAGGGGGGCTCGGCGCCTATAGTTCAAAGCAGCTAAAGCACCAGCCACATACACCAGAGCTGGCGGGTTCGAATCCAGCCCTGGCCTGCCAAACAACAATGACAAGTACAGCCAAAAAACAGGTGGGTGTAGTGGCAGGCGCCCGGAGTCCCCGCTACTCGGGAGGCTGAGGCAAGAGAATCGCTTCAGCCCAGGAGTTGGAGGTTGCTGTGAGTGGCACTCTACCCAGGGTGGCAGCTTGAGGCTCTGTCTCAAAAAAAAAAAAAGAAGAAGAAAAAGAGGGATATTTAAATGATAGATTTCTAATAAATCTATAAATAGTTGTTGAAAAGATTATATCCCTTTGGCCACTGTTTCATGGTAGAAAATTGGATTTTATGGAGTGTGGGGCTAGCTCATTCCAGATTACTTCTGGTGTTGCACAGAGGTACGTGTCAGCATTTGTTAGCTTTCTGACAGTGACAATTATGCCAACAACAACAGGAACAACTACAGCTTTTACCCTACAAAGTCCATAGTTCAGTGATTTGTGAGTAATATATATATATATATATATTTTTTTTTTTTTTGAGACATAATCTCACTCTGTTGACCTGGGTAGAGTGCCATGGTATTATCTTAGTTTACAGCAACCTCAAACTCCTGGGCTCAAGCAATCTTCTTGCCTCACCCCCCTGAGTAGATGGGACTGCCCACCACAGTGGGCAGTCTGTGGTCTAGTTTTTCTGTCTTTAGTAGAGACAGGGTCTTGCTCTTGCTCTGGCTCAGACCGAGCTCAAGTAGTCCACCCATCTCAGCCTCACAGAGTGCTAGGATTACAGGCGTGAGCCACCATGCCTGGCCAATAGCTAATATTCTTTAATTTAGTATATGAAATTTGATAAGTAACCAAACTGTTAAAGAAAATGAGAGTCTCAGAAAAAAGGAACATCTGCAGATTAGAAATAGATGATACCATGAAAGTTAAATTTATTTATTTATTTATTTATTTTTATTTTTTGGGGGGGGGTTGGGAGACAGAGTCTCACTTTGTCCCTATAGAGCGCTGTGGCATCACAGCTCACAGCATCGCCAGACTCTTGGGCTCAAGTGATCTCTTGCCTCAGCCTCCCAAGTAGCTGGGACTATAGGCACCTGCCACAACGCGTGGCTATTTTTAGAGATGAGGTCTCACTCTGGCTCAGACTGGTCTCAAACCTGTGATCTCAGGCAATCCACCTGCCTCAGCCTCCCAGAATGCTAGGATTATAGGCATGAACCACCACGCCTGGCAAAAGTTGAATTGTTAATTTAATTAGTTGAAATGATGAGAATTCTCAGAGTAATAACTTACTTAACTCTTAACTTGATAATTCTTTTTTATTTTAGATTCCTGTTCATCCTGTACCTGATCCCTTAGTTCATGAAGTTCTAAATTTAGCTTTTAAGCACTTTAAACACAAGGAAGGGTAAGTAAAAATACAAATTTGGGATTGGTGATTTTTCTTACAATCCAAGTTTAGACAGTTTAAATATAATTCGGATTCCTATTGATCATTTGTTTTCAGAGTTCAAAGCAATTATCACTTGGTTTATTAGAGGAAAGATTTTGTAAAAATAATTCTTAACATCATAGTTTCTATTTGTGAGAGCCATGAGGTTAAGTTTTACAGTAGATTAAAATCTAGGGATGGAATGAAGTTTATGTGGTTTGAATCATCCTTTAAATGAATATCCATAGAAAGTTATGCGAAGCTCTAAGGAATTTTGAAATTTATTATGAAAGAGTTTGTAGAAAAATTAAATGAAACATTAAGCTTGTCTTTTAAAAATATTTTTCTTTCTAGATATTCAGGAACCAACACTGGGAATGTGCACATTATTGCAGATTTATATGCAGAGGTCATAGGGGTTCTTGCCCAGTCAAAGTGAGTGTGATAAATCACATATTTTAATTTGCTTGATATTGTAGAATGCTTCATTACTAACAGCGTAGACACTGATCGCTTGAGAGCTGCCGTCGTTGTCCTGCAGCTGTTATCAAGTCTCCTCCGCCTTTATGACTCTCAGTTGCGTTATGGCTCTTCAAGTAACATCCAGACCTCAATCTCACAACTTCTTTTAATTTACTCGGGGTTTTCCATAAATGTCTGAATCAAGCAAGTCAGAAATTGTTAAACATAGTCAGGACATTGACTTACTCCCTTTTTTTAAAAATTCTGTCAGAAGTGGGGGTTTTTTTGCAGTTTTTGGCTAGGGCCAGGTTTGAACCCACCACCTCTGGTATATGGGGCTGGCGCCATATACCTTGAGCCACAGGTGCCGCCCTGTCAGAGTGTTTTTTAGGATTGCTCTCAGAAGTCTTCACAGAGCTACTTGTTACTTTTATTACTCTGTAGATGAGTACTTTCATTTCTGAGATAGCATAGCAGCATCTTCTAATCATCCTATTTGTTTTAATACTAAGCAGAATTTTGAACAGAAAGAAGAGATACCAAAAAGGGAAAGATAAAAGGTACTAGATTACTTCATTAAAAGTGTTTTTTGTTAGGAATCAGTCATTTGAATTCTACTTGAATCATCATTTTAGTAAACAGAAAACTTGTCTTTAGCTTCTTGTGGTTGCTGTTAAAACTATATGAAGATTTCATATTTCCTTTGTTACTTCTGGGAAACTTAAAGACAAAGGTGTCAATTCATATTTTCTTGGATGCTTTTTCAAAAATGTTTGGCTCTAAAATCATCATATAACAGTCTTTCTAAATTCTAAGAAGGCAAGCACAGTTATTAATGTTTAGTAGTTAGCACTGTAGTATCAATAATATATTTTATTTCTTTTTATCCTTTGCAATACACTAGGGATCCTTGTATAATGAATGTTACAGAACTTAGAACATAGTTTGAGTATTTTATTTTTTGAGTTGAGTCTTGCTCTGTTTCCTAGGCTGGGGTGCAGAGATATAATCATAGCTCACTGCAAGCTCAAGCCCCTAGGCTCAAAGCAATCCTCCTGCTGCAGCCTCCTGAGCAGCTGAGACTATAAGCATGTGCCAGCACATCTGGCTAATTTTCCTAATTTGTGTAGCAACAAGGTCTTGCTATCTTGAGCAGGTTGGTCCCGCACTCCCAGCCTCAGGTGGTGATCCTCTCTCCTCAGCTTCCCAGTGTGCTAAGTAGGATTACAGGCGTGAGCTACTATGCCCGCCCAGTGAATATTTTAAATGATTTAGACATAGACAATAAATAATATCTTAATATCTCACTTACATTTAATTAATAGTGAATCCTTAATTTAGGATATAGGTACAAAAATAGATATGAGCAATGATATATTTCTCTTTATGGCATCATAGTTCATGATATTTTTAATTTTATCAAAAATGAGTTTCTGTCTCAGTAATATAGAACAGAAATTCCAAGTACAGTAGCAGGTTCACTACATCATGGCTGAGTTCACTCTAGATGGTAAGAATGGGCAGATCCACTGTGGATGAGGCTGATAGCACCGGAGGGGTGAAGCGCTGGGGAGAGGAAGAGATGGAGGAAGGCGGGGGTCTGTTTGAATCTTGCCTGTGCGTTTTCTTGGATTATAGTGACTAATTTTTATGAGAAACTTAATTAAAAACCCCTCAGTTCTAATATTTCAGTGGAAAAATTTTTATCTACCTTATAAAATTTTTCTTAATGAAATGTTAAAGAATACTTTCATGCAAAATGGTATCATAGTCTTTGATATAAGTGTAATATCAGTATAATATCTATTATAGATGTTATACTTTCATGTCACGTAGCCCATGTTTTGTTAATGTGTTTCTTTTTTTCCCCTTACTGTAGTCAGTGACCCTTGGTAAACATGCTGCGTTTGAGGTTATTTTACCTTTCAGGAACTGTCTTCCTCAAGTAACATTAATAATAAAATCTTTAGTTGTTTCATAATATGTAATTAAAGGCATTATTTTTAATAAACTATTAACTCTCTTTTTCCAATGAAAGTAATGAAAAACTTACTAGTTAAGCCCCCCTAACAATTGTGGTAATTTGAATCCAGTGAAATGCTCACATTTCAAAGGCCTTTGATGCTGTGGCTTATTCACACTGGGAAACCCGGTTCCTCCCTCTCCTCGCCTGCAGTTTTTCTACAGTATAATGAGATATTGATGTTAAGGGACAATTGGTACTCTACAATAGGTTGGGTTGTCTCTTTGAACAAATTTGTAGTCCGCAGTCTGCTGTCTATATGACTGTAATCACAGATTTCATTAAAAAGAGCCTTAAAAATTAGAGTTACTCTGAGTTATACGGAGGTGTTTTAGAGGTGGGTTATTTGATACTATTTTACGTGATTACTAAGTAACATTGTGATGGTGCTGTACTGATGGTATTATATGAAAATAGGAATACTACTATTTCTCCTTCAGGAACTTCTAGTTTTAAAATAATGACCAGCTGGGCGGCGCCTGTGGCTCAGTGAGTAGGGTGCCGGCCCCATTTACTGAGGGTGGCAGGTTTGAACCCGGCCCCAGCCAAACTGCAACAAAAAATAGCCAGGCGTTGTGGTGGGAGGCTGAGGCAAGAGAATCACTTAAGCCCAAGAGCTGGAGGTTGCTGTGAGCTGTGACGCCACAGCACTCTCAAAGTGAGACTCTTGTCTCTAAATAGATAAATAAATAAATATTAAAAAAAAAATGAACAGCCAGTTTAGAATAACAGTTTTATTTTACTCTGTGTTTTTTCTGGTACTTTTCGTGAGTATAGAGACAGGAGATGATATTTATGCAACTCCTCTTTTCCTTTCACTCTTAAATACCATGCAGAAAATTAGTTTTTAATTTCAAATCAAATTATGTCTCCATGTATATTAAAGGTTTCAGGCTGTAAGGAAGAAGTTTGTGACAGAATTAAAAGAACTGCGACAAAAGGAGCAAAGCCCACATGTGGTGCAAAGCGTCATCAGCTTAATAATGGGAATGAAATTTTTTCGAGTAAAAATGTATCCTGTAGAAGATTTCGAAGCATCATTTCAGTTTATGCAGGTGATACACCTTCCCCATGGCAGCAAATAGAATTAGCCTAATGGTTTTTGTTCTTTATGACTTTTTAAAAGAACCAAATATGGCATCATTATTAATTTCTTATTCCAAGTGTTTTAAATTGTCACAAGTGTGGATTAACTTTCTTTTTGATTTGAAGATGGCATTGACCTTATTTTATTTGATAAAATGGCAGAGTGCACAAAATTATCGCGATCCTATAATAACGAGTTTTTGAACCTTCCCTTCTTTGTTGACTGACGTGTATGTTTCTCCCTTCAAGGAATGTGCTCAGTATTTCTTAGAAGTGAAAGATAAAGATATAAAACATGCACTTGCTGGTTTATTTGTGGAGATTCTTATTCCTGTAGCTGCTGTAAGTATATTTTATTTTCATATCATTTGTGTGTTGTCAAAGAACCTTACAACCTATCCTTCCATTTCTTCCCTGCGAACTCTCTCAGGCCGTCACCTGGGGCTACGGAAGGGTTCCTCCCATCTGTTCCCGAGGGTGGGAGCATCACTTTCTTTTGACGACTTATGTACAGTGTTTTGCAGAATCATTTCATGTATTTTGTTGGTTGGTTGGTTCACATCACAGGGTAAATCTGGCCCCCTGTAGTCCATCTAGGCTACAAATGGAAATTTATTGCATCCTTTTTATTCAAATTTTATGCTGTGTAGAATTTCATAAAATGAAAACATTTATAACATGTTGAGAAACTGAAGGTTTTGGCTTTCATTTTTATCTTTTTTATTATTAAATCATAGCTGTGTGCATTTATGCAATCGTGGGGTACACTGTGCTGGTTTTATATACAATTTGAAATATTTTCAAACATATTGGCTTTCATTTTTAAACACTGAACTCTGCCCTGGGACCTCTGTGTCTGTGGGGATTGGTTTGGAGTATTCAAGTTCCCCCTTTTGAGCACGTATAGAAAAGGGAAACAGAGAATTGTAAGAAAAGTTAAGTATTTGAAACACCGAGAGTGGTTTTCATGCGCTTCGCCTGTCTTGCTTATTTGCTTGTAGTTAAATATTTGAAAATGTCATTTGTGGTGGGGACAAACAGAAGGTTTGCAGGTGGTTGGTTCCAGTCAGATAGCCTCCTCACCCTACTTGTTAGCCATGTGAATTGGGGTTATTTTATTTAAAGGAAAAAAAAAAAACCCACAAACCTCAGGCTGTTGTTGACAAAACCACCTGATTTCTTTTTCTCGAAGGGGTCTGAATTACTGCTGACCTATCCCACACTCTCGTGTGCACGTCTTCCCCTGGTCTGATAATCTGTTTCTGGTAGATTGCTAACTAGGAGTAGGTTTTAGGTTTTAAGGTAATTCGTCAGAGGGAGTAGGTTGTAGGAAGAGAGACTCTTGACTCTTGCCCTTGCCAGTCATCTTTTACATGGTGGTTCCTTTTGTTTTCAGGTTCGTTAGTCTGCCAGGGCCGCCCTAACAAAGTGCCACAAACTGGGCAGCTTCACAACAGGGATTTATCATCTCTAGGTTGTAGAGAGCAGAAGTCTGAGATCAAAGTGTGGGCAGGTCGGTTCCGCCTAAGGATGTGAGGAACCATCAGTTCCCTGCTTCTTAGGAGGCCTCTTGTGGTTTACTGGAAATCTTTGTTTCTTGGCATGGACAACCGTCACCCTGGTCCCTGCTTTCATTTTCACATGGTATTCTCCTTGTATATATGTCTGTGCCCAAATTTCCCCTTCTTTTAAGGATACCAGTCCTATTAAATTAGGGTCCCCCGAATCCTAAGTTAGCTAATGAAATCTACAGTGCCTTTTTTCAAGGAAAGACCCATTGTGAATCAACCCATAAGGTCACTGCACGCAGCTCCTCCTTCCTGGGACAGCCCCGTCTCTCTAGTAACCCCCGTCTCTTCTTTCCCTAGCCAGCGTCTGTTGATTTATTTACTGTTTGTGTGTTGAACGCTTTCTGCATGAGGGTCTCATCTTTTCTTTCCATATGTTAGAACACACAGTGAACATGAGGGGTAAACTATCATTGAGCTTCCTCTAGTGTGGGGAACAGAAAACAAACTAGCACCTGTAGCCCCAGCTACTAAGGAGGCTGAGGCAAGAGGATCACTTGAGCCCAAGAGTTTGAAGTTGCTGTGAGCTGTGATGCCATAGTGCTCTACTGACTACAAGAAAGTGAGACTGTCCCCCATCTCCCATTGTGAGAAGTATATGAAGAAACATAAGCAGGGCGTTGGGGGGGTTAAGGATTGCCTAAAGGGGCAAGGGAGTTGAAATTTTATTTATTTATTTATTTTTTGCAGTTTTGGCCGGGGCTGGGTTTGAACCCACCACCTCCGGCATATGGGGCCAGCGCCCTACTCCTTTGAGCCACAGGCACCGCCTGGGGAGTTGAAATTTTAAATACAGTGTGATTTGGAAAGACCACTACCTTGAAAGAGATGGTGACAGTTGAGCGAATCTAAAGGCTTGAGGGATTGGACTTGCTATCTGGAGGAGCAGTTTCTATGTTTCTTAGGCAGAAGAACCAAGTGTAGGCACCTTGAGGCAAGAGCTTGCTTTGAGTGTTCCAGGAACAGCACGGAGGCAGGCGTGGCTGGGTCCCAGTACACTGGGGCAGAGTAGGAGGAGGAAGGCTAAATGGGTTTTGCAGTATTTGGGTGAGAGATCCTGGATCCAGCTTAGCTTTTACTTCCTTGTGGAGTTTCTCCATGGTGGCAGCTCTGTGTCCTCCAAGAGCACAGAGCAGTCTGTCTTAGAGCACTTGTCCTGTACTGTGTAACCATGGCTTGCCCACTTGCCTATAGTCTGCCCTTGTTTGCTCAGGGTAGGGACCAGGTTTATTTTATGTACTTAACATCTGGTCATTTGGCACATTATATTACTTCAATGAGAATCCCTGTGAATTATTAACTAATTTCAAACCTCAACAGAAAGTTCCTGTAATCCTTGTATAGTTTAACATTTGTAACCATTTTCATTTTTTGCATTATCTTTTTACCTAGGCTGTTAAAAATGAAGTGAATGTTCCCTGTTTGAAAAATTTTGTGGAGATGCTTTATCAGACTACTTTTGAACTGAGCTCCAGAAAGAAGCATTCATTGGTATTAAAAACCATTTCAAGCCTTTACATATTTAATTGGGAGTTTCAGTAACTACTTTACAAATTCAGTGGAGATTTAAGATAAACGTAAAATCTGAAATTGTAAAATCCCTGAAGTGCACTATGAGGGCAAATTTTACATAATGTGTTTTTCTCCTGCTTTGCTTTAAACTTTCTAAATTTTATAAGCTCTGCACTTGATGAGGTGTTGCGACTTCCTCCTAGGTAACTGTGGGTCACTTAATGACAGGGATATATTCCGGTAAATGCATTGACGGGCGATTTCATCTATGGGAAAACATCATGAAGGGGGTGTCCCAGCTTTTAATTCCTCTGTTACAGATTGGAAGAACAGGAGTTGCCTAGGGCCACACGTTAAATATACAAACACTAACAATAGTTGATGAGCAAAGCAAAAGTTCAATGCATACCCCGCAGGCAAGCAAATCACCATCCTTAAAACATCACCGTGCAGCCCATGGGCTGTGGGTTGGACACCACTGGCACTGCAGATACTGGTGAAGTGTTATTTAATAGCTGTTCATTGAGCTCTTGCTGTGTACCAGGTGCTGATGCAGGGTGGAGACCCCTGGATGTGCACTAAACCGAGATGGTATGGCCCATGACAGACCTAGGCTGCGTAACACAGCTTATTGCTCCTAGGCCTCAAACCTGTACAGCAAGTTACTGTGCTGAATACTGTAGGCAACTTTAACACTGGTACTTGTGTTTCCAAACATCTAAATATAGAAAAGGTACAATGAAAATACGTTATTATAATTTGAGAGGACCACCATTGTGTATGTGGTCCCTCATTGACCCACAGGTCATCCTGTGCACATAGCTCTGTTTACCTGTCTTTTTGTTTTTTGTTTTTTTTTTTTTTGTAGAGACAGAGTCTCACTGTACTGCCCTCAAGTATTAGAATATGGGAGAGACTTAATGTAGTCTTATATTAAAACCCCAAATTATTTTACATCAGAATAGATTGTATTCTAAAGCATCCAATTTTTGGCAATAATTTTATAATTACATCTTTTCTATTAAGAGGCATTTTTCCCGCTTAACCATCTATTTCGTGTAACTTGAGTCTTTTGGGGAATGTTTGGAGAATTGGGCAAATATTTGACCATCTGAACTGGAGATACAGTGCCGAGAAACCCTGGTTGTGCCAGGCATTGAACCAAATGCTGTGTATTCTTTGTCTTGTGCTAAACCTCACAAGCCTGTGGGGGTATTGTGGTTACTGTCCTCCACTTGACGTGTTTGGAGAGGGGGGGTTAGAGCACTAAACGCCCCCTTCCTGAAGCCACACTCCTGGCAAATAGAAGGCTCACACTGGAATGCCAGGCTGTCTTCTGTTCATAACCACTCTGCTGGACGAGGGACTGATGGGACCTGGGGGGAATAAATGTATTCTAACTCAGGGAGTTATGATAGTGCAAGGAATTTTTCTTACAGAAATTTATCCTTTATATAAAATTATTATTTGTTAGATTGTTCTATAAGGTTGTATTTCTTATTACACATGGGCAATCTATGCAAACTATTTTCTGTTTGAATGAAATGAAATGTAATTGGTGAGTCTAGTGCTATCCATGACAAATTTTAATTCTCTCTTTTCCCCATTTCCCACAGGCTTTATATCCACTAATTACCTGCCTTTTATGTGTCAGTCAAAAACAGTTTTTTTTAAATAACTGGCATATTTTCCTACAAAACTGTTTGTCACATTTAAAGGTAAGATGTGATCACATTTCTGACCTGTAAATAGTGACCATGATGTATTTATTTATTCATATATAATAAACTGAACCGTGTAAAATAAAACCTTCATTCCTTTTGATACACTTGCATAAGAATACTCTGCTACATTCCTTTTCTTTTCTTTTTTTTTTTTTGGCCAGGGCCGGGTTTGAATCCACCACCTCTGGTATATGGGGCTGGCGTCCTAATCCTTTGAGCTAAAGGCACCGCCCTACATTCCTTTTCTTATATATACTTTCTTCTATAGGGAATCATATAAATATGAATAAACTTTTGTTTGAAAGTTTGTCCTTATGAATACAAAATTACATATGTGTGTGTGTATATATATATATATATATTTTTTTTTTTTTTTTTTTTTTTTTTGAGACAAGAGTCTCAAGCTATCGCCCTGGGTAGAGTGGCATCATAGCTCACACCAACCTCCAACTCTTGGGCTTGATCAAGCAATCCTCTTGCCTCAGTTTTTCTATTTTTAGTAAAGACAGGTTCTTGCTTTTGCTCAGGCTGGTCTTGAACTCGTGAGCTCAAGAAATCCACCCACCTCAGCCTCCCAGAGTGCTGGGATTACAGGCATGAGCCACCATGCCTGGCCAAAATTATGTATTTTTAATGAATCTTATTTATACTATCTTATATTTAAGAATATCCGTTAATATGTTTTGGGTGGATTGCAGAGTGTATTACTTACATCTCACAAAGTCTTTCAGATTTTTGTGTTTTGTTTTGAGAAAATTCAGTAATATTGGCTCAAGACAGAGCAATATGAAAAAAGCTTTGATAATAAAATTAAATATCACTGAAATCACATTTGATGTAAGTATGCCCAGCTGAAATTTCAAGTTTGGTAGTGGACCCACACAGATGTAAAAACTCCTGCACCAGTTCTGACTTGATTGAAGGGCTGCTTGTTTTTTTTTTTATTGTTGGGGATTCATTGAGGGTACAATAAGCCAGGTTACACTGATTGCAATTGTTAGGTAAAGTCCCTCTTGCAATCATGTCTTGCCCCCATAAAGTGTGACACACACCAAGGCCCCACCCCCCTCCCTCCTTCCCTCTTTCTGCTTCCCCCCAATAACCTTAATTGTCATTAATTGTCCTCATATCAAAATTGAGTACATAGGATTCATGCTTCTCCATTCTTGTGATGCTTTACTAAGAATAATGTCTTCCACTTCCATCCAAGTTAATATGAAGGAGGTAAAGTCTCCATTTTTTTTAATGGCTGAATAGTATTCCTTGTTAATGACTCTATTTGGCACATCCGTGTTCAGTCTTAGTTCTAAAAATAATACTAAGAGGAAGAAGGATGCTTTTCTTTGGGTAGGAACACAATTCCGACACAATGTGGGAATTATCCTCATCTGCATGTCATGCAAATGCTTGATTTGAATATTCTTTTGATACAGTGTTAGATGAGTCTTACTTGAACATTTGTTTATAAGTTACAGGAACATTGCAGACCTGACATTTCATTTCCTGGCATTCTCTTAAGGTAGATTTGAGACTGAAAACCTTATACTTTGTTTTTTTGTTGTTTTGTTTTTTATTTCAGATTAATGTGAGGGTACAATTAGGTTACAGTGTTTTCATTTGTTAGGTAAAGTTCCTGTTGTAGTTGTGTCTGAAATCTTATACTTTGAAGATAATGGAATTGGAATAGAGGCACAGATAAACGAAATGACTTGTCTCTGGCCACATAACTTGCAGTGGTATTGTAGGAAATAGGACTGGTTCTTTTTCATACTTCCGGAGCAAGTATGGATTTTATCTCTGTATCTTTTGTATCACTCTGTGTATCATTTTCAAAACCGCCACGATTTCTTACTAAGGTATATCGAATATGTAAGTCTTTGAAAAACATTTATTTTCTTTCTAGATAAAAATATTGGTACTATTTATATTGGGATGAGAATTGATACACCTTCTTTGATTTGTTTATGAAAGTTTCTAGGACCATATCAAGCTGATTAAACTCCTTAACATCCAACTTGGAAATAAATTGTATTAATTAATTACAGTATACTTGTTTCCGTTCTCATTTTGGTAATTTTGGTAAATTCTTACAGATACAGGTCCTCAAAGAAAAGTGATCATTTTCTGGATAGTATTTTTTTCATATTATCAATAAAATATTTTTAAGACATGTATTTAAGTGTTTCTGAAAGATTGCTTGGTTTCGTAGCAGTTCATACTTTTCTGTTGCTTGTTGGAATTTTTTTTATATATAAATATATACGTTTTCACCTAACATATTTGCAATACTTTCATGGTACTTTAACTTTTTTTGTCTTAAGGCTTTCATTTTAAATGCTCTGTTTTCTTTGAACCCTTACCCCTTGTTAAATACTTCTGGCATATTGTTCATTTTCATTAATAGCTATGTCAGTCTGCCAGGCTAAGGAGATAAGAGCCACTTAGCATGAATATTTGGACTATGATTGTCTTGGCCATTAATCCTTAACTTACATTAAGGCTCTATTCAGCAGAAATTTTATGAATTGGCTTCTGTTTATTAAGTCTTAGGCAATGTGGCTGCTCTGCATAGTTGAGGTAAGGAGTTGACATTCAAGGAAAAACTATGCTAATAGTTATTTGTTTTATACGTAGGAAAAGATGATCAAAGGCCTTACCAAATTTACTTTGAGATTCAAGTAATTTATTGATATCAAAAATTTAAAACAGTTTTTTATTTAGTAGATCCTCTACTTCTTATGACTGATTTTTATCAATGCTTACTGGATGCTAGACTCTCAAAATATGGTATTTCATTTGATTACTACGGTACCTGAGGCTGAAAGAAAATAAATATCTCGTGCTCAAGGGTCCAATACATGAGAAAGATAGGTTTGTGTCCAAAGTCCTGCAGGTTCTTAACTCTTGGCCTTCTGGTCTGCCTTCTTACCTTCTAAGTAATGTTTCTATACTGGATTTTTTTCTTTTTTTAATTTTTAATTTTAAGAGCTGGGGTCTCTCTGTTGCCAGGCTGGAGTGCAGTGGTGTGATGATAGTGCACACGCTGTAGCCTCGGACTCCTGGGCTTCAGTGACCTTCCTGCCTCAGCCTCTCAAGTGGCTGGGATTATAGTTCATTTTTCTCGTATTTTTTTAGAGATGAGATCTTGCTATTTTGCCCAGTCTGGTCTTGAGCTCCAAGCCTCAAGCAATCCTCCTGCCTCAGCCTTCTGAGTTGCTGGATGGCAGACATGAACCTGGATTACTTGAATATTTTAAGAAAATATTTCTGGCTATAATTCTGGGATATTCACAAGTCATTATTCTATAGAGCCATAAGAATAAATGTGAATTTCAACATGCCATAAGATATTGCACATACAGAAATACCATACCAACTTTTAAAGTTGGTGACTGTGAAACGGGCTTTATTCCTGTATGCCCATAAATAGCATGTAGGGGAGTGCTTTATTTTCACTAAGAAGTTGTATTTTTTATTTATTATTTTGTTTTTTTTCTAAACAGACTCTCACTCTATTATCCCAGCCTAGAGTGCCAGGGCATCACTCTAGCTCATAGTGACCTCAAACTCCTGGCGCAAGCAATTCACTTGCCTCAGCTTCTAGGCACCCACCACTACACCCAACTAATTTTTCTATTTTTAGAAGAGACAGGTATATTGTTCTTGCTCAGGCTGGTATCAGACCAGCTCAAGGGATCCTCCTACCAGAATTTGGTAGTCTTCTATTCCCATATTTTTATATCAATTTAGATGCTAGTGTTAAAAATGATTTTAAAATTTGTGAAGAATTGTTAAAGAGAGGATAGGTGAATAAGAAGATGATTATGCAAAAAAAGTTTGAAGAGGTTTTGTATTTTTTGCTGCAGTCTATTTCTTGAAAAAATTTAAAGTTGTTTGCATTCAAAGGCAGCACTTTAGAATTAGGTAGTCAAAATTTTCACTGTTTCCTCTTAGTTTTAGTATTGTAGGTATATCCTGGGATGCCCAAATTGGGGGGATTTGTTTTTCTAAATAGTTCTGGCCACTGTCTTGGAAATTTCGAATTTCTTCTAAATAGAGACCTTGGTGCAGAGCTGTCTCGTTTTGTGCTTGTTTTCATCTAACATGCATGTGCTGCATCTCATGTTCATGTTTGCTGTCTTACGTTGCTTTATTTAGATGCCATCTAACAACAGTATCAGAAAGCAAATAGAAACACTCCAGGTGAGTTGTGCTGACATCACAAAGTCAAATATTACTTTACTTCCTTTATGTGTGGCATTTTTTTCCTTTACCATTGTTGCATTGAATGTCTAATGCATTTATTTGAACTTGCTTATAGTATTGTAAAAGAAGAATAATACACAGGAGGAACACTATTCAGAAGGTTTAATATTAATGTGGTCACAAAAGATGATTTTTAAGTGGTATAAGTGATACTAAATGCCACTTCTTCACCAAAATTTACAATTTTATTACTATTTTTATTATTAATATTATTTTGAGACAGAGTCTCTGTTGCCCTGGGTAGAGTGCCATGGCATCACAGCTCACAGCAACCTCAAACTCTTGGGCTCAAGTGATCCCCTTGCCTCGGCCTCCCACATAGCTGGTATTACAGGTGCCTACCACACTACTGGCTGTTTTTCCTGTTTTTGGTAGAGACAGGAGTCTCACTTTTGCTCAGCCTGGTCTTGAACTCGTGAGCTCAGGTGATCCACCCCTCTCGGCCTCCCAGAGAAAATTTACAAGTTTAAAATATTGTATTTAGGCTAGGTGTGGTGGTATACACCTATGGTCACAGCCATAAGGAGGCTGAGGCAGGAGGATCACTTGAAGTTGAGGTTATAGTGAGCTATCTCCTGTTTATGAAAAAATTAATTTTTAAGTTAAATAGAATATATTCTATTTAATATTCTATTTATATTATCTAGCTATTATTATTGGAAACCATTTCCAATGAAATTAAGGAGACAGTGGCTTAAATTTTAATACAATTTTGATGAATAAGTTTTTAAATCTTTTATACTATTGATTTGAATTTTATCATTGCTTTTTTGACTAAACAGTAGAGAAAAGGAAAGAAGTGTATTAAAATTGTTGCTAAAGATCATATTTTATTGACATTAAAACTTTGTTGTATATTAATGTCATATTTTTATTTATGTAATAATCTGATTATTTAAATTATACTGAGATTGTAACTCAGGAATTATATATCTTGGTTTAAGGCTTCTATCAATTTAGGATGGTTTTACTGTTCAGACACATGTAGCTGTATTGTAGTGACTGAAAAAATAATTAATATATAGCAATTTGTTTTTATTACTTGCCATTTTGTTTTTCTAGCATTGTGCCAATAGGAGTTGTATAAAATAATCTATCTTGGAACACTTCAAAATCAAGTTTTTTCATGCCATGTACCTCATCACTTAAGATAATTTAAATACTTTTATATTTAATCATTTATAAGAGCATTTTTTATGTAGAATAGGACTTAAATATTTTAATGTATTTTTATTAATATTTTTTAAATAGCATTTAATACCATCATGCAATTATCTGATGTGTACATAAAAACTAAGGACTTTTTTTTTTTTAGACTTTATTATTTTAAGAGCAATTTTAGGTTGATAGCAAAACAGGAGAGTACAAAGATTTCCTGTAGGGATTTCCTGTAGCTCGAACCCACCACATATACTGAGGGTGGTGGGTTCGAGCCCTGCCTGGGCCTGCTAAACAACAACAACTGCAACCAAAAAAATAGCCAGGCATAGTGGCGAGCACCTGTAGTCCCAGCTACTTGGGAGGCTGAGGCAAGAGAATTACTTAAGCCCAGGAGTTTGAGGTTGCTGTGAGCTGTGACGCCATGGCACTCTACCCAGGGTAACAGCTTGAGACTCTGTCTCAAAAAAAAAAAAAAAAGATTTTCTAAGATGCCTTCTATCCACTGTATGCCTAACCTCCTCCAGTATCAGCATCACTCACCACAGTGGCACCTGTGTCACCATTGAGCCTACGTTGACACATCCTGATCACCCAAGTCCACAGTTCACAATAAGGTGCATGCTAGCTATTGTACATTCTGTGGATTTGGGCAAGTTTGTAATGACACGCACCTGCCATGTGAGAGTCACGGAGTGTTCTCACGGCCCTGCAGATCTCTGGGCAATGCCTGTTCCTCCATCCCTACCTCCCCAACCCCTGGCAGAGTTCATATTTTGATATCTGGTATCTTGGGTTGGAATGATAGAAAAGTTATGTTTTCTTAAAGACATTACTACAAAAAGCTTGGTTGTTACATTATTACACATTATATGTTACTTTAGTAGCAAATATAATAGAAACATACTTCGGGGAGTATATTTGAAATTTGGGATCACTGTGGATCTGGTAACAGAGAGAGGGGTCAACGCTGAGACTCTGACCAACAGAGTAATTGATTTTTCATTCTTAATTGTATCAAATCTTCATCTAGATGTGTAAAAATTATGTTTTCTACTAAGTCTTTTAAGAAAACATGCTCAGTTATCTTTTTGCATTGTTCTAAATAATACATAGTAGATGTTCGTTATTTTATATCTTAAGAAAACATAGAATGGCTAAAGTAAATCACTTAATGTTTCTAAAACCTCATTTGTGGATTGCTAAATGGAAAATAATTGTTTAACAATGAGAAATCCCCCAAACCTAATTTTTTAAAATGTAAATTATAGTAATTGATGCATCCTATAACTAATCCATTGATGTAAAAAATAGTTTCTCCTAATAAAGGAGATTATTAGCTACATTTTTACAATTCACAATTAAAACTTATTACTTATCTGTAATCATTTAAGAACTTTATTTTTCAGTGCAGCTAGAATGATCCTTACCTTTTGCTGATCAAATCATGATTGAAATGGAATAACTTTCTGATTCTATATCATAATTTGAATAATGTTCTGATTCTAAATAAAAATTAAAGGTATAAGACTTAACAATTAGTAAATATTTAACACATGCCAGACACTGTTCGAGGGCCTTACAGATACTCACTTTATTATTCTGTGAGGTAGGTACCAACTATCTCCATTTGGGATATGAGAAAAATTGTGGCTTAGAGTAGTGTAATAATGCCGAAGGATAGAGCTTAGATTTAATCCCAGTTTTTCCATGTCAGAGTCCATGCCTATTTCATATTCTCTCTTATAGAGATATAAACTCAATTTGCATCATTTCATAAATGCAAATGACAATACCATTTGGTGTTTTAAATTTTAACTGTGTTTATGTGGGCTATAAATGAATTAGTCTAAAAAGGAATAATCCTTTTTTTAATGCTGTCAATATTAGAGTGCAGACCATTTATTATCAAGTAAATTGATGTATGTATAATTACAGATTTCTTAGAAATATCAGTATAATTTTTAAATTTTAGTGTTTTTTTGGAAATGCAAGGAAAGACTCAGAATTTCCATATCCGTGGTTACTTTTGACTCATCTATACGTACCATAGGCCACTTGTGTACCTACGTATTTAAACTTTACATTGAATGCGAAAAAGGGGGTTGAGTCTTTTAGTTATTAACAGAGAATGTATTTGATTCTAAATTATGGCAATTATTTCAATAAGTCTATTTTTATTCTCTTTTGTTTTTACACAGAATAAAGATCCTAAAATGTCTCGAGTTGCACTGGAATCGTTGTATAGATTATTGTGGGTTTATGTAATTAGAATAAAATGTGAAAGCAACACTGTAACTCAAAGGTAAGGGCCTTTTTTTTTGAAAAGTACATTTACAATAAAATCTTATTTTGAAAAAACCACAGTAGTGGATTTTAGTAAGCGTTATAAATACTTTGGGGATGAATATGAATTATCTTGATATATTATGAAGAATAAGAAGAATTTTTGCCTAATACGCTGCTAATGTCATAGCCTCATTATCACAAAATCTTTTTTTCCCTATAGTCGTCTTATGAGCATAGTGTCAGCACTTTTTCCAAAAGGCTCGCGAAGTGTGGTTCCTCGTGACACACCTCTCAATATATTTGTGAAGATTATTCAGTTCATTGCTCAGGTGAGTGCTTCACCTCTTAATATGTATGCATGTAAATTGTAAGAGTAATTTGTAATAAGTTGGAGCTTTAAAATTTTTATACATCTAAAAACATAACAGAACATTAATATTGATAGTGAAAAACAAAAGTATGCTTTAAAAGTAACGAAGGATGCTAATAATTTTGTGACTACGTAACTTTAAATTAATCTCCATATTTGGAAAAGGAAAGGAGACCCATAGATGGAAGTTGTTTGTCTTTTTGTTTTTGAAGGCAGAGTCTCGCTCTGTTACCCAGGCTAGAGTGCAGTGGGAGTCATCACAGCTCACAGCAACCTCAAACTCCTAGGCTCAAGTGATCCTCCTGCCTTAGCCTCCCAAGAAGCTGGGACTACAGGTGTCTGCCACCACATAGGCTAAATTTTCTATTTTTTATAGAGAGAGGGTCTTAACTCTTCTTGCTCAGGCTGATCTCAAATTCCTGGCCACAAGCAGTCCTCCCACCCTGCCTTCTAGAGTGCTAGGATTACATGCATGAGCCACAAGGACTTTAATTGAGGTGGGGCCGAGAAAGTGTCTCATAATCCTGAAGTTAGTCCATTTACTAGTTACATCCTGAATGTCTTGAAACGTCTTAGAAAATTGTGTTCGTTAATCTAGGTTCTTAGGTACAGATAATAGAATTCACTGCAGCTACTTGAACCTAAAGTGATCTTTTAAGGATTATAGCTAGCTCACAAAATTGCTAGCAGGGCTAAACAGAAATTCTAGTCTGAATGACTTAAGAGCAGATCGCAGAGTTGGGCTGTGAAAGCTGTTGCCTCTCCCAAAATCAAAAGGCAGCTGAGGCTCGGCGTCTGTAGCACAGTGGTTACGGTGCCAGCCACATGCACTGGTGTTGTGGTGAGCACCTGTAGTTCCAGCTACTTGGGAGGCTGAGGCAAGAGAATTGCTTAAGCCCAAGAATTTGAGGTTGCTGTGAGCTATGACGCTACGGGACTCTACCGAGGGTGACATAGTGAGACTCCCTCTCTCAAAAAAAAAAAAAAAAAGGTGGCCAAATAAGTCATTGTAAATAGGTGTACTTCAGAATCCTGCTCCATCCACCATCATCCCTCCCAGTAAGATGGATTCTTCACTCCTCCTTCACCCTTTTCACGCACTCCAGTTCCCAAAGACTCACATGAGTATCCTGAAGCTTGTTGTTACAAGGAATCTTGGGAAATACAGTTTTATCTTTCTTCCCTCTGCGGTAAAGGAAGGCGTGTTTGAAGGGACCAAATGGCTATTGAGTGGGCCAGTCTAAGGCTTGGTCACATTTCCTTATGGGACATCATCCTGGGGACCAAAGGTGAGGGTCACCTTCTCAGCTTAGGAAAATGCTGTGATTGCAGAGTATTTATTATGTTCTCCTTGAACTGAAACTACGATGATTTAGGTGATCCATGCTGTAGTTATTGTTGACAGTGAAGAAATAAGGAATATTTAAATATATGAATACCTTTCTATTTACTGGGCACAGAAGTAATGATAATTAGATAAGTGATTCGGTGATAGTAACAACACCGACCTGCCCTGTGGGTCTAGTACTCAGAAAACCTTTACCATCTTCCCTTTTCTTTTTTGCCAGAATTGGCCTTACTCCCTTGGCTTAATCACTTCACTGCAAGATTCCAGCAGGACTATAAAACTCCTCTCAACCATCAGTTAATCTTACTACTTATCTTTTTTTTTTTTCTTGGCTATTTCCTTCCCGGACTCACCCTCTTTCTTTCTAACCCAGTCTGACCAGCTGCTCTCCCAGCCTGCCGTGTGGCTGTTGCCTTGGGACTTGCTTTCATCACCATTCTGGGAATTCTTTCACTTAGATCTTTGAATATGCTTTTTGTGAATGAATGTTTAAAATTTTTATCCTGTTGGCTGGGGTACTAAACATATCGTTCACTAGTTATGTGTTATACAGTCGTATGTTTAAATCTTAGTTCATACGTATTTTTCTTGTGTTCAGATCGACTGACTTTTTATGGCAGAGACCTCTGTTGATGCCGTCTCTGTATGACGCTTAGCGTGACGCCCGACACGTAGTCGCAAGTTAGGAGGATATACTAAGTGCTTTTTTTCTGTCCCCTAGGAACGTTTGGATTTTGCAATGAAAGAAATCATATTTGATCTTCTCAGTGTTGGGAAATCTGCTAAAACTTTCACCATTAATCCAGAGGTAAGTAAAGAATTAGGAAGTGGTCACGCGCTATCCTGTGCCGTGTGTCTCCCACCTTCGTGGGCCCCGGTGTCTGGAATCACAACTCTTAGGTTCAAATCCCACCTCTGCCTCTTACTACAGATGCGGGCTGGGCCAAGTGATTTCACCTTTATGATAGCTTAATAGTGGTGTTTAAGCTTTGCAGTGAACTATCTCACCCACAAGGACCCATGTACCCTGCTGGAGAGACCACTGCCGTATGCCAGAGAAGATTTCCCACATTGGCCGACTTAGCCCAGACTACGTCTGAGTTATGACTTGATGAGCTCAGGGGTCTTGTACTTCAGATGATTCATATTTAAAGTGTTCTTTAATCAATGTCATTTATCCAACCTTCATTAAGCACCTAAAATGTACCAAGTACTATTCTAGGTGTTGGAGAAAGAACAGGTAAAAATCCTTTTCCCCAGATGAAGCTTATAATAAAAAGTAATCAACAAGAACAGTAAATAAATAAATAAATGTTATATCCTACTTCTATGTCCCCATTTTTCACTGTTAAACTGATTCACTCTTTAAACATTACGTTTTCAGGCTGTTTTAAAATATATTATAAACTAATTGCTTATGTAAAAAGGCGAAATAGGTGTTTGCTTATATTTTTTAAATAATAAGCTCCTTCTTGTAATTGAATCCTAAGATGCAATTTGTGGGGCTAACAAATGAGTAAGAAAGGCTTTTCATTTTGAAGATTTTAAAGGTAGGTTAATAATTATTTCCCAGATTTTTAAAGTAGGCAAACGTGAGTGTGTTTACAGGTGACATACTTAGCTTGGTTTCCAGCAACAAAAATCATAAAAGAAAAGACAATTTTCTTGAATCTCCAATTTTCAAAAATAGTTTTTCCACTGATTAGGTTTATTTCTGAAGTCAGTTTTTCTCCCCACTGAGGCTCTTATACTAGAAAGAGAAAAAAGTATCAGGCCAGCTGGGTTGTTGGGTGGTGGTGGTTATTCATCAGATTCACTTTGTTAAGATTATCCAGAGTGTGTATTTTATTTTTGAGAATCATTCTAAAAGCTTGTGAGAACTAATTTAATTAAACCCAGACAAAATTACCGATTAACCCATTTAATCGAGTGCATCGATTTCAATACACTGAGAGAGCGTGTGAGTGAGGTTCTCCCTGCCACCCCCAGCGCTGTCGAGCTTTCCCACTTCTTTCCGTACTGACCACAGGACATGCGAGTACCTGGCATTTAGACTAAGGGAAGGTACCACTGCTACGTCATGTAAAGATGAGTGAAGTTTAACATTTTAATCATATTTAGATAAGTAAAAAGTAAATGAAGTTTTAGTTTCTCACAGTAGTACAGTGACCGCTCCTGCACACTCACTAGGATGTACAGCTGGAGGCATGGAGCAGGGACAGTGACAGCCAGGGCTGGGACAGCAGTGGTGCAGAGGAAAGACCATTCCCACAGAAAGAGAACACTGATGGGGAATCCAGCTTGGGGGAAAAGGCGATGCATGCGATTTAAACGTGCATAACCTTTTGACTTCCGAGTAGAAATGTCAGGTGTGTTGGAGGGTCTGAGTTCAGAGGAGAGGCCAGGCTCAAAATTTGTGGGTGATTTGTCTTGAGCAGTAACCGAAGCTCTGCAAATACCTGGAATTGCTTAGGGAGAGAACATGCAATGAGAGGGGGCGCAGCCTAGGAGGACCTTGCTGCGAAGCAGTCTGACGTTTAATGCCCTAGTAAAGAAGGCTAAGCCTGAAATGCAGGTAGAGGTGACACACCCCGGTGCCGAGAGGGGAAGGGTGTGTTGTGGGAGGAAAGGAGGACTCGACAGTGTCCGCGCTGCTGCATAGTCGAGTAGCCTGCTGGAATCAGGCCTGCTGTCCTGAGTGGTGTGGTCACTGATGAGTGAGAGCTGCTTCAGGAAAATACTTTGTTCCATTAAGATAGTATAGGTAGGGCGGCGCCTGTGGCTCAAGGAGTAGGGCGCCGGTCCCATATGCCGGAGGTGGCGGGTTCAAACCCAGCCCCGGCCAAAAAATAAAAAAATAAAAAATAAAAAAAAAAAAAGTAAAAAAAAAGAAATATATAAAAAAAAAAAAAGATAGTATAGGTAAGAGAAGTGGGGTATATTCAGTTATAAGGGCCATGCTGAAGATGCAGGAAAGAGAAGGGACAGTTAATTGGTGGCATGCCAGCCATTACCCAAAATGCAAGCACAAATGCAGTTCCAGCAGCTAGGAAGACCGTCAGCTCCTGACTGTAACTGGAGTAAAGATGTGGATGTAGGAATGGGCTGTTGTGATTTATAGTGAGAGACTGAGGGGAGTTGATGGCGTTTTTCTTTCTGAGAAGTAGAAGGCAAGTCATCTGCCGAGAGGGGTAGAGAGAAGAGGGGAGTTTAGGAGGAAAGGAGAGTTGAGGAGATGGATGGAAGAGGGCTAAGCAAGCCAAAAGAGAGCCGGCTGACCACAGAAGTCAGGGCGGCATTTGGGAATTTGGTATTAACACATGCTGTAATGCCTGGGCTCCTTTCAAATTCTGGACAGGAAGATTAGTTTTCCTAACATCCTAACATCCTCCTTCCTCCCATCGCCCTAGTGTTATTTGATGAAATATTCCTATATGAATAAAAGATAATCTGTGGCATTCTCATTTCTTCCTTTCGAAACTGTTTTCTCTGAAGAGAATGAACATCGGCCTCAGGGTCTTCCTAGTGATAGCGGACAGTCTGCAGCAGAAGGACGGCGAGCCGCCCATGCCGACCACTGGAGTTATCCTTCCCTCAGGAAATACCCTCCGTGTAAAGAAAATTTTTCTCAATAAAACCTTGACAGATGAGGAAGCAAAAGTCATAGGTTAGTATTCACTGAAATAAATAAGTTGCTTTGTAATACAGTTTGATGCTCTTGGGTAAAAATCTGACGCTCTAATCTAAGATGCCTACATTTGCCTAATACTGTTACACCACTACACGGCCGCACAGAAATGATTATATTTTTTGGTAACAGTTATAAATCTTGGTGTTAAGAGTCAACTTCAGTTTTCTGCATAATTTTACACAATTTCTCCAATCATTGCAATATGATATAGCTGATGACCAGGAGGAATATATCCCAAGTGAAACTCCTTTTCTGTGTGTGACAACAATAAGCTAATATCATTTGAAGATTGATAGGCTTTTATTACAGAAAGTAAGTGTAAGTATTCTTCACCTAATTTCTGATATTAACTGCGAGTTTGTTTTTTCCCCCTAGGAATGTCAGTTTATTATCCTCAAGTAAGGAAGGCATTAGACAACATCCTCAGACATCTGGACAAGGAAGTTGGGAGACCGATGTGTATGACCAGTGTGCAGATGTCCAACAAGGAGCCTGAAGACATGATCACGTAGGTGGTCCATGGTTCATTGCCGGTTCAGGTTGTGAGAGAGGACAGTGGTCGATCCTGCCGGCCTGTGGTCTTGCGCCCTCTTCTGGAGTCCTCTCGTACTGCCGTCTGCTGCAGTTTTCAATACACAGATTTCTTCTCTGTGCTCAGTTTTATTCTTTCAAGTACGATCAAACTGGGATAGACGGCAAAAGTCACTCTGGACCCTGGTCTCTTCATCAGTGACAAGACCCTACACTAGGGACATAAGTCGTAGGTACCCCAAAGGTGTGGGGGCAGGATTGGGTCATTAAGTCAAACTAATGCTCTTATTTCCAGAGGCCTCATTAAAAAAAAAAAAATCCTGAAAATTTGAACTCTTTGATAGTTTGATCTCCTGGGAACCAGGGCACATAGGGGAGTAATATATGTAAGTAGTTGTTTTCACACGCAGTGCTCCCCCACACCAGCCCTGTCATCATTGTCATCCCAGCGTCTTTTCTTCTTACTGTGAGGGACTTCTTCCTCATGAAGATGTATTTTATAGTAACAATTTATTTACTAGAAAGCATCTACATATTCTCTATAAGGGAGGGACATGGTGATGTTTGTATCAGAGGCCTGAGAAGGCCAAATTGGGTGTTTGATCTCAGCGTATTTAACATGCAATGATTGTATACTACACGTGCTAAGGTCTCACAGTTTCTTTAATCTGAAACGTTTTGCCTGGGTTACTTTCCCTGAGAGAGTCATCTCCCTTTTCACTGTGCCTCATTACTTCATTCATGTTAATAAGTTTGCCTTCACTCAATCGCTCCAGCTGCCCACATGGCATCTGCAGAGACAGCAGTGTCAGTCTTTAACTCCATCAACGCTGGATTTGGGTTTCACTTCCAGTGTGTTTAATTTAGGATATTTACACATTAACTGCTGTCTGAGTTGTACTTAACTGACACTGGTTTTGACCCCAGAGCTTCTCGAAGCATATATGGTCTTGACCTAATAAAACACTGTTGCCCCAAGGAAAACAATTTTTTCCTAGTGTAGCAGTTAGTGTGTTAAGATGGAAAGGCCTCTTTCAGTGAGTAGAAGAGAAACGAGATGGCAGAAAATGTTTTATTACTTACAGGTCCTAGGGTGTTCACTGCACACTCAGAGGGCAGGGAGTGTGTGCCGTGCAGACAGAGAAAGGGCCCTGGGACCATTGCCTTTTTGGGGTTCCAGGGCATTATCCAAATATGTTTGCCCTGTGAAGTTTTCATTGGTGTTTTTTTTTTGAGACAGAGTCTTACCATGTCACCCTTGGTAGAGTGCTGTGACGTCACAGCTCACAGCAACCTCAATCTCTTGGTCTTAAGCGATTCTCTTCCCTTAGCCTCCCAAGTAGCTGGGACTACAGGCACCTGCCACAACACCCGGCTGTTTTTTGGTTGTAGTTGTCGTTGTTGTTTGGCAGGCCCGGGCTGGGTTCAAACCCACCAGCACCAGTGTATGTGGCTGGCACCCTAGCCACTGAGCTACAGGCACCAAGCCTAACTGGTAGGTTTAAAGCAAAAAGGCATGAGTTCCTGAAAGTCACACTGTGATTTGAGAGGTGGACACTGTGACATATCCATGGTCGACGCGCAGTGTCCAGATCAGTTGGACCAGTCTAGTAGATTCTATCCAGCCAGCCCATGGGGAGGGAATCACAAGTCATATAAGGCAGATATCTGGCTCGACCACATTAAAGAACGTGGGGTAGGCGGTGCCCATAACTCAGTGGTTAGGGCACCAGCCACATACACCGAGGCAGGTAGGTTCAAACCCACCCAGTCCTGCTAAAACAATGACAACTACAACAAAAAAATAGCCAGGTGGATGGTGCCCATGTCTCAGTGGATAGGGCACCAGCCTTGTACACCAAGGCTGGCAGGTTTGAATCTGGTCCAGGCCTGCTAAACAACAATGACAACAGCAACAAAAAAATAGCCAGGTGGGCGGCTAGTAATCCCAGCTACTTGGGAAGCTGAGGCAAGAGAATCACTTAAGCCCAAGAGTTTGAGGTTTCTGTGAGCTGTGATGCCACAGCACACTCTACCCAGGGTGACAGTTTGAGACTCTGGCTCAAAAAAAAAAAGCCGGGCGTTGTGGCAGGCGCCTGTAGTCCCAGCTACTTGGGAAGCCTGAGAGTTTGAGGTTGCTGTGAGCTGTGACATCACAGCACTCTACCCTTGAGAGCTTGAGACTCTATCTCAAGACAAAAAAAAAAAGAACGTGGGGTAGGGGTGTAGAATTGGAAACTGTACCAAAAATGACCAAGCCCTGGTTCTGGTCTGAGAAAGTTAAACTTGCACGTAAAGTGGATTCTGAAGCAACATAACATTTTAAGAATTCACTGCACAGTGATGGTTTCCTTTTCCTCCTTTGCTGGCCAATTCTCTCTTTTGATTACGTATTTATAAAATGTCCTGTGGGTTTGTCCCTGGGAGAAGAGGAGGTGGTCCCACCGCCCACGTGGCCGCCTGTGCATGAGCCGTGGCCACTCACCAGCGGCCTTCCGAGACGTGGGGCTGCTCGCTGGCCACCGTGTCCATCTGTTGTTTGTGGACTAACAAGCCAACAGCAAAGTTGTTTGACACCTTCATTTATAGTTAATGTATTTGAACCATGTTTTGGGGGACTGGTGTTTATTTAAATTGTAACCGAAATTCATGCAGTTTAGAACCATGCAGGGCGGCGCCTATGGCTCAAGGAGTAGGGCACCGGCACCATATACTGGGGTTGGTGGGTTCAGACCTGCCCCGGCCAAAAGCTGCAAAAAAAAAAAAAAGAACCAGGCAGAGAGAGCACTGACTATGAAATCTCCAGAAGGGTGTGGCGAGTCCATTGCTACTGTAATGCACACTGACCCAGACACTCGGAACACCCAGAGTTTTTCCTGCGTGAGGATTATTTTATTATGCCAGCTGGACAACAGTTTAGATAAAATAAGTTTAAAAGTCCTCGCTCACTTAACATAGGCCAAAATAAAAATTGGTATATTAAGAGGTTAGATGTTTAAAATAAATAAATCATTGAATAAGTAAAAAAATATAGTACAATTAAATTGTATTAAGACTCGGGAAGGACTGGGATTTTCAACATTTGGCTCATTTTGTTATATAAATGTTTTAAATATGTGTATACATTCTGTGTGTCACACAGAATAAGAATAAACCAGCAAAACCAATACTAAGAATAATTTTAGAATATTAGAAACAGTATAGGATATTAAGTGAAAAACTTTTGGTTAATGTTATAGGCCTCAAAGAATAACTCATATTTAGTTATTAAATAATATCAATATTGTTATCTATATATTTATGGAAGGCTAAAAATTAAATATTTAATTTTATTAATATTTTAAATGATTATAATTTGTTTAAATAATTGCTATTTAATAATAATGGCAGTGTTTGTTTTTTAATTACTTTCTACTTGCTAACTGTGTTCTTTTCTTGAATGATTTCTGTATCATTTTGTCCATTTGATAATTATCTACTGGATTTGTATGTATTCTTTAAATACATCACACTTGGAGGGAGCTCCTACTTTTTGTAATTATTATTCCAAGTTTGATTTCATTGTTTAGCTTATATAATATGCTTCTTACTAAATCCTGTTGTGATGTGTTTTTCAGGGGGGAAAGAAAGCCCAAAATTGATTTGTTTAGAACTTGTATTGCTGCTATTCCAAGGTTGATTCCTGATGGTATGAGCAGAACTGACCTCATTGAATTGTTGGCAAGGTAAATGGAAATTGCTGTTTGCTATGTTAATTTTTATTCTTTCTATCTCTTGAAATTTCTAATAAACCTGTTACTATTATCACTAAATGAAGATATTTTTCCATTTGATATTTACTTTTTAAACTAACTTTTTTCTTTTTTCTGTTAAAAACATTTTCCCCATTCATTTTTAATTTCTCAAGTTCTTCAGGATTCCCCCACAAATCCTAATCATGTATTTCAATTCCCTATTTTTCTACCTAGTAATATTTCCTGGGATTTATGTAACACATTATCTCTTAACATATGACATTATCAGCATTTAATAATACCCAGTTTGGCAGTTAATTGTTGTGTTTGCTCCTAGAGACATTTCTTTAGCATCCAGGGTGGTAACTAGGTCTCATTTGCACTTATTTTCCCTATGGCAGAGCCCATAGTATGTAAGTTTTTCTCTGTCTTTCTTCTATTAAGCTTGTCATAGCTCTATAAAAGGAGTAAATAACATGACAACCAAAGTTAAATACCAGCTTCTAGTTCTAGTTCAGCTAGCGGCCAGCCCAGCTGTTCTATTGATGCCTTTAGGGATTCCCTAGACAAGGGGTCAGGAAATTTTTTTTGTAAAGGATTAGATATTAAATTATTTTAGGGTTTGTGGGTCATACAGTCTTTGTCACAAGTACTCATCTCTGAAGTTTATTAGTAAGTGCAGATATACATTTTGGTAGAAGAAATAGGCCTGGTGTTGGATGATCAGTAGGGTGACTATAGTTTAATAATAATCTATCATACATTTCAAAATAGCTACAAAAGAATAATTATGTAAAGAAGACAAATAGTTAAGGTGACAGAAATCCCACTGGTTTGATCCTTAACAATTATATGAATATATTAAATTGTCATAAGTACCCCAAAATATATCCAATATGTATCAGTAAAACAGAAGGCTACTTACCTCCGCTGTCATGGTACTGAGGCAGCCATAACACACCTCACTCCATTCCCGTGGGTGTCTGGCTGGGTTTAGCCATGAGCCATTTGGCTGACCCCTGTCCTAGATGAAAAACCGACTGCGGTAACTATAAGAGAGCTGTGATTCTTGACTCTCTTGAAAGATACTGTTGCTGGGTATTATCACTAATACAAAGTCACAAAGATTAATTAATAACCCTTTCTGTGCCCTTCTTAAAATACCTAGCCTTTCCCACACCCAGGTACTGACTGCCTTGTCCTCAGCTGATCCAGGTTGCCATCAGAGATAGGAGGAGATTTGCCTCATATGAGAATTAAGAGAGAAAGGGGTTACTTTGCACCAAGAGATTCATTTCCTTTCCGCACAATCTCTTCATTTCTGCTATGGATTACATTGCCAAGCTGCAAAGTTCATGTCAACATTAGCAATTAGAAACCTTAATGATTTCTAACAGTATTTAGGAGAGCAGTAAACAACTGCTGTTCAGTTCCGCCCTCAGCCCTCCTACCTCACCCTGCCTCACGTACCTCTTTGTGGACAGTGAACCACATCGCCCATGTTGCCTGCCAAAATGAAACTGCACCTGTGAGCAGAAGGGCTGGGGAGCCCAGCCAAGAGCAGACATCTGGACAGCGAATGGCAGTCCCTGTTCACTTTGAGTTTTCCTCCGTGATACTACAGCTAATTCATTTACTCCAGTGGAAAGAATGAGCGTAGGGTCTGTTTTGTCCTCTTATCATTTGGAGTTGTGCTGTCTAAATCTTACTTTAAAATCAAGCAAGCAGATAAAACAAACGTGTTGTAAATTTGTAGACCTGTATGCTGTCCCTAAGGAAAGTTGATTAATTCCCTCCCCTCCCTTTAATGAGCCAGGCTCCTTTGTTGTTCTCCCCGACACAGTGAGGAGCTAACTCATTCACATACACTCAGCATCACACAGATAGGTTACAAATACATAAATATCTATGTTACACCTAAGGGATGTTGAAACGACCTTCAGAGTCCATGTTATGGAGAACTGTCACTCTCCTTTCCTAAGGTATAGTATCTCCCGCGATACCACTGTCAGAGCCAGAATAGTGGACTGGAGATTCTTAATGTGACCCCGTTTATTTCTGATCTGCAGAAATAATTGCTCTGGCTTTGTCTGTCTAGCTGCAGTAGTCCTGGTCTTCAGTCTCATTGTCAGTCGAAGGTCGGCCCAGTGAAGACTGGTGCCTCCTTTCTCCTACACCACCCAGCTCCCCTCCCTCTTCATTGTGGATAACAACTTTCCAGCTTCCCAAGCATGTAACTGTGGTGTATTTTTAGTGTTACCTACTGATTTTATTCATTCATACTATTTCTAGCTCTGATGCATTTGACTTTGGAGCAATCATTAAAGTAATCCTCTTCAGCCCCAATCATAAACTTACTCATATACTGTCTACATATACATACATATGTAGGTGGCTTTCCTACTACAGTCATTTTTTACCTTGTTTATCGTTGTTTTTCTTACTAATTATTCTCTTTTTATGTTTTGGTAAAATTCTATAACTGAAATTATATTCAGAACCCCATATTGGTTTGATGTCTTTGAAAGGGTGATTTTTATATAGCCTGTTTCCTAATTTATTTAAAGTCCTAAATTTACTCTCATTCTTACCTTTAAGAATTATTTCTGTTAACAATTCCACCTTCATTTGTTGTATTTCCTTCTTCATGATCAGCTGTCTATCTCTCATATTTAACTGTAGTCTCAGCAGTACGTAAGGAATGACTGAGATAAAATGTCCTTTCAGCAATAGTAAGGGACAAAAAAATGTCAGATAGTGCTAAGATACCATGATGTTTGACTAACCGTAGGACAACAACGTGGCATTTTAAGGATTATAATTTTTTTCAATGGAATTCTGATATGGCATCTATATTTTTTTCCCTAAAGTTCAGCATTTAAATTAAGATGTAACTTATTCTGAATTATAGTAAAAACATCCGCTGATATTGGTCGATTGTGAATTTGAATGAATTTTAAGTATAGACCACCATAAGGGTGAATATGGTAGAAAAGAGTGAACATTGGTTCCTATAATTATGCTTCTGACAAAACAATTAAGAGGATGTACTTTTTCAAAGTTCCTGGTTTGAGATGTGGGTGGTAAGCGCCCTTTGGCAGGTTTGAAGTTTGCTGATGGAATCTTGTTCTTGGCAGGCTCACAATTCATATGGACGAAGAGCTTCGAGCTCTGGCTTTCAATACTCTGCAGGCACTAATGCTTGATTTTCCAGATTGGCGGGAAGATGTTCTTTCAGGATTTGTTTATTTTATTGTTCGTGAAGTGACTGATGTCCATCCCACGCTTCTCGATAACGCGGTAAAGATGTTGGTGCAATTAATAAACCAGTGGAAACAAGCTGCCCAAATGCAGAACAAAACCCAGGACTCCCAGGTACCAGATTCTTTAGTCTTGTGCCTTTCCATGTGGTCATTGTTAAATGACCCACAATTATGTTAACGTAGATTTATTTTCTCAAACACGGAAAGTTTTCTTCTGTTCACTTCCAATATGTTCATAATTCCTTAACCTGGACTTTCCTATAGTTCATATACATTAAATGTACAGTGTTTGTGTGTGAAACCTTTCTCACCTTCTTCCGTTGGTAACAACTAGTATTTAGGAAGCTTAGAAAGTAGAGATAAGTCTAGTTCCCATTTAGGTTGACAAAATAAAAACTTTTGGTATCTTCTATCTACGTTACTTGGTTATTCATCCATCCACCAGTCCCTGTTTCACATATACAGTATCTGTGTTCCTTAACTATAAAAGGTGCTCAAATTATTTATGATCATATATAAATTATAGAACCTTAGAATTTTAGAGCTGGACCATCCAAGCCCACCCAGCTTGTCAATCTTTAGTGAGCACAGAAATCAATAGGGCCCTTGAAAGAGCTTCTGGCAGGGTCCCAGGCAAAGCCAGGCTGCTGGCACACACTCTCAGTGTGAAAGGTACAATCCTAATCCCCTCCTTTCCTTTAAAGAAATATTTAGACAAAAAGTGATTGTCAATTCCAAGGTCACAAAGTAGTCAGAGAATGACAGAAGGTAGGTACAGAATTCCCCTTTAGACTGGCCTTGAAATGCTTTTCTCACCGCATACACTCTTAACATTTTCATAAACTACCCTGTTTCCCCCAAAATAAGACAGTGTCTTATTTTAAGGTGTGCTTCCCAAAGATGTGCTAGGTCTTATTTTCAGGGGATGTCTTATCTTTCCTGTAAGTAGGTCTTATTTTCAGAGGATGTCTTATTTTTGGGGAAACGGGGTAAATACTGTTTGAATTGCGTGAGCCGAGGCAGATGTCTAGGCATGATTTCTGCGATCTGCTGCGCTCTTTATTGATGGTTTCTCTGGAATATCTGTGGATACATGTTTTATGTTTTATTTTTCAAGTATGGTGTAGCTAATGGAGCTTCCCACCCCCCTCCTCTGGAAAGGAGCCTGTACTCTAGTGTGTTCCATGTGGTTGAAGGCTTTGCACTCGTCATCCTCTGTAGCAGTCGCCCTGCCACTAGGAGATTAGCCGTCAGTGTCCTTAGAGAAATACGGGCTTTATTTGCACTTTTGGAAATACCTAAGGTAAGATTTAGGTCTTTCTTTAAGTCAGCTAATGAAAGTACTTGATAGCTGTGCCTGTGAACATCTTCAGCCCATTTCTACACCTACTATGTAGACATAACTTACTCTACAACAAAGTACCCACCACCCTCAATTCTATTTGTAACAAAATAGTGCGTTTTCGGTGCTTTCCTTAGTCTGGCTACTTTTCTTAAACATTCTAATGTTTGAGATATATGCTATCTTTTTTTATAGGGCGATGATGAATTAGCCATAGATGTGATGGACAGGCTGAGCCCATCCATTCTTGAGAGCTTCATACATCTCACAGGGGCTGATCAGGTAACAGGAATAATTTCATGCCACCCACGAACTTCCTTAACAAATGTAATGTGTTAGAAAGTATTTTTGTAAATGATAAAGTGCTATGAATCTCTCTCTAGCAAAACACATGTGCAGAAATTTTATGCGATGTCAGGAACTCACTTCTCCTTCAAACCTACCTTCAACCTCATCCTAGACACTATTTACTCAGTAGAACACTTTTAGTATACAGTAATTTATGTGGCAAAACATGGAAAGTTATTGAAATGTACAATAATCATTTTTTTTCTCCACATAGACTACTTTGCTCTATTGCCCCAGCTCGATAGATTTACAAACATTAGCAGAATGGAGCTCTTCTCCCATTAGCCACCAGTTTGATGTCGTTAGTCCATCACACATATGGATATTTGCACATGTGACCCAAGGCCAAGACCCCTGGATCATAAGTCTCTCCAGTTTTTTAAAGCAAGAAAACCTCCCTAAACACTGCTCTACAGCTGTGAGCTACGCCTGGATGTTTGCATACACAAGACTTCAGTTGTTATCTCCACAAGTTGATGTAAAGTGAGTTATTTTCCTACTGTAAATTTTAAAACGTGTAATTGTCAGCTTTCATGTGGTATGGATTGGAAAAATATAAAAATGCTGCAAATTAGGACTCTCATAAGTACTACACTGTGTTAAGTAGGAAGAAGTTAACTTAAGGAAAAAGTTATCAAGGATTAAGTATCATAACTCCTCTGTCCTTTTCACGTAATTCACATCCACCGAATTTTCATTGTTAGTTTGTTCAGTAGCAGTGCGCTCAGTGTATAGCGTTTGTCCAATGCACGTGTACAAATGGAAGAATTAGGAGGTCTGAGGTGAGTGTGGATGTAAACAGTTCAGTTTGTTGATAAACGGTGAGGACTCGGCACCTGTGGCTCAAGGGGCTAAGACGCCAGCTACATACACCAGAGCTGGCAGGTTTGAATCCAGCCCGGGCCTGCCAAACAACAAGGACAACTGCAACCAAAAAATAGCTGGGTGTTGTGGCGGGCGCCTGGGGTCCCAGCTACTTGGAGGCTGAGGCAAGAGAATCGTTTAAGCCCAGGAGTTTGAGGTTGCTGTGAGTTATGATATCACAGCACTCTACCCGGGGTGACAGCTTGAGGCTCTGTCTCAAAAAAAAAGATGAAGGGTGAGGAGTAGAGAGCAACCGAGTTCAGTGGTCTTACTTTTCCTGATAGCGTTATAAGGAAGGCCATCTCCTCCTGGGGAGTGATGATGCGTTGAATAGTGGATTTGAGGATATTGGTTAAGGTTGGGAGAAGCTGACAATGAGGTAGAGGATTGACCAAGGCCATTATAAATTTCTGCTTTCTTTTTGCCCTTGAATACAGAAGACAATTTTTTAAACCTGACTTTGGCTTCCTGGTTTCGTCTATCTAGTATGCCATTGATCACATTGATGGAGTGAATCCTCTTCTCATGTAACTTGCCCGTGTAAGCCCAGTGCCTGGATTGACCTAACACCTGAGGCTCACATTAAGGGCTCTTCAAACCTGACACCATTCTATACTTTTCCCCTTACTTCCTATCAGTAGCATTGGTGTTGGAACCACAGTAAACCTCTTGAAGTTCACCATATGTGGCCTATAGTTTCTATTCTCTGGGCTTTTATCCATTTCAGCATAGAATGCCTTTTGTCCAAATCTAATATAGCTCAAATTCTGCCTTATTTTAAAAATCTTCTCTTGTCCTTCCTATCCAGAGCAGTAATTCTTCCTTTTGGATTTTTTTTTTTGTGTGTATAAACATATATATATGTTTCATATTCCTATATATACATGCTAATTGTGTATGTATGTAAATTCTAAAGTGTTGTGTATTGAATATTTTTTAATAAAGATTTACCACGGGCCACTTTGCATAACATTAATGCCATTCCATTATCTTCCCTAATTATGGCATTTTTTTTCCCCTGTTTTTCTTGTATTCACCTATTTTTTTTAAATTTTGGGTTAGTATGCAATTAGGTTACATTATTTGTGTTTGTAAGGCAAATCCAAAGTCTGGGCTGTAGTTGTGCTCTTCACCCAGCATGTATGCCTGACGGGGGGAACTTGCTGAGGCTAATTATGGCCTTTAGAGTTATCAGCCTCTCTGCTACCAGCATTCTCTGTCTCCCCTGTCTGCTCTTATTTGTCTTCATCACTTAGCACCTCATGCGTAGTATTGTGTATAATAGAGAAAAATAGCTATTAGCTAAAATGCCAAACAGTTAAAGTTTGGCATGTAGTCATCAAAATAATGTCATGTGAAACAAATTAACTTACACAGAGAGATGTGAAAAATATATATTAAGTCTAAAAAGTGGGTACAAAACAAAATATTCGTTTTTTATAAATTAAAAACGTTGCATTCATTATATTAACAGTGCACGTGTATAAATTGAAGATGTGTAGGATGTACGGTGCTCATTTTGGTGTGGGATTAAAGGTGATTTTCCTTTTCGTTCATTTTCTTTTATGTTGAACCTGTATAATAAGTAATAAAATGTGGCCCAATAAAACATTAACTTTTGTCACAGGAATAACAGATCATGTTAAAATTATCCTGAAATGTTTTAATTTTCACTGTAACACTTTTTTTGTCTATATTATTCCAAAAAGGTTTCACTAGCAATGAAAGCTTTATGCCAACCATCTCCCCTAAACTGATAAAAATTCAGCACTAGTTAAAAATAAACTTTTAAAAACATGTTGTGTTATTCGTATCTACTTACTACTTTTTCTTTTTTCTTTCTTCTTCTTTTTTTTTTTTTTTTTTTTTTTAGTAGCCCCATCAATGCTAAGAAGGTTAATACCACCACAAGCAGCGACTCCTACATCGGCCTGTGGAGAAACTATCTGATTCTTTGCTGCAGCGCAGCGACCTCAGCGACATCGTCCACGTCTGCAGGTTCCATGCGGTGTTCTCCTCCTGAGACGCTGGCGTCTACCCCTGACAGCGGCTATAGCATTGATTCTAAAGTAAGCTTCTCTGTTCTACCATTGAATCGGATTGGACCCATAAGAGTCATATTTTAAAATTTCTTTTCATGGCCAATAAAGTGATTTTGGTTGAGAAGTTTACTGCTTACTCACATGGAAAATGAAAGCGCTTCAAGAAAGCCCATCACTATTTTTATGGATTCCTAGTTGGAATCAGTGATACTTATTATATATAGTTTTTCATTGAAAAGGAAACCTCATTCTTATTAAATTTATCGTAATGAATATTTTTAAAGAAGTTATTTTACCTTTTTTTGATTATTCTGGTCCCTATAGTTCTCACTGATGATTTAATTAATTAAATACCTCTCTAGAATTTCCTTAAATCATATAGTGATACAAAGGCTACTTGATAAGCTATGTAGTTTTTATGATATGACACAAAATATTATAGAGTAGTTCAAGGAAATTTGAGGATCTAGGCCAGTGTCTGATTTTAACACTGATGGCTATTTTTGATGTAATTTTGTTTTACTCTCATCTTCATGGGTGGAAGATATGGAATATCTGATGGAGGAGTTGGCCTATTATATGATGGTGTCTTTAAGAATTGAGAGACCTCTGGCTTGGCGCCCATAGCACAGTGGTTGCGGTGCCGGCCACATATACCCAGGCTGGTGGGTTGAACCCAGCCCTGGCGAGCTAAACAACAATGACAACTGCAAAAAAAAAAGTTGGACATTGTGGCAGGCGCCTATAGTCCCAGCTACTTGGGAGGCTGAGGCAAGAGAATCGCTTAAGCCCAAGAGTTTGAGGTTGCTGTGAGCTGTGACACCACAGCACTCTACCAAGGGTGACATAGTGAGACCTGTCAAAAGGGTAGGGCACTGTCTCAAAAAAAAAAAAAAAAAAAAAAAAGAACCGAGAGACCTCAAGATCTGTTAATGAACTTGCATTAATCTGTTAGACAAGTCATTTAACCTTTTTAGGTTGTGTATACCATGGATGAATTCTGAAGCACCCCTCATTGGAGTTTCATCTGTCCCATTTATCACTGTCCAAAGACTATTGGAACCTGAAATTATTTGATTGGACATAGTGTCATTAGTGCTACTACAAATGTGGTTTTCTTTTTCCAGATTATTGGAATCCCATCCCCCTCATCCTTATTTAAGCACATTGTTCCAATGATGCGCTCTGAGAGCATGGAAATCACTGAGTCCCTAGTTCTAGGACTTGGCCGGACCAACCCAGGAGCTTTCAGGTAATTGTCTATGCACTGAAATAATAAAGGTGCTACATAGAACAAAGCCATAGTCGGCTAAGCAGAGCATTTAGTAGGGTAGCTGCATACCAGTACTGACTTGACCAGGTAAGTAGTCACGTAACATTGAAAAAGTCATTTATTTGAGCCTTCGTTTTCTCATTTTGATTAAGATTTATCCTATTCACAGGTTTACTATGAAAAATCAAATATATCTATGTATAAATATGCTGTAAAGATGATAAAATGGCATATAAATCTGTAATGTTTTTCTAACCAATTGATTTACCTTAGTGATACTGTTAATGTGTAATCTCGGTGTTGTGCTTAAAACCCCAATTTTCTTGCTTCTTATGCAAAAGAATCAAAATCTTTTCAAAGAAGTGTTTATTTACCTACATGTTTTATATCTTATTTTGATATTGGATGATTTTCATATTAATTTTTCATATTAATTACTCATTTTTGCCCAAGGTTCTGCTTTGTTGCCTGCTGGGCCCTGCTTTATCTCTTTTGATAACTTTCTCAGTTGACATGAGGATACTTGTTATCTCCAAGAAAACATGTACAGCAAGAGAATATATTTTTTTTTTTTTTTGCAGTTTTTGGCTGGAGCTGGATTTGAACCCACCTCCAGCATATGGGCCCAGTGCCCTACCCTTTTGAGCCACAGGCGCCACCCCAAGAGAGTATGTTAATAAATTGTAATGTATCTCTAGGTGAGGGATGTCACTCATAATACATTTTTAGAAGATTTTTTTTTGTTTTTTCTTTGTTTGAGACAGTCTCACCCATTTGCCCAGTATAGAATGTTGTGGCATTAGCCTACCTCACGACAACCTCAAACTCCTGGGTTTAAGCAATTGTCCTGTCTCAGTCTCCCGACTAGCTGGGACTACAGGTGCCCACCACAAAGCCCAGATTATTTTTCTGTTTTTAGTAGAGATGGAATCACACTCTTGCTTAAGCTGGTCTTTTTTTTTTTTTTTTTTTGAGATAGAGTCTGTGTCACCCTCGGTAGAGTGCTATAGCATCACAGCTTACAGCAACCTCAGACTCTTGGCCTGAAGTGATTCGCTTGCCTCCGCTTCCCAGTAGCTGGGACTACAGGTGCCTGCCACAACGCCCGGCTATTTTTTGTTGCAGTTGTCTTTGTTGTTTAGCTGGCCCAGGGCGGGTTCAAACCTGCCAGTCTTGGTGTATGTGGCCAGCACCATAACCACTGTGTTATGGGCACCGAGCCACTTAGGGTGGTCTTAAACTCCAGAGCACAAGCCATTCTCCCTCCCTCCTCAGCCTCCTACAGTGGTGGGATTACAGGTATTAGCCACTGCACCCAGTATTGAGCATTGTTTTATGACAGATAAATACACTATTGTGGTAATTGAAAAAGTGAGATAAAAAAGTGACCTCAACATCTTAAAAATCATCAAGGCAAATTTTTGAAACATCAGTAATTTTCTACAAATAACTGAATTGTGGATGGATTTTATTTTCTTCTTGTGCTTTTTAAAATTTTCCGGTCTTATAATGAGCACATTTTCAATTTAAAGTTAAAATATAAGCAAAGAGAAATTTATTATTTTCACAATCTTTACCCTTTGACCCATTAATTTAATCTGTAAAATTAATCCTAAGAAGATAATCAGAAAGGAAAACAATGATAAATGTAAAAAGTTATTCACAAAGGCAGTATTTATAGTAAATTACATAAAATGTAACAATTCAATAATAAATGGTAAGGGAGATTATGGTATCCCAGCCTGTGATAGACTATTATGTAGAAGTAACTGTGCTTAGTGTTAAAAAAAAAAAAAGGGCACTATTATGTATGTAATAGTGTTTCAACTATGTAAAATGTGTGTGGGTTATAAAACTGAATATAAAAACATTGATGGTATAGGGCCACATCTTTTAATTTGTGATACTATTTTTCTAGTATCCAAATGTTCTATAATGTGTTATTTTATGATCAAACAATAAAAATTACATTTACAACAGTAGGATTAGGGTTAATACTTGTCATTTTACTTCAGTATCCTAATATTTACATATTTGCATTTATCAGATTAGCTATCAGATAATATAGCTTAGATTGATTAGATTAATTGGCATTGGGGTTAATCTAAATAATAGAAATTGATTAGATTAATTGGCATTGGGGATAATCTAGATCGATTAGATTAATTGGCATTGGGGGATTAATCTAAATAATAGAAATCCGCTGGACCATTAATAGAATGTATATCTTTTTCTTCTAGGGAACTAATAGATGAATTACATCCCATAATTAAAGAAGCACTTGAAAGAAGGCCAGAGGTAAGTATGTGCTGTAGTGTTTTTTTTTTTGTAGAGACAGAGTCTCACCCCATGGCCCTCGGTAGAGTGCCGTGGCCTCACACAGCTCACAGCAACCTCCAACTCCTGGGCTTAAGCTATTCTCCTGCCTCAGCCTCCCGAGCAGCTGGGACCACAGGTGCCTGCCACAACGCCCGGCTATTTTTTGGTTGCAGTCTGGCCGGGGCCGGGCTTGAACCCGCCACCCTCGGTACATGGGGCCGGCGCCCCACCCACCGAGCCACAGGCGCCGCCCTGTGCTGTAGTTTTATATTATTAAACTACCTTTTTTTTTTTTTGAGACAGGGCCTCGCTCTGGTGCCCAGGCTAGAGTGCAGAGCTTACTGCAAGCTAACTCATAGGCTCAAGCAATTCTCCCTCCCATCTCAGCCTCCCTAACTAGGACTACAGGCTCGCTCCACCACGTCAGCTAATTTTCCTGGCTCCAAGTGGTCTTCCTGCCTCAGCCTTCCAGAGTGCTGGGATTACAGGTGCCTGGCCTATTAAACATTTATTTTTCTACATATACTAACAAAACTTAGAAATTAGCTAAGAGATTGTCTAGTGCATTTCTTGGCTTTTTCTTTTTTTTTTTTCCAAAGATGCAGACTTCCCTTTCCCACCAAGAGATCTCACACAGAAGCCCATTCTGTAAAACAGGTGAAAAACTGCCATAGCTTAAGTGAGGGCAGGGAATAGTTGGGTCTAGACTGGAGTTGGCATACTTTTTCTGTAAGTGGTCAGATAGTAAGTATGTCCAGCTTTGTAGGCCTTCCTGCCTGTGTTTCAGCTGTTCTCTGCCTTCACAGCATGAATGAGAAACAAGTGGAGGTGGCAGTTTTCTAATCAAACGTTATAGAAATATGCAGCTTGGACATAGTGTGACAATCCTGAGTCTAGACTCCCAAATCTACATATCCATATCAAATTATGAGCAGCTTTCAGAATCAATAGATCTAGGGTGGCAGATGATTATATTAATATAAAAAAATTAATTACTATAAAATGTAATATATTTATATAAATATAAATTTATAACTTACTATACACACATGAGTCATAGATAAGGGGTTATTTGTAAGAGCTACAGAGAAGGAAGCCTTGGCCTCTGCCTGCAAGGGAGGGCATTACGGATGAAGTACTGATACTTGAGGTGAATTTTGAAATGTGCCCCTTGGATCAGCAAGGGAAAGGTATTTTAGGTAGAAGAACAGCATGCAAACTTTATAAAAGAATCTGGAAATGGCACATTTTTCTCTATGATTATATTGTGGGTGGAAGTGATTGAATATTAAAGATGGCAGCTATCTCATGAAAGACTTCTAGTTCTAGCTTTATGTCATCCTGACAGTTCCTATATGCCACTGGCATCTGAGAATAGCCAGGGGAGCTTGCTAAGAATTACAGATGTCTGACACACCTTTTGGAGGCAAGACACGATTATAAGAGGGACTGGTTTCTTGTACCCTCAATGAATCCCCAACAATAAAAAAAAAGAAAAAAAAGAAATTACAGACATCTAGGCCTATTGAGTGGAGTCCCTGGAGTAGGGCTCAGTAACCTGTTTTTGTAAAGTACCTTATATGAGTCTGGTGTACAGCCCTCTTTGAGAATTGCTCATGTTAATGTTAGGGATCCCTGAGAAATTAAGCAGGAAAGGGGATGGTGAAAATTGCAACTTTTATAGAGACTTTGAACATCATCTGTGTACTTCTTCCTTCCTTTAATTCAGCATTATAGAAACATTATCCTTTTGTCATTGGTTTGATTTTTTTTTTTTTTTGTTGGGGATTCATTGAGGGTACAATAAGCCAGTTACACTGATTGCAATTGTTAGGTAAAGTCCCTCTTGCAATCATGTCTTGCCCCCATAAAGTGTAACACACACCAAGGCCCCACCCACCTCCCTCCTTCCCTCTTTCTGTTCCCCCCCCCATAACCATAATTGTCATTAATTGTCCTCATATCAAAATTGAGTACATAGGATTCATGCTTCTCCGTTCTTGTGGTGCTTTACTAAGAATAATGTCTTCCACATCCATCCAGGTTAATACGAAGGATGTAAAGTCTCCATTTTTTTTAATGGCTGAATAGTATTCCATGGTATACATATACCACAGCTTGTTAATCCATTCCTGGGTTGGTGGGCATTTAGGCTGTTTCCACATTTTGGCGATTGTAAATTGAGCTGCAATAAACAGTCTAGTACAAGTGTCCTTATGATAAAAGGATTTCTTTCCTTCTGGGTAGATACCCAGTAGTGGGATTGCAGGATCAAATGGGAGGTCTAGCTTGAGTGCTTTGAGGTTTCTCCATACTTCCTTCCAGAAAGGTTGTACTAGTTTGCAGTCCCACCAGCAGTGTAAAAGTGTTCCCTTCTCTCCACATCCACGCCAGCATCTGCAGTTTTGAGATTTTGTGATGTGGGCCATTCTCACTGGGGTTAGATGATATCTCAGGGTTGTTTTGATTTGCATTTCTCTAATAGATAGAGATGATGAACATTTTTTCATGTGTTTGTTAGCCATTCATCTGTCATCTTTAGAGAAAGTTCTATTCATGTCCCTTGCCCATTGATATATGGGATTGTTGGCTTTTTTCATGTGGATTAATTTGAGTTCTCTATAGATCCTAGTTATCAAGCTTTTGTCTGATTGAAAATATGCAAATATCCTTTCCCATTGTGTAGGTTGTCTCTTTGCTTTGGTTATTGTCTCCTTAGCAGTACAGAAGCTTTTCAGTTTAATGAAGTCCCATTTGTTTATTTTTGTTGTTGTTGCAATTGCCATGGCAGTCTTCTTCATGAAGTCTTTCCCCAGGCCAATGTCTTCCAGTGTTTTTCCTATGCTTTCTTGGAGGATTTTTATTATTTCATGCCTTAAGTTTAAGTCCTTTATCCATCTTGAATCAATTTTTGTGAGTGGAGAAAGGTGTGGGTCCAGTTTCAGTCTTTTACATGTAGACATCCAGTTCTCCCAACACCATTTATTGAATAGGGAGTCTTTCCCCCAAGGTATGTTCTTGTTTGGTTTATCAAAGATTAGGTGGTTGTAAAATGTTAGTTTCATTTCTTGGTTTTCAATTCGATTCCAAGTGTCTATGTCTCTGTTTTTGTGCCAGTACCATGCCGTCTTGAGCACTATGGCTTTGTAGTACAGACTAAAATCTGGTATGCTGATGCCCCCAGCTTTATTTTTGTTACAGAGAACTGCCTTAGCTATACGGGGTTTTTTCCGGTTCCATACAAAATGCAGAATCATTTTTTCCAAATCTTGAAAGTACGATGTTGGTATTTTGATAGGAATGGCATTGAATAGGTAGATTGCTTTGGGAAGTATAGACATTTCAACAATGTTGATTCTTCCCATCCATGAGCATGGTATGTTCTTCCATTTGTTAATATCCTCTGCTATTTCCTTTCTGAGGAGTTCATAGTTTTCTTTATAGAGGTCCTTCACCTCCTTCGTTAGGTATATTCCTAGGTATTTCATTTTCTTTGAGACTATGGTGAAGGGAGTTGTGTCCTTAATTAGCTTCTCATCTTGACTGTTATTGGTGTACACAAAGGCTACTGACTTGTGGACATTGCTTTTATATCCTGAAAAATTACTGTATTGTTTGATGACTTCTAGGAGTCTTGTGGTTGAGTCTTTGGGGTTCTCTAAGTATAAGATCATGTCGTCAGCAAAGAGGGAGAGTTTGACCTCCTCTGCTCCCATTTGGATTCCCTTTATTTCCTTGTCTTGCCTAATTGTATTGGCTAGAACTTCCAGCACTACGTTGAATAGTAAAGGTGACAGAGGACAACCTTGTCTGGTTCCAGTGCTAAGAGGAAAAGCTTTCAGTTTTACTCCATTCAGTAAAATATTGGCTGTGAGTTTGTCATAGATAGCTTCAATCAGTTTTAGAAATGTGCCACCTATGCCTATACTCTTCAGTGTTCTAATTAGAAAAGGATGCTGGATTTTATCAAATGCTTTTTCTGCATCTATTGAGAGGATCATGTGATCTTTATTTTTGCCTCTGTTAATATGGTGGATAACGTTTATAGACTTGCGTATGTTAAACCAGCCTTGCATCCCTGGGATGAAGCCTACTTGATCATGATGAATGACTTTTTTGATGATAAGCTGTAATCTATGGGCTAGAATTTTGTTGAGAATTTTTGCATCTATGTTCATGAGTGAGATTGGTCTGAAATTCTCCTTTTTGTTTGGGTCTTTTCCTGGTTTTGGTATCAGGGTGATGTTTGCTTCATAGAATGTGTTGGGGAAGATTCCTTCTTCCTCAGTTTTTTGGAATAATTTCTGCAGTACAGGAATAAGCTCTTCCTTGAAGGTTTGATAGAATTCTGGAGTGAAGCCATCTGGACCAGGGCATTTTTTGGTTGGAAGATTTTTTATTGTTTCTTTGATCTCAGTGCTTGGAATTGGTCTGTTCAGGAGCTCTATTTCTTCCTGGCTGAGTCTAGGGAGAGGGTGTGATTCCAAATATTGATCCATTTCTTTCACATTGTCAAATTTCTGGGCATAGAGTTTCTGGTAGTATTCAGAGATGATCTCTTGTATCTCTGTGGGATCAGTTGTTATTTCCCCTTTATCATTTCTGATTGAGGTTACTAGAGATTTTACTTTTCTATTCCTCGTTAGTCTGGCCAATGGTTTATCTATTTTATTTATTTTTTCAAAAAACCAACTCCTTGTTTCATTAATTTTCTGAATGATTCTTTTGTTTTCAATTTCATTGATCTCTGATTTGATTTTGGATATTTCTTTTCTTCTACTGAGTTTAGGCTTAGATTGTTCTTCTTTTTCCAATTCCATAAGATCTCTTGTGAGATTGTTGATGTGCTCTCTTTCTGTTTTTCGAATGTAGGCATCTAAAGCGATGAATTTTCCTCTCAAAACTGCTTTTGCAGTATCCCACAGGTTTTGGTAGCTTGTGTCTTCATTGTTGTTATGCTCAAGGAAGTTAATGGTTTCCTGTTTTATTTCTTCCTTCACCCATCTGTTATTCAACAGAAGATTGTTTAATTTCCATGCCTTTGGGTGGGGTCGAGCATTTTTGTTAGAGTTGAGTTCCACCTTTAGTGCCTTATGGTCTGAGAAGATACAAGGTAAAATTTCAATTCTTTTGATTCTGTTGATATTTGTTTTGTGTCCCAGGATATGATCAATTTTGGAGAATGTTCCATGGGGTGATGAGAAGAATGTATATTCTTTATCTTTGGGATGGAGTGTTCTATATGCGTCTATCAAGCACAGTTGTTCTAGGGTCTCATTTAAGTCTCTTATATCCTTGTTTAATTTCTGTTTAGAGGATCTGTCCAGCTCTGTAAGATGAGTGTTAAGGTCCCCTGTTATTATGGTATTATCAGATATCATATTGCTCAGACTGAGTAAGGTCTTTTTCAAGAATCTGGGATCATTTAAATTGGGTGCATAGATATTTAGAATTGAAACGTCTTCTTGTTGTATTTTTCCCTTGACCAATATAAAGTGAGCATCTTTGTCTTTTTTGACTTTAGTTGCTTTAAATCCACATGTATCTGAAAATAAGATTGCAACTCCTCTTTTCTTCTGAATTCCATTTGCCTGAAAAATTGTCTTCCAACCCTTGACTCGGAGCTTTAATTTGTCTTTTGAAGCCAGGTGTGTTTCTTGCAGACAGCAAATGGATGGCTTGTGTTTTTTAATCCAGTCAACCAATCTATGTCTCTTCAGTGGGGAATTCAAGCCATTAACATTTATTGAGATAATTGATAAGTGTGGTAGTATTCTATTCGTCTTATTTTGTGAGAGTCCATTGCTTAGTTTTATCTTTTGCATCAGTGTGGAGGTTTGGTTCTGTCCTTTAACTTCTGAGTTCTTACTTTGCTGCTAATCCATTGTGGTGGTCAATGTGCAGAACAGGTTGAAGTATTTCCTGTATAGCTGGTCTTGTTGTGGCGAATTTCCTCAATGTTTGTATATCCGTAAATGATTTTATTTCTCCGTCAATTTTGAAGCTTAGCTTAGCAGGGTACAGAATTCTGGGCTGGAAATTGTTCTGTTTAAGTAGATTAAAGGTAGATGACCATTGTCTTCTTGCTTGAAAAGTTTCATTAGAGAAGTCTGTGGTCACTCTGATGGATTTGCCCCTGTAGGTCAACTGGCGCTTACTCCTGGCAGCTTGCAGAATCTTTTCTTTGGTCTTGACTTTGGACAGGTTCATCACAATGTGTCTTGGAGAAGCTCGGTTAGAGTTGAGGCGACCTGGGGTCCGATAGCCCTCTGAAAGCAGTGTGTCAGAATCTTTGGTGATATTTGGGAAATTTTCTTTTATAATATTCTCTAGTATGGCTTCCATTCCTCTGGGGCATTCTTCTTCCCCTTCTGGAATTCCTATAACTCGTATGTTGGAACGCTTCATAAAGTCCCATAATTCTGACAGTGAACGTTCTGCTTTCTCTCTCTTCTTTTCTGCCTCTTTTACTATCTGAGTTATCTCAAAAACTTTGTCTTCTACCTCTGAAATTCTTTCTTCTGCATGGTCTAACCTGTTGCTGATGCTTTCCATTGCATCTTTAATTTTCCTGATTGACTGTTTCATTTCCTTCAGCTCTGCTATATCCTTTTTATATTCTTCATATCGTTCATCTCTGATTTGATTCTGTTTTTGGATTTCCTTTTATTTTCCACTTTATTAGCAGTTTCCTTCATTGTTTCCATCATTTCTTTCATTGTTTTCAGCATGTGTATTCTAAATTCCCTTTCTGTCATTCCTAACATTTCTGTATAGGTGGAATCCTCTGCAGTAGCTACCTCATGGTCCCTTGGCGGGGTTGTTCTGGACTGGTTCTTCATGTTGCCTGGAGTTTTCTGCTGATTCTTCCTCATGGGTGATTTCTTTTATCTGTTTCCTTGCCCTAATTTTCCTTTCACTTCCTCTTGCTCTTTAAGTTCTCATGCCTTTGTACTAAGGGTTACAGGACCAGAAGGGTGAGAAGGTTTAAGAGCAAAAAAGGGATGAAAGAAAGGAGGACCGAGTGATAAGAAAAAAAAAAAAAAGAAAAGTGGAGAAAAGAGAGGGGGTGGGTAAAAGGAATATTGACAAAAAGAAGAGAGGCACAGAAAGAGGGAGACAGAGCAATATAGGTGTACAGTAGGGTACTTTGATACAACCTTAAAAAAAAAACCACCTTCCAGGGGTGCCCATTTGGGTGGTTCCCTTGAGGTCAGCAGCTCTTTGCTAACCTGATCAGACACAGTACCCTACCTCCACCAAGTAGAGAGGAAAGACAAAATGCTATAAATCAAACCAAAACAAGCAAATAGAAAACTTTACGGGATAAAATTGGCTGGAAAAAACAAATAATAGCCGTAGAAACACTAACAAAAATGAAGTTCTGATTATTGAAATAGGCAGCAATGGGAAATTATAATTAAACTAGAAAAATTGAGAAAGAAAAAGGATCTGTATGGAAAAGGTTGAACTTAAAAAACAAAACAACAATCCACAACATCAAAATAAACAAAAAAAACAACCAAACCAAAAAAAAAAAAAAGAAAAAAAAACACACACAACCAAAAAAAAAGCAGTATGTATATGTTATTGAATATTGTCTGGGCAACACATGGTCTTCTGGGGTATGAGATGTTAATCCCAGTTCTGATATGACTGGAGGCTGCTAGTTTCTCAAACCCCAGCAGGTAGACACCCTAAATCTCTCTTCAGCCCACTTAAAAGGCACTTTGAACTTGTTCACTTACTGAGCAGAAGCTTTCTCAGGGAAGTGCTTGTCACTGGAATCACTGCTGAAGTGGCTATCCACTTACCCTGTGTGTCAAAACTGGTCTCCCTCTGCCCCCCGAGGGTTAGGGCTGCAAGGCGGCTCAGACCCCGCCCTTAAGCTACTTGGTCGCTGGGTTACCAGCTCCCACCCAATTCCAGCTGTGCGACCCTGAGGGCGGAGCTTGCTAGGGCAGATCGCTCACAATGGCTGCCTGTGACCCAGAGCCAAACACTATTAGCTCCGTCTGGCTCAGCGGCTCAGACTGGGGCCCTAGACAAAGGCCAAAGTTCTCCGCACTCCCGCTCAGGCTCTCCCCAAGGCAGTTCAGCTGAGTTCCAAGTCCAAAGACACCAAAACAGTTCACAGGTAAGGCCTTTCTGGTTTGCCGTCTCGCTGCTACTGAACTTACAGTTGCGGGCGGGTTTAGATGGATTGAATACACGACCACTTGCCGGTTTTCCACTGTTTTAGTCCTCCTCTTGGGGTCCAGAAGTCTCTCGCTGACTCCCTGTATCCTCTCAGGGGTGATGATAGGCAGATCCCACCAGCCAGAGATGCCTGGAGTCCTATCTCCCCAGACTCACGGTGCCCAGATGCAAGGAAGCTGTTACTCAGCTGCCATCTTGCTCCACCTCCATTGGTTTGATTTTTGTTTTAGAATAATCATTTCAGTTATGATGACTTACTAGAGGGAAGTGAAATTAGAAACAAACGAAGCAGCAATATTTATACTTCTGAATTTCAGGGAAAAAAATATCACACCATTCCAAGTGATGAGATATGTACAATGATACGCCTTGAATGTGCGTTACAGTTTTTGAGCTTTAGACTCTCAATCTTTCTACAGAGACAAAATGAAAACAGGCCAACTGAAACTTTGCTGAAATCCTCTGAGACTGTTAATAAACCATCATATTTCAAAATGAATTGTTGTCAACTTTAGGGTCAAAGGAACAGTAAATTTAGTGAATTGGTCATCAGCAAACTGACTTGCGTGTGGAAGGCAGAAAAGTGGGTCATAACCATAAAAGCAAAGGACTAAAGAATGAGTTTTTAATGATCTGTATTATGAAATTACATCATAAGTGAAATAATGAGCTATGGTGTAAAGTGGTCGAGGTGATCTGTCTCTAACTGCTTTAGGATTTACTGTTAGAAGCAGAATGAGGGGCAGCGCCTGTGGCTCAAAGGAGTAGGGTGCCTGCCCCATGTCTTGGAGGTGGTGGGTTCAAGCCCAGCCCCAGGCAAAAAAAAAAAAAAAAAGAAGCAGAATGAAATTGAAATGTTACAACTGTTATTTGAGGCATAGTTATTTGGCCCTAGCAATACAGACATTTTTATGTATACCACAATGAAAAAAATAGTTTTGCTTTTGTTTATTTTTTTGTACCAAAATTAACTATTAAGTGGAAACCTTGGCATTAGCAAAGTCTGTGGGGTTTCTAAAGTTTCCTTTAGGATTATTTTCCCTGCCCTTCTGTCATAGTTTGGGAGTATCTTAGTGATTCTGTATCATTTGATAACAATAGATTACTAATTGTTTCCATTGTAAAATTGTCAGATTAGCAAATTACGTAAAAGTTATGGTGGAATTTCCCTCCCCCCATGCCCTCCCACATAAGAGAGATCACCATGTCACATGCACTGTGTGAAATGTCATATGATTTTATTTGGCTTATTAATTTCAAATTACCTTCACATCTTTATTTTTTATTTTTTGAGAGCCTTGATGTCACTCTAGGCTAGCAGGCATTGACATCATAGCTCACTGCAAACTCAAGTGATCCTACTGCCTGGGCCTCCCAAACAGCTGGGACTGCAAGCATGGACCACCAAGGCTGGGTAATTTCTTTTAATATTGTAGAGATGGGCGTCTTGCGATGCTGCCCAGGCTGGTTGTGAACTCCTGGCCTCAAGCATCCCTCTCACCTCCTCCTCCTCCTCACTTGCTAGGGTTACAGGCATGCGCCAGTGCTACCAGCCCACACGGGCGTCTTTGATGTGGTAGCTGCCCAAGTCCTCCTTGCTTGCACCGCACAAGCAAGATAATGTTAATGAGCCAAAAAACTCTGAGACAGTCACACTATTCTTTCCGAATCACACCAGCAAGTTTCTGTCACTTTCCCTGAAGACTTTCAAATTACATCTTTGTGTCTCTGAAACAGAATATGAAGCGGCGCAGGCGTCGAGACATTCTGCGAGTCCAGCTGGTGCGAATATTTGAACTGCTGGCAGATGCTGGGGTCATTAGTCACAGGTCGGCGACCGGATTCAGGTTTTTAAAACTCTGAATGATTAAGGAACACAATCCCTTTCCCCCCTCCCAGTAAATACATTTTAAAAGTGTTGAAGAGCACCTTTGCAACAAAAAGCTTGTGTGTGTCACTGTAAAAATTATTTACCAACCAAAGATGCTTCAGTACAGTAACCAATGGCCAAGAATGTGGAGAGAAATCTGCCACCAGTGCCAGATTGCTCCAGGCAAAAACTGATTAATGCCCTTACAATTTTGATATTTGTTGGGAACCAGTCATTTAGGCAAGTAAATAAAAGTAGCCTTTTCTTGACAGATATACTGATTACTTACCTTATTTTAATAAGGTTTTCTGGGCTTGAAAAATGATATATCCAAAGGCTAAATATTAATTATAAGGTTTGCAAGTTCATTCTGATGAACTGTTATCTGTCTTGCTGGAAAAAAATTATGGGGTTTGTAGATATAATTCACAACTGTGGTTTTCACCACTCACAGAACCATAAAACTGGGGGTTATTACTGGAGTGGTAAAGACATCTTGATACCTCTAAGACCAGCCACTTGAGGAAAACTCCATCAACTGTGTTGAGATATAACTTTCCTTGGGAGGATAATGGTGTTACCTGACTACTGAAGGCAAAAAATAGTAGGTTTGACCTTATCCATAAAGATCTCTGAAGAGGCGTAGAAACTGGACAAACTGCACAGCACTGTCACGTAGCTTTGTCCTGAGTTTTTCTTAGTATACCTGACTCCTTTTATATTCAATGTTGAATGCTTCTGACAAGTACCTTCAAAATAGTGCTTTAATCCAAGAGAATTTAAACCACTGATTTTTCTTTCCTCGTAAGTGAAAAGCAAATGAAAAAGAAGAAAAAAACAAGTCATTCTTTTTTCTGTCCTACACAAAAATAAAACATTTAGAAGTTAAGAAAAGTAAAATTGACACCTGTGGGCTTTATGCGAAAAGTTAACCTGATAGACATCTGAATCTTTTCTTTTTTATTTGTTTTTAGTGTAATGCTAGTGAAGCATCTTGGTATTATTTGGGGGAAAATGCAAAATGTTTGTGTCTGTAAAATTAACTACGAAATCCATATTCACTATTGAGCAGTATTGATGTGACACTGTTGTAGAGTTTGTTTTAGGGTGTTTTTCTTTAAGGAGAAATTAATAGATGGTTATTGCTAATACAGATATTTTTATTTCCCTGGTTAAGGAAAAAATGAATTCTGGATGGCAAGAAGGCAGGAATCTTTGTCTACCCATTGGATACCATGTTCCTTACGCACAGTAGATGGTCAATGGATAAGTTGTTAAAAGAAGGACTGTTTTGTCCTGGTACAGGTTGCCATCCACTAAATCAGTTTCCCATCTGCTAATATAGATCATGGTCCAGAGCTTAAAAAATACTTATTCAAGGAATAAAGGGAAAACTTTGGTCATAAATTCATTCATTCAATACCTGTTATTATAGACTGATTTTTTTTTTTTTTAAAGACTGAGATTTTTTAGTATATGGTAGTATCATTGCAACTTCTTACTCTTGATTTCGTGGGCTTAGAATATTTATTAAAAAGCTCATGATTAGGAAAAAATTACATTAAAAATAATATGTATTAGAAGTACTCTTAAAATATAACAAGGAAGTGCTGACCTAAATAAATGTAAATGTACTTGCTGATCATCTATAGAGCACTTGTTCACTGGGCCTCTTCCTATACAGTAACTTGTTTATATTCTTACCAAAACACTCAAGTAGGCAGTGTCCCCCTGTCAGGCACAGACCCTTTGCCTCAAGTGGAAATCTCAATGCAGAGATTCTTGAGGTGACTCTGTTGGTCTAGAAAGAAGATTCGAAACCCAGCACTCTGCGCTGTTTTTGCTAGAATTCAATTTTTATATCCCTTATAATACCTATCCCAGAGTCTTGCTAAGAGTTAAGTACCTACTGGATATTTGATTATGCTGAAGGTGTAACAGGAATGGGCACGGCTATGTGAGAATGAATAGAACTAGTCTTCTCCTCTTCTGCCTTTCCAAACTGATCCTCCCCCTCCCACGTGCCTCCTTACTGAAAATTTGTGTATTTTGATGGAGAGGGGATAACATTTAGCGTTCAGAATGGTTGATTAAAGTGAGATATGGAATTCAGTAATAGAAATTGCATTAACAATTCCTTGATTAAGAAGCAACATCTGCTTTTATATTTCAGTGAACCAAAGTCATGTTCATTTAATTGTTGTGTATAAATTTGAGACTCCCATGACCTTGCAAAATTTAATATGTATTATCCTGATTTTGGTGAGTAGGAATATTTTTTATTTAAAGTACAGTCATATTTTCTTTATCATTTATTTTCTTCAATATTTTCAGTGCAAGTGGTGGCCTTGATAATGAAACACATTTCCTCAACAACACTTTATTGGAGTATGTCGATTTAACTAGACAACTCCTGGAAGCAGAAAATGAGAAAGACTCTGACACACTGAAGGAAATCCGATGCCATTTTAGTGCCTTAGTGGCGAATATCATTCAGAACGTTCCAGGTATTGTTTTCTGTTTCTTAAAGCATTACTGAGTATCTAAGGCAGCAGTTCTCAACCTGTGGGTCGCGACCCCTTTTTAACAATGAAAATACATTGTGGTATTAGGAAGGTTGAGAACCACCGATCTAAGGGATTGTCATATTTCTTTTTCTTCTTGTGAGGTTTTGTGATCTGAGTTGATAAAGCAGTTTGTGAACATGTAGGAAAATATGTCAGCATGACATGGATGGCTGGGATTTGTTTACCTCTGCATTGGTGTAAGTGACTAGAAATTAAAAAGCTCACCCGTGGCCAGGCATGGTGGCTCGCGCCTGTAATCCCAGCACTCTGGGAGGCCGGGGCAGGTGGATCACCTGAGCTCAGGATTCAAGACCAGCCTGAGCAAGAGTGAGACCCCTGTCTCTGTGAAAAAAAAAAAAAAAAAAAAAAAATAGCCAGGCATTGTGGCAGGCGCCTGTAGTCCCAGCTACTTGGGAGGCTGAGGCAAGAGAATCACTTGAGCCCAAGCGTTTGAGGTTGCTGTGAGCTGTGACACCACGGCACTTTACCAAGGGGCAAGAAAGTGAGACTCTGTCTCAAAAAAAAAAAAAAAAAAAAAAAAAGCAAGCCAGCATAGGTTTTCAGGAATAATCAAGACATTAACACAAAAATCTGAAGAAATCAGTAGAATAGGCTCTTGTTTTACATGCAGTGAGCTAAGAATATAATGCTCCAAATAACCAAGAATAAAATTAACAAAATACTTTTGAGTAATGGGAGAGCCGTGTAGGCCATAGACATAAAGGGTGCTGAGGACCCAGTGCTGTGAGTGGGTTCATTTCAGGTGTAATAATAATGTGTGCCTGTTACTGAGCAGGTACTAGTGTGGGCCTAGAAGATAATAAACGCAGCTGCATTTTAAAAAGTTGTAAACTGCAAGTATAAGACAAAAATAACTATGCCTTTGGAATATAGTGTAAATGAAAAAGTTTCTTTTTCTCTGCAAAAAATATAATAAAGTTATGTCGCTACTTTAAATAGTATATGCAAACTGTTGATGTTTAAAGAGCCTGGCTGGTATTTTATAACAGAATAAGCACTTAATTAGGTTTGTTAGTGCTAGAGCTCTGCTTTGATCTTCGTTGCTGAGGCCAGGTTTGAACCTGCCATCCTCTGTATATGGGGCCGGCGCTCTACCCACTGAACCGCAGAAAGAAAACGATGCTATTTAAAGGAAGAGAGCATCCCCCAATTTACTGACGAGAAGTTTACTAACGTAAAGATATGGTTTAGTTTATTAATAAACACTTTTCTACAACTTCCACATTGGTTTACTGTGAGACTGTTGAGTTTCTCTGACAAAGATTGATGTAGAGAAATTGCAGTCAAATTTCAAAATGGAAAAAAAAAAATCCTTGGAGAGCATTAAAACAGGTGCTTTCTTAGAGCCCTGAGGTTCTCAGGTGCCGCCAGCAGGAGGCAGTAGAATGGGCTTGGACATCAGCTCTCATCTTCAAATAGATCAGCTCCTCTTTTATCTGTTTTGTGGATCAAGACTTCTTGTAAGGTTCCCTTATAAAGACATCTTTATAAAGATATCTTTTGGCTGAAAAACATACTAAGTTTAAAAATACTCATTTAGGGTGGCGCCTGTGGCTCAAAGGAGTAGGACGCCAGCCCCATATACTAGAGGTAGTGGGTTCAAATCTGGCCCCAGCCAAAAACTGCAAAAAAAAAAATACTCATTTATTCCAAAGCCCTTACTTACCAGTGGACCAAGATCCAGGTTTGAGTCTGTGTCCAGCCTTGGCCAAACTTACCACACGGCCAGTGACGACCGGGCGAAGCAGGTTCCTGAGTGGGGAGCAGCTCTGTGTCCCGTCAGACAGCCTTGGTTCTGTGACTTGCGTATGTGTAGAGCGAATGATACCTGTTAGTTACCATGGAGGTTTCTAGTAGTTTAAAATGAAAACTTTTGCTTTCTTTTTTAGAGCAAGTAAGTTGGCATACATGTTAAAGTAAAAAGAAATGGAAATAATTTCTTTCCATCTATCTTTTTTCCCCTTATTTATAGTGCACCAGAGAAGAAGTGTTTTTCCTCAACAGAGCCTTCGTCACAGTCTGTTTATGCTGTTCAGCCACTGGGCAGGTCCTTTTAGCATCATGTTTACGCCCTTGGACAGATACAGTGATAGAAATATGCAAATTAATAGACACCAATACTGTGCATTAAAGGTATTTACTCAGACACCCAATTTCTTTTCTCTTAAGAACAGAGACACATTCTTATGTCTCAGTAACTGGTACTATAGTAAGGACACGGATTTCTTCAGAGTACTTGAGAGTATCAAAATATATATCTGTCTGCCATATCCAACCACTTGTAAGTCTATTTAAAATTACAGAATCTACCAACATTTGATCATTTATTTTCTTAAAGAATTGAGGATTGCCTCAAGGAAATACCTACTTTTATTCCTGCTTAAGCGCCTTCTCTTGGCCTCTCCCTTTTCTCTTCCAGTGTTTTTCAAGCTCCACGTCTAATTTGGTATCATGACGTTTACTTAGTTGTGATAAGTTTCTTAGTTTAAAAAATTATAATATACTATTTTTTTGTGACCAAAAAAATGTATTGTGGCAGGATAAGCATGAGTAAAAATATCTTGCCTGTTCCTCATTAAGCAACCGGCTGTTTAACCTCTTGAATTTTTTAAACGCAATTCTAATATTATTGCTTGAAGGCTATGTCTGCTGTGCTGTGTTGCGGCCCTGTTGCAGACAATGTGGGATTGTCATCAGATGGCTATTTGTACAAGTGGCTGGATAACATTTTGGACTCTATGGACAAAAAGGTAATTATGATAATTTCCTTAAAAATTCATCATAAATTGTCATTGCGTGATTTGGATTTAATGTATGGTACACTAAAAATAAGTCTTTTAAAAAATATATATAGGTTGGAATTACATGCAGAAAGCTTATTATGTAAAATTAAATAGGATACTTTAACATAGGCAGTCCCCCAGTTGCAAACATCTAACTTATGTACAACTCGTGCTTAAGAACAGAGGTTATTATAGGTTATGGGTAAATGTACCTATTCCAACTTACATACAAGTTCAGGTTAAGAACAGACCTATAAAACTGATCTCAGTTGTAACCCAGGGACAACCTGTATAAGAAAAATCTTACTTATTCATTTGAATAATTTTAATTTCACTTTTATATTATAGGATTAATTCAGTGGTATGTATAGATTTCTCAATAGGGTTCTAAGTCAATAAATGTTATCATAGAATATATTGAGCTCTATGAAAGAAATCTTATTTGCTGCATTTAATTTCTTTTTGCTTTTCTTTCTTTTGGAGAGGGGGGTGCTTTGCAATTAAACCTCCTTTCTTGCCCTCTTGACTCTCAACTGTTCACACATAGACTTCACAATTTAAAATAAGCCTTACATTTTTTCCTTTTCAAAATAATATTTCTGTCGACTTATCAAAAACACGAATAAAGCTTGATAAAAATAATGGGAGAGGCTAATAACTCATTTTTCTGAAAGCACTTAATCACTATTAACCACTATTCATATTCATCAGCTGCTTTTGGGGCTCAGTTGTAATCATAACTAAAGAGTCTTGTGTAAAACAAATAAGAGGCCAAGTATAATCCATCCATGTTATTTTTTTCTCCTGGCTCAATAAACCGAGAAAAAGATGAACAAAAGGAGATTGAATTTTCTGATTAAATACACACACTATAGTACTTTAGTAAAAAAAAGTGTAGGGAAATAGACGGATGGTCTATAACTCTATCTCTCTTGGGTAATTTTGCCCCTTTACTTAGGTTCATCAGTTGGGCTGTGAAGCAGTAACGTTGTTGCTAGAGCTGAACCCTGATCAGAGCAACCTCATGTACTGGGCTGTGGATCGCTGCTACACGGGCTCCAAGAGGGTGGCAGCCGGCTGCTTTAAAGCGATAGCTAATGTGTTCCAGAACAGGTACTCCAGATATTGCCTTTCATATTTTAGTTAGATGGGCTGTTTGTTTGTTTCTTTTGTTCTTTTTTTTTTTTAAGACAGAGTCTCAAGCTGTCACCGTGGTAGAGTGCTATGGCATCATGGCTCACAGCAACCTCAAACTCTTGGGCTTAAGCAATTCTCTTGCCTCGGCCTCCCAGGTAGCTGGGACTACAGGTGCCCGCCACAATGCCCTGCTTTTTTTTTTTTTTTTTAGTTGTAGTTGTCATTGTTTTTGGCAGGCTCAGGCTGGATTCGAACCTGCCAGCTCTGATGTATGTGGCCACTGAGCTACAGGTGCCAAGCCTATTTATTTTGGTCTTAAAGAAAAGTTTTCCTGTTGAATTCAGCTATACTAAGAAACTGGTAAAGTCAGCCCTCCGTGTCCTGGGGAGACTGGTTCAAGCAGCACCTTACATACCCATATCCGGGTGATCAAGCTCCTTTTATAAAATGGCACAGCCCTTGCATCTCCCCCACACATCCTCCCGTGAACTTTAAATATCTCTGGATCGCTTTTAATACCTAATACAATGTAAGTGCTCTGTAAATAGTTGTTATAAATATATTGTATAGGGAATAATGACAAGGAAAAATGTCTGTACATGTTCAATAGAGATAGTTTGTTTTTGTTTTCTTTTTTTCTTTTTTTATTTTGTGTGTTTTTGTTTTCTATTTTCAGAGATGGGGTCTCTCTCAATTGCCCAGGCTAAAGTGCAGTGGCGTTATCATACCTTGCTGTAACCTCCAACTCCTGAGTTCAAGCAGTCATCCTGCCTCAGCTTCCTGGGCTACCACGCTTGGCTCATTTTTCAATTTTTTCATAGAGATGGGATTTCACTGTGTTGCTCAGACTGGTCTTGAATTCTTGACCTCAAGTGATCCTTCCACCTCCACTTCCCAAAGTGCTCATACTATATGCGTGAGCCAGCACACTTGGCCCACATACAACTTCTTCTAAATAGTTTTCTATCTGTGATTGGTTGAATCCACAGATGTAGAATCCATGGATACAGAGGGTCAACTTATTTACTTTCCTTAAGCTCTAATGGAATTTAACCAAAATAAGGGTCATGATCACCAGGCATCTGTCATTGTTCCTTTTTCCTTAAATAGCCACTCATAGGCTTAGAAGGTCGACTCATGCTACAGCCCTGCTCCTTGCCTGCTATATCAATTAACTGGTTAAAAAAGCCTCTAAACATGTAAAATTTATTCCTAGGGATTATCAGTGTGACACAGTGATGCTGTTAAATCTGATACTGTTTAAGGCAGCTGATTCATCTAGAAGTATCTACGAAGTTGCTATGCAACTTTTACAGGTTTGTAAATACGTGTTAATTAAAATATTTTTTACTCAGGATTTAATGAAGCCCAATAATTTATTCTTGTCATTAAAGCTTACTAATATTAGTATTTTTAGGTTTATTTTTAATAGTGAAATAATAATATCAAGTCTTGGTTATTATTAAAAATAGAAGACAAAGATAATACAGATATTTAAAACATAAATAATAAAACTGTTCAGAAGTATACTGTCAGGATTATATTATGCGTGTGAATGTGTGTGTGCGTGTATAAGGGAACTTATAAATACTGAATGGTTAATGCCTATGTGTGCATGGATTTTTATTCAGATGAGAATAACATTGAGTCAAAGATTTTTTTGAGAGTCGTGTGAAAGTAATTAGCTCTTTTGATAGCCTCGTGTAATTTTTATTTATTAGATCTAAGAAAAATAGCATAGAAAGTTGACCCACCAAGCATAGGTGATTTTCAGGTAATTGTATATTAAGTTGGTGACGTTATTTTCAGAGCACATTACTAACCCGATTGTTGGTGTTAAACGTGAGGAATATAAATTCTTTTGAAGAAGAGTCTTTTGCAAACATACTAGGATTAGTAATAAACATCTGAAATACTTAGTAACATACATAACAATATAATTTTTAAACTGGAATATTTTGAGGGAGAAGTTGTTTTCTTTGTTTGTTTTGTCTTTAAATTATAGCTGAACTTCGTAAGACCCATAAAATCTTAACTAAGTTGATGGAATTACACTCCCATAGATTCTGGAACCGAAGATGTTTCGCTATGCTCACAAATTGGAGGTTCAGAGAACAGACGGGGTACTGAGCCAGCTGTCGCCTCTGCCACATCTGTATTCTGTTTCTTATTATCAATTGTCCGAGGAATTAGCCAGGGCGTATCCTGAGCTAACGCTCGCCATATTCTCAGGTACAATGAATGAACTGGGTGGAAGTTTCTGTTCTGCAATCATTTCTGAAAAGCTATCCTTAGAAAACTTTAAATTTGTATATTAAATTTTGAGGTTCAATCAGAACAAGACAGCATGTCTTTACATAGGAGCATTTTTCTCTTAATAAGAACTCTCAGTTCAATATTGAGTTTTCCTGTCAGTGGAGTCCTTATAGGACTTTACACCTCGACTGCCCTTCTCACCTTGCCAAAAAAGAAGAGGGGACTTTCATGTGTGATTTTAAAATATTTCTTTAGTTGACATAGAACTTCCTAAATGCATTTTATATTGTGCATTGGCCTGTCTTTAATGTGTTATAAAAATGGTCAGGGATAAATGCACAAGTATCTTTCTGTAAGCGCAGCTTCTGATCACAGTGGCAGCCCATGTGATCAGTTTTGCCTTGAGCAAAATTCTTGCTAGGATCCCACATTGTTTTCTGGCCCAACTTCCTTTCCAAATGTGCCTGCCTGGGGCTTCTAAAACAGTGGGTGGGTGTGTTTGGTAAGAAGTCTATATAGGGCGGTGCCTGTGGCTCAGTGGGTAAGGTGCTGGCCCCATATACTGAGGGTGGCGGGTTCAAACCCGGCCCCGGCCAAACTGCAACCAAAAAATAGCCAGGCGTTGTTGCAGGCGCCTGTAGTCCCAGCTACTCGGGAGGCTGAGGCAAGAGAATCGCTTAAGCCCAGGAGTTGGAGGTTGCTGTGAGCTGTGTGAGGCCACGGCACTCTACCCAGGGCCATAAAGTGACACTCTGTCTCTACAAAAAAAAAAAAAAAAAAGAAGTCTATCTAGCTGGTCTTCCCAGACTCTGATTTAGGAGAATTTCTTGGGTTCCTCCAGTTGACCCTCAGTCTGATGAATGTTCCGTGCACAGTCCTCAGAGAGCCTTACCCTGTAACTGAGAAGTTCTAATACGAGAACACAGGACACCCAGCCAGCCTCTCTGCGTGTCTCCTGCAGCCAGGGCTTATTCTAACCCAGGTACTGGACGTGCACCCAAACTGGCTTCAGGGACTAGAGTTCTGCTGTGGCTTTGTCCTTGCCTTTTGGGCTCAAGACATGGTGGCCTTAGCCTGCTGGAGAACCTTCCACAGCACTTGTCTCAGCAGTAGAAATAGTTTCCACCCCTAATCAAACAACTGAGACTGTTAGCATTCAGTTAAAAGCAGGCGCACTCATGCCCCTTCCTTTGTCCCAGTTTTGATGTCCCTGATGGCCTCTTCCCCGTGGACACGGTGGGCAGTGGCACCAGTGCATGGCACCAGGAGCACCGACTTGGCTGCTGCCGAGCTTCTGCTGGAGGCACCTCTGCAGGGGCAGAGAGGTCCAGGGCTCTCAGGGCACAGGTGGTTCTGGTGTCACGTAACGGCCTATGTCTGCTGGCGCAGGTCTAGAGCATGTCCACCCCTCCACGTCCTTGTCATTTCTCCTTCAGTTCTGTCTTTAGACACTCCTGTCCTTAGCATCTACTAATTTTAACTCCTCTGCTTATATTTTGAAGCCAAAACATAGCCTCTGAACCTGAAGAAATTCCATATGTAACCTGATTTTTCACTTTCACTGCTCCCCGGCAGGATGAGTGCAGTGTTCTTCAGGCATAGACACAGGTGTCCACATAAACTCTGCTCACGTTCAAGTTTAAGGGTTTGCCCCTTCCTTTACTGTAGGCCCTGTGCATCAGCCCTTCACATCCAGTGCTCCCTCCTGCACACCCCCTCACTCACCCGTGCCCGGCCCTGCGTGGTGTGCACGCCCTGTTTCCATGTGCATAGCCTTGGTTCCGCGTGCCTGGATCTTCACAGGTAGCCTCTACACTCCACTGGTGTCATACCTGTCACACACTGTCTACTGGTGAATCTAATCACTGGCTTTGAGTCTTCAGTCTCTCTGCTACGGTCCGCAGAGAATGCTGTTAGCCACCTTATATTTCTTTAAATTCAGACCGCTCTTGATTTCCAGAAATGTTTTTACTGGATTTTCTTCTACTGTGAACTACTTCCTTTCTGTCACTTTGGATTCTTTCCTTCTGGTCATATCTTTTTATTTGTTTATTTTATTTTTGGAGACGCAGTCTTGCTGTGTCATCCCAGGTAGAGCGCAATGGCATCTTGGTAGCTCACTGCAAACTGCCTCAGCCTCCCGAGTAGCTGGGACTACAGGCGAGCACCGCCACACCCAGCTGTTTTTGCTTAGAGACAGGATCACTCTTGCTCAGGCCGGTCCTGAATTCTTGGCCTCAAGCAATCCTCCCTCCTTGGGCTCCCAGGGTGCTAGGATTTGGTTGTGAGCCACCCTCTCTATCCATATCTTAAGTGTTAGTTCCAGGGCTTCATCCTGGGCCGCTGCCTCACACAATCCCATCTTTGGGGGGAGGTTAAGCCACTGCTATGGCCTTAACTCCCCCCATCCCCCCACCCACCCATGGACTCTTCCTACTGGTCAGAATCTCATCCTTCAGCTACTTCCCAGGTCTTATATTTTGTACCAGCAGGAATAAAATTGATGTGGTAATGGGAGGAATCTTTGTAAAAGGTTAGAGTTGAGCATCCAGTGTCAGACTGAGCCCTTCATTGGCATCATACTAGATTCGCACGGTAACTTCAGGAGGCATCTAGTTTTACGACCCTCCCTTTCGAGAATAAAAGTTGGAGACTGGAAGTTGACATGGTGACCTTAGGTCAGGCAGTCTATGTGTGGTAGAGCTGGGGGATTGGAACCCAGAGTTCTGAGTTCCAGAGGGTCCAGAGCCAAGTTCTAAATTACTCCTTCTAATGAGTAAATAAATACAAGGTCTGGGGGGGAAGGACAGCAGAGGGGAAGGAGGATTTTCATTCACAGTGTTACATGGAAATTCGTGTGTAAATGAGGCTCACAGGCTTTGGAATCAACCTCGTGTTTGGACTGCCCCCTGGCAAATCACTCTGACGCTGGCCACCTCACCCGTCTGTCATGGGATTAAAAGAGGTGAATGCAAAAGGGTCAGGCACTTCCCAGGACTCTCGCCTGCTCAGAGCCAGGAGAGCTGAGGTTCTTAATGAGTCAGCTTAATCTCTGTGTGAAGATTATCTTTTATCTTTAGGTCATATTTATTTGTTTATTGTAATTAAAAACACATAAAATTTGCCTTCTTAATTATTTTTAAGTGTATGGTTCTGAAGTGTTAAGTATCTTCACATTGTTGTGAAACAGATCCCTAGAACTTCATCTTGCAGAGCTGAAACTCTGCGCCCACTGACGACAGCCTCCCTTCTGCCTCTCCTGACACCCTGGGTAATTCCCGTTCTGCTGTCTGTGGATTTGACTACTTCAGATGCTCCATAGGAGTAGAATCTAGTTCACTGAGCATGATGTCTTCAGGGCTCACCCACATTGCAGCACGTGACAGGACTAACTTCCCTTCTTCTCCCCGTCCCTTTAAGGCTTGTGTTGTATTCCACGGCGTGCGTGTATTACAGTGAGTTCATTAATTTGTCTGTAGGTGGACATTTGGGTTGCTTCACCTACCTCTTAGCTGTTGGGAATATTGCTGTTACGAACAAGGATGTGCAGTGTCTTTGAGTCTGTGCTTTCAATCCTTTTAGCTGTATATCCAGAAGTAGGTAGCTGTCCATTTCCCTAATGATGTCACTGAGGTGACATCTGTTTATGTATGTATTTGTTTATTATTATTTTTGAGACAGAGTCTGAAGCTGTCACCTTGGGTAGAGTGCTATGGTGTCATAGCTCATAGCAACCTTCAACTCTTGGTCTCAAGTGATCCTCTTGCCTCCATTTTTCTATGTTTAGTAGAGACAGGGTCTCACTCTTGCTCAGGCTGGTCCTGAACCTGCCTCGGCCTCCCAGAGTGCTGGGATTACAGGCATAAGCCATAGCACCCGGTTGAGGTGACATTTATTGGAAAGAAAGCTAGTACTCATAATTGTGAATGGCATGGATAAGATCTGGTTTCCTATTCTTTAAGGAAAAGATGTTGACATTAATTACAGATCAAAGAGAGCAACACTGCACCGTCCTCTGACTCTGCCCCTCTCTCCCTGCAGAGGTGAGCCAGCGGATCCAGACAGCCCACCCCGCCGGGCGCCAGGCGATGCTGCACTACCTTCTGCCATGGGTGAACAACATCGAGCTGGTGGATCTAAAACCTTTGCCCACGTCAAAGCGACATGAGGAAGAGGAAGATGATTCGTTGAAAGACCGAGAACTCATGGTGACTAGCAGGCGCTGGTTACGGGGAGAAGGCTGGGGGTCCCCACAGGCCACTGCGATGGTTTTGAACAATCTGATGTATATGACAGCAAAGGTAAATTGGGTTTTGTGTTTGTTGTTGCTGCCAGAATTATTGAGTTAGAAAGAATAAACATGGTGAGAAACTGGTGAAGAAGTCAGATGAGCCTGTGATAATGGGACAGAATGCGTTGTAATTTCCTTATTCTAAAAAAGTTTCTCATTAGATACAAAGTTTCTTTTTTTAATCATACATGGCTAAGGATATTTATCTTAGATGTGTTTAAAGAAATGATTGTCCTTTTAAAGTGTGGAAAAGATTACAGCTGTCCATAAGAACATCGTTGTCTAATATTTTGTGGTGTGGCAAGTTTGGTTTGTAACCGATGGTTATTGCTGAAATACTTCTTGTGTGTGCTGCCTCCAGTATGGCGATGAGCTGGCCTGGTCGGAGGTGGAGAACGTGTGGACCACACTTGCAGACGGCTGGCCGAAAAACCTGAAGATAATTTTGCACTTTTTGATCAGCATTTGTGGGGTGAATAGTGAACCAAGCCTCTTGCCTTACGTACGTATTCAAGTTCATCTATTTACCAGATGTTATGTTAGTATATGGGCAACAGTTGCCTAGCAGAGGCAAGACAAAGAGACGAGAATGATCAGGAGAGGGGAACGTGTGGATTTCTTCATTGATTCATCCAACAAATGTTATCCAGCATGGTTAGGGAAACCGTGGTTTCATGATTTCCATGGAACTGGAAATTACAATCCAGTGGGAGACATGGCACTTATTCTGTAAACCCATACCTGATTTATTTTAATGAGTAGATCAGTATGTTTTTAATATACAGTTGTGATAAGGGCTGCAAAGGAAAATTGCAAAGCACTAAGAGCAAATAACCTGGAGCCACAGTGGTCTGGTGGGATGTGAGATGACACGGGAGAATGATATCGAAGCCCCGTCCACAAAGTTGGGGGGGTTTCTAGTTTCTGCCAGGCGGGAGCTGGCACTTGGGTCTGAGAGCAAGACCGTGAGTGCGAGCTCGGCACCTGCGGGACTGTGCCTCAGGCTGTTGGCACAAGAAAAGCGTGGGGAGAGATATAAAATGAGGAAGATGGCATCTTTGCCTTCTAGGGAAGAAAATGACACTCTGCAACCGTCAGACATGAGGATTAAATTGAATACACACACCCATGCATGTACACCTGTCGGCCTGTGTGCAGGCAGAGGTGTCAGTCCCATGTGGCACCCCAGGGTGTGTCCCCTAGGAGGCTGTGCTGCCCGGGGCTGCTGCAACATTGCTTCCATGCCCTGCTTCAGACAAACCACGTAGTCTCTTTGTTTTATCCAGTGTTTCTGTGAGTTCACTTGGTCACTGAACGTGCCATTGGCCAAGTCTGTGACAGGATTGGAATCTCTGAGAAGCACTAGAGGACAGCAGGTCCGTGGTGGGGACGACGTGAGCCCACGTTGCCTGTCTGACTATGACTCCCAGCACTGGGCTGCTGCTCCCGGCTTCCCGCCCTGGCACTCTCTTCCCTTCCCTTTCCCAGATGGCACAAAGCTCACTCCTTGGCCTCTGGGACCTTGCTGCCCCTTCCCCCGACACCTGCAAACACCACCTCCACACACACTCTCCTTTCCCCTTTCCCTGCTTTGTTGACCTTTCAGGCACTTAATTGTCCCTGAACAGAGCTTATATTTTATGTATTTACCTCATTCTTTTTGTCTCAACACACTACATTCTAAGCTCCTTAAGAGCAGGAGTTTCTCTGGGTGTGGTTCTTTGCCACGTTCCCAGTGCCTTGAAAAGTACCTGGCACTTAGAAAGTGGGTGAGTGAATGAGTGAGTTGGGGCCAGAAGGTGAAGAGCATGGGCTTATAATGTGAAATCTGGGGAATAGTCATTTAGTAGGAACTTACAAGGAGTCATTTTTCATGTCAATAATAATAATTTCTTGGTTATTATTTCCGTAAGCACTTCATGCGCATTATTTTATTCTCATTATAAATCTATGGGTTTGATAAGATGGCTGTAGTTTTATAGATGGATAAATCAAGGCAGAGAGAAGAGTGACTGCCTTGACATCACACAGCCGTTCACAGCGTGGAGCTGGACTTCTAGCCCAGACCTGTGTGTGGCAAGTCAGTGGGCCTCATGGAGAAGGGTGGAGGTGGGTGGCAGGTGGGGCTTTGAGGCTTGCTGGGACTAGGATTGGGAATGTCACTTAGGCCAAGAGGAGCCGCAGAGGCAGGAGTGCACGTGCCTGTTCAGAAGTGAATAAAGAGCTGTGTATAGATGGCTCGGTCCCCTGGGGTAACCATTATAAGATTTTTGATGCAGTATAATAAGTCATCTTTGAAGATCTGTCCTTATTTGTCTGTGTGCATATGAATCATCCAGGGACTTTGTTCTGTTTCTGGAGGTGGGGTCAGGCCTGAGAGTCTATATTTCTAGCAAACTCCAGACATGATGCTTATCTTGCCAGGACCACATTTTTAGTAGTAAGGATTAAAGTAGTGAGGAAAAAGGCTGATCAGTTAGTGAGTTACCTCAACAATACCTAATACTAAAACGTATGTAATATGTATTATTAAAATAGTGTTTTTCCACTTAATTCATACTGTGTATTAGCTGTTTTTAAAGTGCGTTACAAACCTTGACTGCTGTCATCATCCTAATGGTTTTATGAAGCAGGTGCTACTATGGTTCCCATTTTGCAGATGAGAAAACTGAGTAAATTTCCAGAATGTATGAGCTAGTAAATGGCGGTAGATGCACATTCCTAGCCCAGCAGAGTACTTTGAGTTCTAGTCCCTGGCTCTTAATGACTATTCTTGTTGAATATAGGAAATGGGGAAGGCAGAATAAAAGGTAAATTCTGGGTTTGAAGGCTGGCTGACTAAAAATCAGAGGAAAATCTAAGAATGATATATGACATTTCATTTATTTGGAGACAGAGTCTCACTTTTCCAGCACAGCTTAGCAATCTCCCACTCTGGGGCTCAAGCCATGATCGTCTTTCCTCACCCTCCCACATATCTGGGACTACAGGCGCTCACAACAATGCCTGGGTAGTTTTTAGACTTGGGGTCTCAATCTTGCTCAGGCTGGATAAGAATGATATTAATGAAAAACTTTTTCATTAAAAAAGAAACTTTCATAGAAAAGCATTTTGTTTGCTTAAAAAAAAAAAAAAAAAGGAAGTGCATGGAGCTGTAGGAACCATAGGCACATCCTGCCCTCCTGATGAGATGTAACGTGAGGGTTGGAGGGCGACGCGTCATAGAGCTGGTTGCTGCCTTGTTGCTAACAACGCAGATTCCGATTATGTGTTTCCATCTACCACTCTGTTGAAATTTGCCTCCAGACACATTTACGAGGTAAATATTTTACCTTTCCTTTTCTGAATGCTTGCTTTTGTGACAGGTGAAGAAAGTGATTGTGTATTTAGGGAGAGACAAAACAGTGCAGTTGCTGGAAGAGCTGGTGGGTGAACTGCAGCTGACGGACCCGGTCAGCTCCGCGGTCACACACATGGACAACCCCCCATACTACCGCATCACTTCCAGCTGTAAAGTCCCTTCTGTCACCTCAGGTGAGGAGTCACTTTAAATTGATTGCTTTGTAACTCTGAGATGATAGTTATGTTAAGGTGCTTCCTGTAGTCCCCATTCTATGCACCCTAACATCACATTGTAAATCTCAAATAGACACACAAAGATTTATTTCTTTAAAAAAGCCTTTATATTGAAAGAGGAACTGTATAAAATTTTTCACTTCAGCCTTTCTTGCATCTTTAAGTATCATTATCGAGAAAAAGTAAACAAATATGAGTTATTCACGGTAATTAATTTGAGGACTTTGTAAATCCTCCTATGAGTAGAGAAATTTGACAAGGGTTTCTAATACTATGTAGAAAAACAATATTTGCATAATTATTCAGAGCTTGAATATAAATTTATGTATTCCTATACAACAATTGCAGATTTAAATGACTATAGTTAGTGCGTTAATTTCGACAAGTAAGAATTTTCTAAATTTATTTATGTAATTTCACATTATTATTTGGATATATATTATGCATCATATATAATCAAGTGAGTATGTATGCTTACATGTATACACATATATTATAGTAATAATTATTATAATATTTTTTGTTAAAGAAACTATGTTCCTAACGGAATAACTTCCAGTGAAATTCATTGCACTATCTAAGGTGTTATAGATGAATGTTCTGTGAAACTCTTTGTTACTCAATTTATATTAAATGTTTTCAGCATGTTAATAACAACATTATCTGTATAATTAGAAATATTTTAAATTATATTTTTATAATTTTTATTATCTATTTTGATCTCTTAGCTTTTGGAGAATTCTAGGGAATTTCTAATAATGCTCCAATGGAGTTTTTCATATCTGCTAGAGCAGTGGTTCTCCTTCCTAATGCCACGGCCCTTTAATACAGTTCCTATGGGTCACGACCCACAGGCTGAGAACTGCTGTGCTAGAATGTTTTAATTCTAAAGAGGTTTTGTATTATAATTTTTTTAGTAGCACCCTATTTATGTTTCACAGTTAGACTGTCTTTTTCTGTATCTGATAAAGTTATAAAGTTTTCTTCTCACAGCAGAAGTCTCTGTTTTCTCTGTATTGCTGATTTGTCTTTATTCTTTCCTTTTTTTTTTTTTTTTTTTGTCCAAATGACTAGGTCTCTCTATCACCTAGGCCAGAGTACAGGAGCACAATCATAGCTCCCTGCAGCCTTGAACTCCTGGGCTTAGGCATTCCTCTGGCATAGCTGGGACTACAAACAGGCACCACCGTGCCCCAAATGATGTTTATCTTTTTTTTTTTCTTTTTTTTGATGTGGGGTCTTGCTATGTTGCCCAGGCTACTCCCAAACTCCTGACCTCAAGTGATCCTTCTGCCTTAACTTCCAAAATAGCTGTGTTTTGATTTATTTTAGGAAACTATTTCCTCAAAAGCTTACTAATTCTAGATCTATCTTTTCCTAAAGAGAGGAGCATTAAAACTTTCTAAGTTCTGTAAGTATATGTGGACCTTGTTGACTGTGTCCTTTGTGATAGGATAATTTCAGGGATATCAATCTCAGGTCTTTTTGAGATGGAATCTCACTCTGTTGCCCAGGCTAGAACACCATGGCCTTAGCCTAGCTCACAGCAAGCTCAATCTCCTGTGTTCAAGCAATCCTCCTGCTTAGCCTCCCAAGTAACTGGGACTACAGATGTCCACCACAATACCCTGCTAATTTTTCTATTTTTAGTGGTAGAGATAGGGGTCTTGCTCTAAAAAACTCTGCTGGTCATCCACCCGCCTCTGGTAAAGGGGGTTTGTGTGTATCTGTGAATTATATATATTTATATATATTCATACATTCAATCTTAAAGCCTTCTGGAAGCCCAGTGCACTAAAAAGGATGCAGAGGGGTACAGTATCAAAGTTGACCATCCGGTACATTTTCATTGACTCCCTCTTTCAGCTGTACGTGATATTCCCTACTTCAGAAATCTTCTGATTTGCTCTCATCAGAAAAGGCTCTTGAGGGCAATGCCTGTGGCTCAGTGAATAGGGCACCGGCCCCATATACCGAGGGTGATGGGTTTGAATCCAGCCCCAGCCAAACTGTAACAAAAACATAGCCGGTCATTATGGCAGGCGCCTGTAGTCCCAGCTACTCGGAAGGCTGAGGCAGGAGAATTGCCTATACCCAAGAGGTGGAGGTTGCTGTGAGCTGTGACCCACGGCACTCTATCGAGAGCGACAAAGTGAGACTCTATCACTAAAAAAAAAAAAAAAAAAAAGAACTTCTGGAAGTGGGGAGAGAGAACCACCTATCAACAAGAGGCAGGGGAGTAAATTTTGGTTTTCACCCAGTTTTATTTTTATCACCACTTTCACCCCCTACTTGAAAGGCTTAGCTATCATTGCCCCTCGTCCTGAGCCTTTTAGAGATTCAGGGATACAGACAGGGAAGGTTTCTGGTTTCCTGCCTACCAGCTTTGGGTTTAACCTACTTAATACTTAATTCTCGTCTTTTTTCTAGCATCCAAAGATCTGTGACCGTTGTCTTCTCTCCCTCCTGGTCCATTCCTCTTTTTAGAGGCAAGGTGTTGCTCTGTGACGCCATCACAGTTCACGGCAGCCTCGGGCTCCCGGGGTCAGCCTGGCACCTCAGCCTCCCAGGAAGCTGGGTCTACAGGCACACACTGCTACACCCAGCTAATTATTTTTAAATTTTTTGTACAGACAGGTTCTGGCTGTGTTTCCCTTGCTAGTCCCCAAGTCCTGGGCACAAGCGATGCTCCCATCTCAGCCTCCCAAGGTGCTGGGATTATAGGCGTGAGCCACCATGCCCGGCTTCCTTTTTGGTTTTAGTTTTCTTCCTTTATTTCTGTTTCTCTCGTTGGCTCCCCCGAAGGTCTTAGGAGATTTCCTGGGGTGCATTCCGCCAGTCCTGACCCCCGGTGCAGAGCAGCGGCTGGCTGGCTGGGCATCAACTCTGTGACAGAGCCGGAGAAGCAACAGTCTCCTTTCTTAAAATCACTTTGCTCTCATTTGAGTGGAGCTTTGGCATCTGTAATCTGAAATCCTTTGTTCTTATAGTTATTGCAGGCTTTTAAATTGACAAGTGTTGCTCTGTCTTTGCAGGAACTACTTCCAGTAGCAATACAATGGTGGCGCCCACAGACAGCAGTTCTGATCACAAGCCAATGAAAGAGAGCGCTGAGGACAGGTGAGGACTCCAGTTGTCGTTAGACATCCCGGTGGACAGATACTGACACTCAGCAAAATAGAGGAGACTTCCTGCATGAGGCCGACTGCTTTACTGTGTTGAAATTCTGGCAGAGAAATATACAGATACCAAGAACATGTATACACATTTTAAGAAAGAAAAGAACTGTATTAAAATCATAATGCTCCGGCCACATTTGACTTCCGCAGTTACAAGAGACACGAGATGCAGTACAGAAGATAGCATGCTTTAATGTCCATGTTGGAAATTTTCCACATTGATGATTTCAATAGTAAAGATTCTCGAGTGGGAAATTTTTTATATGTGCTAATGGATGTCTAGCTGGAGTTTGATAAGTATCACAAGTCACTTTTTTTTTTGCAGTTTTTGGCCGGGCCTGGGTTTGAACCCACCACCTCCGGCCTATGGGGCCGGTGCCCTTACTCCTTTGAGCCACAGGCGCCACCCTCACAAGTCACTTTTTATGTTGCTTACAGTTTAGACATTTCTAAACAGGTAGTCACTCTGCCTTTTCTACATACCAGAATGTTGTGACCATACCTGTTTATCTTTAGATAGTAATAATTCACTACAAGTTTAGGCTTTTGAATTATAAGATAGAAATGAACACATATCATAGCAAACTTCTGTTAATATTTTGTGCACGATGTTCTTTTTCAAACATAGAAAGTGAAACATAAAGTGCAAACCCATTTTCCCGTGACTAACTCCGGTGACCGTTCCCACAGCTATGTGCACCTGGACACGTACGGTGGACTCAACAGTCATTTGAACCGTCAGCACCACAGGCTAGAATCTCGGTACAGTAGCAGCTCTGGAGGATCTTATGAAGAAGAAAAAAGTAATAAATTCCAAATGTTTTTTCTGTAACTAACTTATCATGTTAAGGTGTATAGTTAGTTATGTTAATATTAGTAAATTTTTCCAGTAAACTATTTTTAAAAAGAGTACTTAACTGCCACTAATGGTGTTCCAACGTATGTCTTATTTTAAGAAGCAGTGATTTTAAGACGCAATAGAAGTGTTGTTTTTGTTTTTTTTTTTTTTTTAAGAACAGGTTCCCTATAGATCACAAAAAACATAAAAGTTCGTTCTTAGGTGCATCATAGAACAAACACTGGAAACAGGCGAGTTTTTTTTCTTTCTTAACAGATTTGTTATTTCTGCGCGGATTTAAATTTTGCTAAAAGAGGTTTTCTCTTGCAATTGCAAAGTGAATAACCCACCGAGTCTCAGTATAATGTTAAGATCCAGTGAAGCACAAGCTTTCAGACTGGGAAGGGAATCGAAGATGATCTGGTCCAATCTCCTCATTTTGTACATGATGGAACTGAGGTCCAGAGAGGTTAAGTGACTTACCCATGTCACACAGAATTCATGTGTCTTGGTGTCATTTTTTACTGCACCCTGCAGCCCCACCATGGTAGGGCAGAGAGTTCCTTCCACAATGGATTTGTGTTGGTCCTGTCTCAGGAAATGTTGAACTGAACAGAAGGCCTTTTTGTTAGGCCTTCGTTAAGGAAACTTAACTTATAATGTGGTCTCCTGGCTTGGACATCAATTATGGAATCGTAATGACGGGCTAATGTAGTTTTGCTTTGATATAAAGGATGGAACCTAAATTTCTCTCTCTGTGTCTCTCTCTCAATCTCTCTCTCTCTGATTTGCTTAATTTGATACTATTTATACCCAAGTCTTCCTAGCAAACATCCGTCAGAATAGTGGTCCATAATTTTTTTATCCAATGCTATAAATAGTTGGTGTCTTACTAGAGTTTGCTTATATTGGCAGAAATTAGATGGTGTAGAAAATGAGATCATTTTATCTTGATAGGTGATTCAATGCCACTTTATTCTAATTGGCGACTGAAAGTGATGGAGCATAACCAAGGAGAGCCACTGCCCTTCCCACCAGCTGGAGGCTGCTGGTCGCCACTGGTGGATTACGTGCCTGAAACGTCATCACCTGGATTACCTCTTCACAGGTGGACTACAGCGTCATTCCTCCTCCCTACGAGCCAAGTTGCTCTGCACTCTCCCTCAGCTTTCTTTATGCTGTCTGACGACATGGAATAAAAAGCAATAAGCAACAAATTGGATGAGTGTGTTCAGATTTTAAGAAATCTAAAAACCTCAGCATCCTAACTATATAAAATCAGCATTATTGAATCTTAATCTGCTGCTGCTTTTCTGGGTGTCTGGCGTAGTGACTTGACCTTTCTGGGACCCAGTTGCTACATCTGAAAGATACAACTTTCTCGTAGGAGGCATAATTATTCTGAATTGTGTTAAACTGAATTCTACTTAGCGAAGTCACAATAGAACAATTACTGCGTTCCTTTAAGATCTTATTAATGCACTGAGCATATAGCGAACACCTACTATGTGGCAAGCAGTGTGCCAGGTCTCTAGGGTTGAAAGGTGAAGAAAACAGTGCTCTTGACTTCCAGGAGCCGGTGGTCCCTGTGTTTTATTCTATCACTGTAACTTCATGGTTAATGGATTCTTCAGCTGTATTTGTCTTTCCTCTTTTTTTTCTTAATAAGCTGTGGTTTTCTGTGAAATACAGTATTACAGTCTTCAAGGAATTTTGTATAAATTTTTTCTAGGTTTACCCAGAGCTAGTAAAGCATTTATAATACTCTTATCTGTTACAGGTGTAACATAGCGGTGATCCTTTTGACCGATCTGATCATTGATCATAGTGTGAAGGTGGAATGGGAAAGCTACCTCCACCTTCTTCTTCATGCAATTTTTATAGGTAATATTTGGTTTCAATTCCTTCATTTTACATTTTTATGATAATTTAAAGACAGCATAGTACGGCGCCTGTGGCTCAAAGGGGTAGGGCGCTGACCCCTTGTGCCGGAGGTGGTGGGTTCAAACCCAGCCCTGGCCAAAAACCACACACACACACGCACACACAAAAGAATGTTTTTGCATGTTTCTGTTTGCTATTTTTGTGCATTGTCTTCATGATATTTGCACTGTGATTTCCCCTGGTCTAAGAGGGGACCCATTCCTGGCCTGTCTACAAACCACAACATGTCAATTATCCTCATTCCCACTGTTAGCCTGTGGCCCATCCCACCCCCCACACAGACACACATACACTCTAATTCTGTATCGCTAGCAAGAGTAAAATTTAATTTACCTCTGGGATTACAGACTTTCATAGAGTGGAAAATGAATAGAGATTCTACGTGTTTCCCAAAAGAATTAGACTGTTAGTGATTATTACACCTGAAACTCCACTGTGCCCCTGTAACAGACACATTGGTTCTGTCCCATCTACAACGTCTTCGATGCTCATGGGCTCGACTTTCTGAAGCAAGTCAGGACAGCCATCTTCTTCTGAGTGTTCTTGATATGCATACCTATTTGCTCTATATCACTTTGTTCCTTCAGTTAATCAAACTCTTACTGACTTTCTATTAAGTGCTAAGCACAAAAAAAGGCCTGCCTTTAAAAAGAATTAATTTCCATCTGGTAGTATATATTTCCAGGACTTCTTTTGATTCTCCCTAGTACTCTAGAACTTTTAAAAGTGTACAAGAACTCTAGGACAATAAAAAATTTGTAATACATCATCTTCCATAACATCTTTTATATAATTTCTGTCTTTCTTTAAAACAGGAGTTTGGTAGCAAGAATTCTTATGAGTTCTCCTTACTAATGATGTTTTTCTACTCTGTTTCAGGGTTTGACCACTGCCACCCTGAGGTGTATGAACATTGCAAACGCCTGCTTCTGCACTTATTAATAGTAATGGGACCCAACAGTAACATCCGAACTGTTGCTTCTGTCCTCCTCAGGAACAAGGAGTGTAATGAGCCCAGGGTGCTCACTGTCAAACAAACTGCACACTTAGATTATACTTTCACAGGTATTGGCTTTAAAAGTACGATTTGAGGCCGGGTGTGGTGGCTCACACCTGTGCCTTCCTAGTACTCTGGGAGGAAGAAGCAGGAGGATTGCTTGAGCTCAAAAGTTTAAGACCAGCCTGAGTAAGAGTAAGACCTCATCTCTGCTAAAAATAGAAAAATTAGCCAGGTGTCATGGCCAATGCCTATAGTCCCAGCTACTCGTGGGGCTGAGGCAAAGAGCATCACTTAAGCCCAAGAATTTGAGGTTGCTGTAAGCTATAATGATGCCATGGGATGCTACCCAGCGTGACAGAGTGAGACTCTGTCTCAAAAAAAAAGTACAAATTGAAAGTAGAGTTATACTCATTAATTTGGAATCTTGAATGAGAGAAAGTCAGCTAAATAAAAGTTAAAATATTCAAGTACCATTTACGTTACTTGTTAATCAGTGAAAGAAGGAATTAATTTAAGAGTATTCGAGCCTATATTGCCTTTAAGGATCTTTTTCACACGTTTTAAGTTCTGAAAGTGTAAGTTGCGGATATAATGAAAGCGTGCTTAATTTATTGAGCACTAATTATAAGAATGATGTTGAACTTGTGTTAGATTTCACCTCCTTACAAGATCTGAAAACTGACAAGGCAAGACATTTAAAATTTTTCTATTCACTTGGTGGTATTTACTGCGTTAAAAAGTTATACATTTTGGAATAGTAAACTCCTAATCAATGAAACTTTCATATAAATTTTATTTTACTGTCAGTATTAATTTTTTTTTTTACTTTTTACTTTATGTTATATTTTATGGTTTCCTAACTTAACTATTCTATTTATCAGTACTTTCAGTCTAATAACAGACAATCTGGAAAATACTTTTAGAAACTAAAATTACCTTTTTTTCCCTAATAGTATCAGATAATAGGATGCATGAATTCTAAAGTTACTTACTAATTAAAGTTACTTTAACTAATTAAAGCCCTCTTGTTTACTTAAAACCCTATATAGTAAGACAGCAATTATTTAAAAAACTTAATAGCCTTTGAAAACTAGGATTAAAAGAAAATGAAATAAAGTTTACTGCCTTTTTAATGTTAAAGCACCTTTATTCACAATTCTGAAGCTATTTGTTTGCTTTTAAGGTTTCTTTTGTCATTTTGTAAATGTGGGCATTAGCAATAACATTTAACAGTGTTTGTCTAGTAATTAACATAAGTATTATAAATAGTCTTTAAGATAGTCTTTCTGCAGCCCTATCATCCCAGAAGCAAAAATTGTAGAATATTTTTCGTAACATTCAGTTCAAACACTACTGACTTAAACGTCTACTTTCAGCTTTCTCCAGCAGATGGCGGCAGAGAACCATACCGTGAATGTACATGGCCAAGTTTTACTAGAATAAACAGCAAGAACCATGTTTGCCCCCACATTGACTTACCGGGATTTGGTGTTTATGGGGCTAGGTGGAAGCACTGATTCACATCAGCTAGCACTGACATATGTCATGTGAACCCTCATGTCTGTAAAGAACAATCGTTTAATTCTTCAGGTGCTTCACGGAGTTCTATTTTCTTTAGGTATTCACGGCAACCTTTCTCTTTTTTCAGCAGGCATTAACGATTTTATACCTGATTACCAGCCGTCCCCTATGACTGACTCAGGGCTTAGCTCAAGTTCTACCTCTTCTAGTATCAGCTTAGGAAATAACAGTGCTGCCATTTCACATCTGCACACCACTATCCTCAATGAGGTCGACATCTCAGTGGAACAGGATGGGAAAGTCAAAACCCTCATGGAATTCATTACCTCAAGGTAACGCCTGCAGCCCTCCCACCCTGAGGTGTGTGTGTTGAGCCATCCTTCCATTCGTCAGCTGTTGTGAGTCGTATTTTCGTTTTCTGAAAAGCCATTCATTAGAAATACATAGCTGAAAACTGCGATGCTGCCTAAGACGGCCTTTTGTATCCACACGGTTATACCTGGGAAGGGCCTCGATTGTGTTTGGTTACCAAATGCTCAGAGAGAGTACAGTATTATCTGAATGTATGTTCTGCTTTCATTAGCTACATTATCAATCAATCGTCAAATATTTATTTATGGTCTGCTCTTGGCCAAGGCACAATGGAGAAGGAAACTAAATGGGGAGAAAGGGCGAGGCTTTCCACAGTGAGAGCAAAGCCGTGAGGCCACAAGAAAGCAAGCTGTGCTTGCACGAAGTGAATAGTCTGTCTTACTGTGATGCCGAGAAAAGAGTTGCTCAATCTAGATAATCCTAGAAAGCTTGAGAGAGTTAAAACTGAGCCCAGGCCATAAACTTGCAGATTACACTGAAAATCGTGGTGCTCAGTAGGGAGGGTGGGAGGCCAGGTTACTCCCTTGTGGAGACGAATCAGCCTGACAGCTGCGCAGGGTGAGGAGAGCTGGGGAGACGGCCGGCTGCGTGAGCCAAGGCAGGTTTCAGGGCCTGTGGCAATAAGGAGCTTGACCGAGATGGTGACCTGAGAATGCAAAGACATTTTAAAGCAAGAATCAAGGGGATATTATTCTATCCTTAACTTGCCCCATGGTTTTAGCTAGTAATTCATTGTCATTGCATGTAACCAGCAAATTATTCTCTTTGCATGGCAGTCTAAATGTAGTCTGATGTCCACAAATTATGTTTTCATCCATAACCAAAAGCCGTAAACAATTCTCATCTCACTTGGCAACATTTGTCATCTCTTTTAACTAGCTCTGAGAGAATTTGGTGGGTATTGAAATTGGATCTCTCTCTACTTGCTGTAGATCATTACAGATCTGTGTAGCTAAATAATAGTAGCAGACTGTGACCTCATATCTGATTTATTCAGCTTTCTAATTATAAAGATGCACATTAGGCAAGTATGCATAGAATTGTTGTTTGTTCTGTTTTGTTTGGGGGTGTTTTTTAGCCACACAAATCCTTCCAACAACTGTCAATATTATAGTACATTGAAGACCAAGGGAGTTACTTCTGTTCTGTGTTTGCAGAAAAAGAGGACCCCTTTGGAACCATGAGGACGTTTCCCCTAAGAATCCTAGCATAAAGAGCGCGGAGCAGCTAACTACGTTTTTGAAATACGTAGTTTCTGTTTTTAAGCAGTCAAGCTCAGGTATTTCTTAATAAATATTTTGAATAATATTAAATTTTAATGAGACATTTAAATGTGTCAATTCTGATGATACTTAGTTAAAAGTTGATAGCTGATGTGTCTAAATAATTTTAGTTTTTCTTTTTTAACTTACTGATGATAATCAGTTTTGGTTAAAGAAAAATTAAGTTACTACTTAAAAATAAGCATGCCATCTGTGAAATTCTGGGCTGCTTAGATTTTTGTGTGACAGCATTATAAAATTATAATTGCATATTATGAAAAAAATTACATTAAAGGGACATAAGAGAGACGACTGAGTTAAAAATCCGTTTGTATCCTGTTATAGGCTTCTGTAATCTAAACTTTAACACATTCTGAAAAATCATAGTAAAATGTATGTGTCTAGTGGTTCTCAACTTGGGGTAATGTTGCCCCTCCAGGGACATTTGGCAAGGTCTGGAGAGACTTTTATCACAGTTGCAGGATGGGGGCAGGGAGCTGCTGCTGTTGCCGAGTAGTAGAAGACAAGAGGCAGCACTCATCTGCTGCTCAGGACAGCCTCTCCAGAAAAGAACTATCTGGCCCAAAATGTTTGTAGTGCCAAGGTTGAAAACCCCTGCATGGCCTCAAGGATTGTTTCCCTAGAGCAGGCGTCCGCAAACTTTTTAAACGGGGCCAATTCACTGTCCCTCAGATGGTTGGAGGGCCGGACTATAGTTTAAAAAAAAAACTATGAACAAGTTCCTATGCACACTGCACATATCTTATTTTGAAGTAAAAAACAAAACAGGAACAAATACAATTCACACCACTTCATGTGGCCCACGGGCCGCAGTTTGAGGACGCCTGCCCTAGAGATTGGAACAAAGAGCCATCTAAAATGCAAACAGTTTAATCAGAGAAAAAGCATTGACTTAGAAAATTCAAGTGCCTATGCAGTTTGCCAAGTGTGTGCTAGCTCTCAGTTTTAAAGCGGTTAGCTTCTGACTATTCCCTCTATCCAGTACTCTAATAGATAAGAATCACCCACTGTTTTCTTGTTTTCACAGAAGGAATTCATTTGGAACAACATCTTAGTGAAGTTGCTCTGCAGACAGCACTTTCTTGTTCTTCTCGACACTATGCTGGGAGATCCTTTCAGATTTTCAGGGCCCTAAAGCAGCCTCTTTCTGCAACTACGCTTTCTGACGTTCTCTCCAGACTGGTGGAAACTGTAGGGGATTCAGGAGAAGACGCACAGGTATTTCATTCCATCCTTTCAGCAGTTACTGAGCCCTCTTTGCTGTGCAAGATTTACTGCCAGGGGTAGACCGCTCAAGCTAGAGCCAGAGAATGTTCAGATAGAATTGTTCCTGGCAGGTGTTCACAAGCAGGCAAGAGGGAAAAAAAGTTACGTTTCATAATCAACACTTAACAACCCACTAATTAAGTCAGATATTCTAGTGCCTGTCAGGGAAAGCTTTGCACCCACATGCCCAGATGTGATCTTGGGATGACCACAAAGTAGTGAAGTTCAAGTGTGAAATGGAATGTCAAATTTCATTTTTTAAGATAAATTAAGTGAAATACTACACTAGTGAACTTAAATTTATACAGAATAATGATTTTCTTAGCATTCTTCCAGACACTGGGGATATTGTAAACAAATCAAGATTTCTGGCATTTTGGAGCTCATATTCTATTATGGGAAATAAGCCTTTAATCTACCAATTTTATGTAAATATGTAATAAGTTTAACATATATAATATATAAGATATATGTCATATATACACATCAATTAAAGAGTGATAGAGGTAAGGGAATTGTTTTATATGTGATAATCTGAGAAGGTGATTTTTGAACAGATGCTGAAGTGGGACCTGTTAGGATATGGGGAAGAACATTTCAGCATTTCAGGCAGAGGGAAATTGGACTAACAGGTGCAAAGGCCACGAGGCAGAAACAATAGGCTTTTTGAGGATCACCTTGAAAACTAATGCGGCTGGAATATAATAAGGAGATTGCAGGGGGTTGATTAGATAGGCGGATGCAGGTCACAGGAGGGAGGGCCTGGAAGTCCTCGGTGAGAGGTGGGACTTTACTCTGAGTTGATGGGAAACCACGGAAAGGTTTTGAGAGAAGGAGGGTGATAGATGTGATCTGTATTCTTAACTCTGGGTAAAGTCCCTAAGGAGAGTGAGAATGGGAACAAGAAAGATGAGCTGTCGTGTCGGTGTGAGACTGCAGGCTGCAATGGTGGCGGCTTCCATTCAGAGAAACTACGGGGGTGAAGAAAAGTGGTGAGATTTAGGGTGTATTTTAAAATATTTCCAAAGCTTGTTGATGGATTTAATTTAGATGTGAAGGAAAGAAACAAGGATGGTTCCTAGATTTCTGACCTGAGCAATTCTGAGTAAATTATGGCACCTTTATAATCAATTTATACCATTACTTTGATGAGTTTTCATCAGTCAACAAGATCTTGTTGCTCGAGAGTTTTAATCATTTTGTAATATTAATGTGGAGTTTGTTCTATTTTAAAATCTCTTTGGGAAGTCCATTGTAATTTCTTTTTTCCAGAGCACAGGTAATTACAATCTGCCTTTCCCCCCCACCCCCCTCCAGGGATTTGTGATTGAGCTGCTTCTCACGTTGGAATCTGCAATCGACACTTTGGCTGAAACCATGAAGCATTATGATCTTCTTTCTGCCCTTTCTCAGTAAGAATTAAACCAGGCAACCTAACGTATATACAACCTATCACCAAATACATACAACAATACATTATTGTGAGAATAACGCCCCCAAAATCAGATGGATAGTGCGGAAATGGGCCTCAGACAGTGAGGACTGTGAAAAGCCCTAAAGGTGATTTTGGCAATGCAGTTCTCCTAATGCAGTGGTTCTCAACCTTCCTAAAGCTGCGATGTGTTTTCATTGTTACATAGGGGTCGCGACCCACAGGCTGAGCATCGCTGTTCTAACATCTAGGTCAGAGAACTTTCCTCTGTGCGCCCCCGGGCTTCAGCGTCCGGCCTCGCAGAGCCCCCGCCTTCCCCAAACTGTCCTCCTCCCTGGAGCAGCCCCTCCCCCCATTCTCCCTGCCCCTCAAACCCTGGATGGACCCATCCTCACGTCCCTTCCCAAATGTCACTTCCAGCGAAGCATTTCTAACTCTTCCAGGGTTGTGCTGATTATTCCAGCCTAGGGGTTCTTACAATGTTTTCTTCATGTTTTAATAATAGTAATGAACAACCTATAAATTTATCTAATTACATATCTATCTCTTGCCTCAATAGACTTTGAAACTTCTAGCCTTTTGCATGTTGCAAGCACACAGAGAAAGCATTCAGTCAATTTCATTCTTTATTTTTTTATTTTTTTGGAGACAGAGTCTCCCTCTGTCCCCCTGGGTAGAGTCCCGGGGCGTCATCACAGCTCATAGCAACCTCAAACTCTTAGGCTCAAACTCCTGCTTCTGCCTCACAAGTAGCTAGGACCACAGGCGCCCTCCACCATGGCTGGCTAATTTTTCTATTTTTAGTAGAGATGGGGTCTCCCTCTTGCTCAGGCTGGTTTGAACTCCTGAACTCAAGTGATCCTTCTGCCTTGGCCTCCCAGAGTGCTGGGATTATAGGCGTGAGCCCCTGCTGAGCCCCTGCACCTGGCTTGATGTTTTCTTAATCAGTGATAATTAGATGTGAGAGAGAAAGAGAAATAAAAAATAAATTTTTGAGCTTTGTTCTCTCTAGAAGAATGGGCCATCGACAGAAACATTGACATCGGACCATCAAGTCTGAGGATAGAACGCAGAAGGCCTGCTTTGTGCCTAAACCCCAAAGCTGAAAGCTACTCCAGCAAAATTTTCTCAGGAAGGAAGTCAAACCTCATCCCAGTTAAAAGGAAAACACCTACAGCAGGGAGGGAGCTGTGGTTTTAATTTGGAGGGAAAACTAACGTTTGATGCAACAAAGTCAGAGATACCGCAAAGTGACTTTCCTGCTAATAGTTACTATTCAGTGTTGTGAGAGTGCAGTTGATGTAGCAAAGGAAGCAGCTGTGCACACATGCATCTGTCATTTTTCCTTCTTTTTCTCTTTTAAGAACCTCATACCATGATCCTATGATGGGAGACAAGTATGCAGCTAACAGGAAAAGCACTGGACAGCTCAATCTAAGCACGAGTCCCATTGACAGCAGCAGGTATTTGGGACACCACAGTAATGCCAGAAGTAACTCTTTGAGACTGAGTTTAATCGGTGACCGAAGAGGTGACCGGCGGCGCAGCAACACACTGGACATCCTGGATGGACGGATAAACCACAGCAGCAGTCTAGCGAGGACGAGAAGCCTCTCCTCTCTGAGAGAGAAGGGAGGGAATGACGTGCAGCCCACTACTGAGCCTGCCAACTTGATGGCCACGATTTTCTGGATAGCAGCATCCTTATTAGAATCAGATTATGAATATGAATACCTCCTGGCTCTCAGGCTCCTCAACAAACTGCTCATCCATTTGCCTTTGGATAAATCAGAGAGTCGAGAGAAGATTGAAAATGTGCAGAGCAAATTGAAGTGGAGCAATTTCCCAGGGCTCCAGCAGCTCTTCCTGAAGGGCTTCACCTCGGTCTCGACACAGGAGATGACGGTGCACCTCCTCAGTAAACTCATTTCTGTTTCCAAACATACCTTGGTGGATCCTTCCCAGTTGTCAGGTGATGTTACTACAACTGCCCCAACTCTGTGCGTTGTAAACTAACCCTTGGTTTTGAAATCTACTAATTTCTGCTTTTTTGCAAATAGTTATCATTTTTATATGTCAGGTAGCTTAAATTATGTGGGAAAAGCAAAAGGGAAAAAAAAAAAAAGAATTTAGAAACTCGAGTATCCCAGGAAATGAAAAGAACGTGGTTTCTGTGAACCATCTAAAAAATGCCTTTAACTTTTTAAGTAATGTGCAATAAGATTGGTTATTGTTTGCTTTTTCTGTTTTAATAGGCTTTCCTCTTAACATCCTTTGCTTGTTGCCTCACTTAATCCAGCATTTTGACAGTCCAACTCAGTTTTGCAAAGAAACAGCTAGTCGGATAGCAAAGGTAAGAAGCTATGGGGAAGGATGACACAGCCGGGACATCCTTACTCTGTAGTTTATCCTGAGGGGGGAATCTCTTTAAAAATCTTTTTACTGTCACTTCCTGTGTGAATTTTGCATCTAAATTTTTACTCATTTTTTTATGCACATAAAGGGGTCATATATTATAGTAATGGGAGTTACCACTCAAATGACAGTGAATAAAATTATTGATTAGAGTAACACTCCTGAGTCTGAGTCTTTTTCTGCTCCTTTTCCCAACTTCATCCTTGCCTGTCAGCGTCTCTTTTGTTCATTTAGTCACCACCAGACTTTTACTGAGCCCCGGGTCGGGTGCTACAGATACGACAGTGGGCAAAGTAGACAGAATACTTGCCCTCGTGCAGCTTATCACGGGAAGGCAGTCAAGTGAGCAGAGGGGCAGCAGAATCCGGGCGGGCCTTTAGCAATGGGAGGGCAAAACAGTCCAGGAGCGCAGAGAGCAAAGGGCTTTGTGGAGGGAGTGATGGCTAAGCTGACGTCAAAGGCTGAATAGGAGGACACAGAATCAGATCCCTGCACGGCAGGCAAAGAGTTGGCTTAGGGGACTGAAGTCCTCTAGGCAGAAGAAGTTACATGTGCAGAGGCCTGGAGGAAGAAGAGGGCAGAATAATACTGGTATTTTGGGGATTCTGAGAGTTCTCTCTTCACCTGCCTTTTTCCCTTTTAACGCTCTTTCTCTTCTCTCTGCTCCCTTCATTTCTTTTTTTCTTCCCTATTTAGCTTTTTCTCTCCCATTTTACAAATAATTAAATCATCAGTTAACATTTGTTTAGAAGTATTATAGCTCTTAATTTCAAAAAAATGCAATTTTTGACATTTTGTAGTTTTAATGATTTCCTCTCTTAAGCACGATAAGGAACTCTCAAATCGCTGCCCTTCTATTTAAATATAATTATTAATTTTTTGCAGGGGTATCAAACATTGAGTCTTTGGGAAAAGCCTTTTCAGACTGAAAACATAAATAGTTACAGGAAGGAGTTCTATAAATTCACATGTAATATACACACAGGAAATTTGAACTGGGGGCGGTGAGTGGATAGCAACATAGTAAGAGAACCTAGCCAAAGTGCGAGAAAAATGTAGGCGTTTTCAGCAGAAGGAAATAAGCAAATAAAATCCGTAGGAGAAGCTTTATTTGTATAAGCAATGTTTTTAAAAAGCTGAGATTGGTTACGGTGCCAGCCACGTACCCGGAGGCTGGCAGGTTTGAAACCAGCCTGGACCTGCTAAGCAACAATGACAACTACAACAACAACAACAAAAATAGCCAGGCGTGTGGCGGGCGCCTGTAGTCCCAGCTACTTGGAGGCTGAGGCAAGAGAATCGCTGAAGCCCAAGAGTTTGAGATTGCTGTGAGCTGTGATGCCACAGAACTCTACCATGGGCGACTTAGGGAGACTCTGTCTCTTTAAAAAAAAAAAAAAAAAAAAAAGCTGAGATTTAATTAGCAAATAGCACAGTAAATGCAGAAAGCCAAATAAAACACCCATGTTCCATGGCCCAGATTTTAATACTGATAGGTGCAAATTTATTTCTGGGTGTCAACATACCAAAAAAAAATTACTACCAACCCAGTTAAACCCATTAACAATAACAAGAGGAAGAACCTTTTCACTATCTTGAAATGTAGTAAATGGCAAGAAAATATTTAGTTAAGTACACCATTGACTCCATCCCAATTAAATTTCTAAATTAGATTTGGAGAGATTTGTACCATAGTCATTTTAAAATCTTACCGTAATCATTTTAAAAGCATGTATTTTAAAGAAGAGCTTTTATTATAGCTAATGGAAACCTCTTTAAGAAAATTATAATAAGCCAAAAATTATCTTTCATTCTCGGTTTTATTTAATGATTTATTCCAATATAACATTAAATATCAAGAGGGGATGAAAAATTATTATTGAAAATAAAATATTACCTTTGAAAATAATTACTTCAGAGAAAGCAACTACATATATTTGTGCCAGTAAGGCATAAAGGGATATCAAATGTAAAATTTATTAAGAGAACGTTAATATCCTATGGACACATTAGCAAAATTTTATAAGCAAGGATTTTTTTCCCCTACATGAAGGGTTAGAAAGAAAATAAAAGGGAAAAAACTATATATTGGTTTAATTTGAGATGTCGAGAAAATAAAAGGCATAAATCCCATTAAAGGGGAAGTCACAGCATTTAAGAGGGCCACTGAAAAGGTGCTGAACTCCTGCTAAACACAGGGCTGAGGAAGGGAAGCCGCACGGTGGCCCGGCCTGAAGGTGTCACAGCCTCCTGTACCAAGCTTCTGGTAACCACAGAAGGGCACAGGAAAATCTCAAATAGCTTTTTTGTTTTAAAGAAATCAAATATGGCCTTCTGTGATTCAGAAAGTGTTTTTAAGTCTTTTCTTCCTGTGGAGCTGTGCACAAAGGTTCTCTCTCCTTGTGCTTTTAGCAACCTGCAGGATGTGAATTAAATTGATTCCTTAATTATTCTCTCATGTAACTGTTGAGAGTAATTTTCTGCCATTATGTGCTTCCTCATTATGCAAATCTCCCTAGTTCTACTGTTTGTGCCTTTTGGAGAGCACAAAATGTCAAAATGAGGCAACACTTAGGACAAATATTATTCTCTTTAGCGATTCATCATAGCAAAAATAGTAATGCTGAAAAGTTTGTTATAAAACATACTCTTTCTAGAACATATTTTTAACCTGGTACTTTAAAAATGCCAAAATTAAATCTGAGTCCTTGGCTTTCTATAAAATTTCACAGCATATAGTCCAAGGAATTTTCTCCCTTTTCAAAAATAGATTTTTTTTAAAACTATGCTTTAGAAAAAATATAAAAATTCTATAAAAAAATATTTTATTCTTCAGGAAAGTTTATAATTTAAAGAATTTAAACAAATTATTGTGAAACTGTAAAATTTCACAGCACCTAAAGAGCTTTAGGTGTTTTCCTGAAGTGATTTTTATAAATATGGTAAATTATTATGTCTTGAAATACAAATAGCTAGCCCAATAGCAATGAAATTCTTCTTCTTTCTGGTATCTGTTTTATGGGTAAAAGACTAGTGCATGAAATTAGTTGCTCTTAATGGTTTTGTAAAGTAAACTTCCAAGGTATTATGTTAATAGTCTCTGCAGAGTCCTGCAAACTCTGTATCTTGGGCCCATCAAGTGTTAATGTCCAAATGATGAATTTAGGCCTTCCCAAGCCTATTAAATGTCTTATGAATTATCAAGGTAAAACCCAGTGGTGCTCAGTTGAAAGTTGAAAAACTACACACACAAACACTAGGTTGCCATAAAGTTCATGTGCAATTGTCTATTTTAAATTGTACACGAACTTTATGGCCACTTGTATGTATATTTTAAAAGATAGTACTCTAATTTCTTTAGCAAATGTTCTAGGAAGCTGTAACAATCTATATGAAACATCAGTGCGGTGGAATGATAAGTGAGGAAGGTGAGAAAAGGGAAACCAAAGGCAGAAATGACCACGAGGCCTTTACGATCCATCTGGGGGACTGGCGTGGCCCTCTCGCGGTTTTGCCCTGCTCAGCTCTCCCCGGAAGAGGCTAAGGAACCTCCTCGCCAGTAACTCCAGGAAGAGAGAGACTGAGAAGGTGCATTTGGTCAGTAAGGTCCCTTGCAAACATTTGTTGATTCGGATTCCATAGAACTGCATCAAACAAAATGAAAAGTCAATACCCAAAACACTGGCACAGAGCTTCAGGTGTTTTCCTGAAGAGCAAGCAGTTTGGGGTCCACTCTGCAGACTCTCATCCATTGGAGATGCAGGATGCCGAGTTTTACCAGGGCCCCAGTGACATCCCGTGACCCTTACCATACGTGTTGAGGCTCTTGACGATTGACTGTCCTGCTGAGATTGTCTTGGGCCCAGCTGGGGTCTGAAACATTTTCCCCCCAACACAGCAGCACTGACCCCCCTGAGAACTGCAAGGTTGAGTCAGCCTGTGTAGGCACCTGTGCACGGAGTCATGTACAGGTTCGATGAAACAGTTCTAAAATTGCGTCTGGGGTTTACAAGACCATACATGGGTTTTTACCAAAGACAGTTTTACAGTTCTTTAGACCAAAGAAAGCCGTCCAATTTGGTATCTCCAGAAAGGTTGGACAAGTTAATCCTCTTTCCATAATGCCTGTGCCTTTCTACTGTGTTGAAATACCATGTATTAAAAGTTTAGATGCCTAAGTTAGTTCATTAAATAACATTTAGCATAAAATCAAGATTAAACTTTAAATACCAGGTATTAAAAGTTAATATGTCTAAGTTATTTCATTAAATAAATACATTTAACATAAAATCAAGTTTAAACTCTTATCTCTTAGGGGAATGAAATGATTTTATTTATTTTACAGGTTTGCGCAGAAGACAAATGCCCGACGCTAGTCCACCTGGCGCACATGATGAGTCTGTACAGCACACACACCTATTCCAGAGACTGTCCCAACTGGATCAACGTCGTGTGCAGATACCTGCACGACTCCTTCTCTGACACCACGTTTAACCTTGTGACTTATCTTGCAGAGGTAAATTTACAAAATACGTATGTGTATATATATTCTTTTTAATTGTTCTGTGGCAGAATTTTCAAATGAAATTTCAGAATTTCTAGAAGCAGCACTGGTACTAATACTCAAATTGTCTTTACGAGTGAATATCAATGACATTTTTAAAAAGAAAAAGATGGGTAATATCTTTCAAGTGCAAAGGAAGTTTTTATAAAGGTGGGTTCTGGGGTTTTCATTTCAAATGTTTATTTCCTTATTAGTGACATAAAACGAAATAAAGTAAACCTCTCTTTTATTTAAAATGCAAAAGAGGTTTGTAGTGGTATTAATCCTAGGGAATGGTTATAATTTTTATTTCTGCAAAATTAGTTCTTGGCTTTGAAATCCTTTTTAAAATACTAATACGGCATACAATAGCATTTCTGCTAGCTAAGATTTTATTTTAATAATGTATTTTCTTGCTATCTAAAATACAATTTTTGAGGGGACAACAACGTACCTACAGAACAGCATAAAAAGTTAATATTTCCGTGACACATACGAAGGGAACTTCATGCCTAGAGAAGTGAATGACTGAGCAGATAGCCACGAGAACCTCGAGAGGAAGCCGTTCCTAATCACTCAAAAGTTGGCCACTTAAAGTAATAGCTTCCTTTTTAAACATGAAACAAACTTAAGTTATTCAACTGACTAAGTATTTCAAATATTGTTCATAACACTAAATCATCAAGGCTGACATCATAAAATACTTCAAGACTGATAGGAATTTTTTTTAAGTATTGGTTTTGGTAGGTTTCCCACCATAAACTTTATATTTAAGCTGACAGTGTGAACTGTCTGTCTAGCAGCTTCTGAGCCTGAATTAAAGCATATCATTAGGTTTATCTAATAACTGTACCTGTAGGGTGACAGCAATGGAAGACCAGGGCTGCCCTCCTTAATCGCCCTCGCATTCAAGTGCCATAGACCAGCTTCACGTTTGCACCAGCATTAAACTCGCCATCAAGGTAGCACTTGCTCTCTCTGAAGATCCAGTCGGGGGTTCTGAGGTCCAGACCTGGAGTGATAACAGCTTTGTGTGTACCACAGGTGGACAATAATTCCCCACTCTGTAAAGAGAACACTTTTTGTTCCTTTTGGTGTTATTTATTATTAATAAATCTCAAATGATTACTAACAGTTATATTAAAACTAGGTACCTGTTTATAAAACCTCCATATCTTTAGTTTAATCTGCCCTGCAAACCTTACAAGGTGTGAGATATTGCTATTTTATACTTAAAAAAGAAACCAAGGCTCAGAGAGGTCAGCAACTTTGAGATGATATAGCTAATAAATAGCTGGTATCATTGGTTTGCAAGCAGTTTTCCTTTGGTGATGGTGGTTTTGCTTTTAACCTAAAATAAATAGTTTAAAACTAAGTTAGTTAAGGAAACAAAGCACCGTAATTTAGATGAAAAATCATTATCTAATTTTCCTTTCTGAACTAGGGAAAATAGTAGTAATAAACATTGCCTTTTACTTTGTTCATCTCTAGATTTCTGATAATCTAACTATAAACTCATGGATCTAAGCTGTTGTTTTTCAACATCGTAAATGTAAATACTGAGGTTTTTTTTTTTTTTATTGTTGGGGATTCATTGAGGGTACAATAAGCCAGGTTACACTGATTGCAATTAATACGGAGTTTTAACTTGATTAATTTGTACTTTTAAATATTCCTTTCAGCTCTTAGAAAAAGGATTGTCCAGTATGCAGCAGTCCCTGCTGCAGATCATCTATAGTCTACTGAGCCATATTGACCTGTCTGCAGCCCCAGTCAAGCAGTTTAATCTGGAGATCATAAAGATTATTGGCAAATATGTACAGGTGCGTGACTACAAAGCAGTCTACAATGGGGCACTGTTCATTCAAAGCCATTTATAATTGAAAAATTGGTAGCGCCTTAAATGTCCAAGAGTAAAGTGATTAATCCATAAACCATGTTTTTAGAAATATTTACAACATGGAAAATAGTCTCAACGTAAATGTAAAAACCAGGCTCTGAATGCTAGGATTGCTGTGGTTCCTACTTTTTCTCTTTCTTGAGGTGGGGTCTCATTCTGTTTCCTGGGCTAGAGCTCACTGCATCTTTGAACTCCTGGGTTCAAGCAATTCTCCCGCCACCATGCCTAGCTAATTTTTCTTAATTTTGTAGAGACAGAGTCTTGCTATATTGCCCAACTAGTCTCAAACTCCTGGCCTCAACTAGTCCTCCCTCCAGCCTGCCATAGGGCCAGGCCTGGCCTGATTCCTACTTTTGATTTTAACAATTCCATCTACAAATGGGCATTTCAGTGATGACGAGAAGGAGCCGTCCCCTCTGGAGAGTAGGATTGTGAGCCACTGTTGTCACTCCTATCATTGCACTTTTGTTTCTTAACCAGATTTTACATAATGAACAAACGCTACTTTTAGAAACAGAGGGCCTCTTTGAGGGACCTATATTTTAGAGTTACCTTTTCTGTCTGATAAAAAGTATTAAATATTTAGAAAGTAGAAAAGCAAACTTGATTTAAATGTAGATGATAAGTCAGCCTGGTCTGTATTTAATTTCACCTTTGAACTATCTGATAAGAAAAGCATTGAGTGCTGAGCATACCAGTGGATCTAATTTATCAAAGAACACAGCTGGAACAGATCAATTTTGAGTTTATACTCCAGTTATATTTGCATGCACTTAGAAAAAAGACGTACTTAGCTAGAAATGAATTTGTTCCAGTCCGTATCTGATAGTAATAAGCCTATATGAAGTGGGTTTATTAGTTTAGTCATATAGGGTGGCCATAAAGTTCGTGTGCAATTTAAATTTAAATGTAATTTAAGTATAATCCAGATTACCCAGAAAATCAGTGATTGCAAATATTCAAAAAACACGAGTTTTTGGTGGCCCTATGTATCTTCTGTGTCTTATCTCTCAATGAGTAAGGCTTTTCCAAGTAATTATACTTCCTTCTAAAGCACATTTCTCTTCTCTTAAAGTTTAATGAAGTTAACTAGTCAGATATTTGCGGGATCTTACATAGAAACACATACCGCACAGAATTTCTAATTCATGAGCTGTGAACACATTTCTTCTGTTCAGAACCATAAGCTCACATGCCCCCTGGACAAGCAAGTAAACAGAGGGAACGTGGGTTTGTGCCGAGGAACCTGCATATCCCCGGTCTGAAAGGAAGGTGACGTTGCCTTCCCTGATGGTGGTCATGGTGGGACACACGTCCGGTGCACCCAGAACTTCTTGATTTTAGAGAAGCTTGAAATCCAGATTTTTTTTCTCTAAAATCTCCTAATTTTAAAATGTTGACTCAAATTTCTCTCCAAATTTCTTCTTAAATATTATATGAACCAAGATCATCATTTAGCTAATGACTCATCACAGTAACTTGTGCTGTATTTAAAAACTGAACATTTTATAGAATTGAACTCCCAATACTCTTACATTTAGACCCAGCTACCAGGATGATTTATGGAAATCTCCCTGAAGAAATTTAGCCTTTCATGATGTCCAGAGCTTCTAATTATTCTGTTAGGGAAAAAAAAAATGACAATTTCTACTTAGTCATGACTTTCTTTAATATAAACAGGTTTGTTACAGTGATGTTCTTAGAATGTCACAGTATCATGTAGACCGTTTTATTCTTAAATATTTTGTAGTTTAGGTGTCTTTATATCAAGATGTTGTTAACTAAATTGGATGACTCAGTTCTGCCAAAGATTTTTCACTATCTCTTTGCTATTGTTGTTTTAGTGGTGTTTTTTTCTTTCTTCAGATGTCAACTATGAAGGAATATATATAATACAAGGTTGAGATGTGATTTTGATACCATAAACAAGAAAAAAAAATTTTTCTATGTATTCTTTCAAGTAGATGGTAAAAGAAAGACATTGTAAATTTTTACATACATACATATTTTCATTGTATTGTACAGTAGCTCACTCTTACATAAATATGTATTTGTGACTTGTATATGTTAATTATCTTTTAAACCAGAGTCCTTACTGGAAGGAAGCCCTTAACATACTAAAACTGGTGGTGTCACGCTCCGCGAGTCTTGTTGTGCCCAATGACATCCCCAAGACCTACGGAGGAGATATGGGTTCTCCTGAAATATCCTTCACTAAAATTTTTAATAATGTTTCTAAGGAGTTGCCTGGGAAGACTTTAGATTTTCATTTTGATATATCTGAGGTAAGATATTCAGAAACTGGTTCATTCATTCACTCTCTCCTTCCACCAGCAGTGTCTGAGCCCACCCTCAGGGGTTGGCACCTGTGGCAGCTGTTAGGAAAAGCAGGGGATGGGTGGGGCGTAGGCCACTCTCAGGAAGACCATCTCTAGGGGTGACAGGCAAATAAACATGGTGATTGGTGCTTGACTAGAAGTGAATTAAAAGTGTTTTGCGTACTATCTGGCACTTACCTAAATGTAGGGTTCCAGGAAGGAAATACATCTGACCTGAGCATTGAAAGGCAAGGTTAAGCCTAGAGACCCATATGTGGCAATTTGGGGGGAGAGGTTAAATCAAAGGAGACGGAGCAGGTGTGAGTACAGGCGTGTATGGCATGCCTGGAGCACAGAGTTCAGCAGATGCAGGCTGAAGGCTCGGGGAGGGCAAGAGCACAGCAGTCTTACGTTCCATGATAACAAGCTGGTGTTTTCTCTTCTTTTATTTTCTTTTATTTTTTTTTTTTTGGCCGGGGCTGGGTTTGAACCCGCCACCTCCGGCATATGGGACCGGCGCCCTACTCCTTGAGCCACAGGCGCCGCACAAGCTGGTGTTTTCTTAATCCAGTGGGAGCTCTGAAATGATTGGCATTTTAGGAAGATCACTCTAATAACAAGCAGGGATGGGAATTAGTAAGGGATCTGTTAGAATAATCTGGGTAAAAAATTAGATGGGGCTGTCCCAAGACAATCATAGAGGAAGAAGGAAAGGGTCGTTTACAAAAAGACCAAGGAAGAAACTGATGGGATTTGATAGGAAGGGAGGAAGAGCCCTCGGGTTTGAGCAATGGCCCTGACAGCTGAGTGGGTGGTGGCGCCAGGAAGGAGAGGGCAACGAGTTGGGTCTTGGACACATGGACTCTAAAGGGACGAAAACATAGCAGCGCAGACACCTAGAGGGCAAGTAGATTTCAGGAGCTGAATGTTTAGAGGAAAACTTGAGTAGAAGTAACAATTTAAGGGTTTTCAGTATTGTATAAATAGTTAAAACCATGAACGAAAAACTAAAAAGAAAACAAAACTAAAATAAAATGAAACCTGAGAAGCCGAATACTTTAGGGCTAGACAGAGGCCAGGGCCAGTCTAGGAGGAAACTGCAGCCCGACTGTGGTGCATATTAATGCACAACTCACATAAGGATTTTTGACCCTTGCTGGGAACCCTGGATTTTCTTTTCCTCCTCCCTCTGGCACCTGAGCCCACTCTTTGACTGTGATGCCCGTGAAATGGTGGTCTGGAAGCCAAAGGAATATTGTTTGAAGAAGGAAGTGATCGATTAAGTGTTGTAGGGAGGTTGACAAAGATAAAAAATTGGAGATCTAATTTTTTATTGACTAAGATTATATAGAAAAAGCTTCTTATTACAGTTTCAGTCTTGGTATTAGAATTTATTCAGATCTTTCTGGGGTTTTTTTTTCTAGATAGGAAGTACATTTATTGCTAACTTTTAAATTAGTAATGTCTGAGAATTTCTAATCTGACGTATATAACATGAGAACATGCTAGAGAAACTTGGCTTCCCTGTTTCTTCTGAGTTATAAATTAACCATGTAACTTCATTATTGTATTTGAAGCAGTAATATGAATTCTCAAAACATTTTGTATTCTTAATTTCCATTTGTTTCATCTAAATTCCTCAGTACCTGCCAAGCACAGGCACTGGAGATAAGCTGGAGGTAGATGGCTGCCCACACAGGGTCCCGGGGACACGTATAGTAGGAGAGACAAGCACACAGAACTGACCGTCACTGTGGTCAGCGCCCCCTCGTGATTACACAGAGGTGGCGGGCGAGGGGTTGGGGGGAGGTCTGGAGTCCATAGTAAAAGATGATTGGGAGTTACTTACTGGATATTCCATGCAAAGTAGGCAACATGTGCCAAACTCAAGTCCATAAACAGTCATAGTATGTTTGGGAAACAGTAGCAAGCTCGTCCTGCTGGAGTGTGATGGTCTGGAGTAGGCGTCCTCAAACTGCGGCCCACAGGCCACGTGAGGCGGTGTGATTGTATTTGTTCCCATTTTGTTTTTTTACTTCAAAATAAGATATGTGCAGTGTGCACAGGAATTTGTTCATAGTTTTTTTTTTTAACTATAGTCTGGCCCTCCAATGGTCTGAGGGACAGTAACTGGCCCCCTGTTTAAAAAGTTTGAGGACCCCTGGTCTGGAGGGAGTGGTAGTATTTGAGGCCAGGGACATAAGAAGGAAACAGATCATAAAGGGACTTGAGACGTCTGTGGCTTACACATGAACTTGGATTTTATTTTTCAAATGCAAATTCAAAATACTCTGCAAAGCCAAGTAAAGACAAATGAGTTTTGGATCATCATAGAATTTTTACTAAGACAAATTTTGGGAATATTACACATCAGATTTGTAGGAAGATGCTCCCTAGAAGTTTTCCTCTTTAAAGTTGCTACTTATCTTCAATATTGGTAAACCACATTGAAGCACACTAAAAAAAAAAAAAATACCAAAATTTAACAGCTCTTAAATCTGAGTGGTGAGAATATGGGGGATTTTTTTGTATAAAGAATCTTTTGTATATTTTCTGAGCTTTCTACAAGGAGGATATATTTTACAATCACGGTGAAGGGAAGGTGGAAGTGGTGATTTTTAAAGAAAGCAGATTGTATTTAAAATAAGAATAGGTTTTCTGATAATCCCAGATATAAAGTTATTATTTTCAATAATGTAAAGTCTCTTGACTTAAAAAAAGATATCATTACCTTTGATTTTTATAATATCAACCTCATGCTAAATAATTTCTCTCCTTAGGTTGTTTTTCTGGCTGTTTGTAAAAAATGTCATTATAGGTGCACTGTTAAGTCTTTCGAGTTTATTTCATGATTTTCGAGGCCAACGCTGGCATTTTGTTTCTGTGTAGACACCAATTATTGGGCACAAATACGGCGACCAGCACGGTGCGGCCGGGAGGAGTGGGAAACCCAAGGCGGCCGCTGTCACTAGAAGCACCTCCTCGACGTCCTCTGGTTCCAATTCCAATGCCTTGGTCCCTGTCAGTTGGAAAAGGCCACAGTTGTCACAGGTAGAGAAGGAACATCAAATTGGACATTCATAGAATAGAAGAATCAATTTTGTTACATGTTTGAAAGCTTGAGAATACCTCTTATTTTATCAGTAATCAGTAACGTTTGAATTTTTTTTTTTCTTTAGCGAAGAACAAGGGAAAAGCTGATGAATGTGCTTTCTCTCTGTGGTCCAGAGTCCGGCCTCCCAAAGAATCCATCAGTGAGTAATCATAACGTCACCTGTGAAGCTTTTCAAAATCATGGTATTAGGTGAAGAAATGATTCAAGTGTGGAGGTGACCACAGGCAGTCCAGGGGACACCACGTAGGAGAGACAGGCACATAAAGAATCAACAGTTACTGTGGCAAATGTCCAGGTGTGATTCCACAGAGGTGGCAGTTAGAGGGGGCCTCCTGAGAAATCCTTGCTTGCCTTTTCTAATTTTCCTAACTTACGTATTAACTAAGAATGAAAACAATACTTCTTTTCTGTTGTGACCCTGGCAGCATTGCTAATGAGGTATTCAGCTAGTTGGCCATGAAGACCAAACTTGAGCTCTAAATGTATTGAAGGACGAGGTGCAGTGGCCGTGGGATGCCGGCAGCTTATGTGCAAAGTGACAAACCTGACAGGTGGACTTGTTTTCTTTCTTCTTTCTGTTTTTTTTTTTTTGTGGGGCATCAGGTCATATTTTCTTCTAATGAGGATTTGGAGGCCGCCGACCAGCAGACCAGCCTAATTCCTACCACAGAGGACATGATTCAGGAGGAAGAAACAGCGATGGAAGATAGCAGCAGTGAGCAACAGTTTGGCGTTTTTAAGGATTTTGACTTTTTAGACGTTGAACTGGAAGATGCAGAGGTAAGGATGTGGCCTTTCCCTGTTCATATTTATAGAACAGTGACAGTCGTGTGAGAAGTAAAGATTGGACCCGGGACCATTCCTCGCTGAGGTCAGCGTAAGGTCATAAAGGCAAAAATCTAACGTGGGAACTGAGTATGACTATGACAGTTAATAGCAGAATGAGCCAGAAATAAAAAGAACTTCCAGCTGTTTATCTTTAAAAACATAAAAAAGAAATTGCTTCAGAATTATTTTTAGCATACGCTTAGTCTAAAATATTTTGCATGAGGTATACAAATTAATATGTAACAAACTAGTTAAAAATTACGTTAAGACTGATCAAGCCACTGTAAAGAGGATGGCGCTGTCCCCTGTACTGACGGTCGGGACGTGGGCTTTCTGGAACTCTTCCCTTTGGCCAGTGACTGAGGTTCTTCCTGTACCGTCCCTCACCACTTCCTTCTGGTGCAGCTAACTTTCCCCCGTGGGCTTTCACCTCTAAGTTGATTCGGTCTAAATTATAGTGATAGTGATAGAAGCTTTCTAAAAGGAAATTTAAATTCAAAAAGTAGCTTTATTTGCTCATAATATGAGCTAGTCTAGAGTTAGAGCTTATGTTTAGCTATGGCTCAGTGAAGCCTCTGGCTGTTTCTCTGCCATTCTCTAGGCTCTGCCCCTTTCTGCAAGTCATCTTGACCTCAGACAGTGGCAGGGTGGCTGTGACTGCTGTGTGTGCTCTCAGGAAGGTGAAGAAGCTGCTTCCTAAATGCTCTCAGCAAACTTCCTGTCACACCCATTGGCCCGAGTTGGGACTCACTCTGTTGCAGAGGGACCAGTACTGCCCTGGTTACCTCAGGCTATTAGGATCCATTCCATTAAGTACATTCTTAAAAGTGTTACTTGAGAAGACCAAAAGTTACTTAATATCAGGTAACTACATGCCATATCTTTTTTTTTGCAGTTTTTGGCCTGGGCTGGGTTTGAACCCGCCACCTCCGGCGTATGGGGCCGGTGCCTTACTCCTTGGAGCCACAGGTGCCGCCCAACTACATGCCATATCCTAATGGAGCTTTTTCTAAAGAATCAAAGCCCATATGAGCCCATGTGCGTTCATCAGCTCTCTCCGAGCTGTGCGTTCTTTGGCTGTGAGATGGGAGGTGGAGAGTGGAGTGTGACAGCTTATCCCATACCGTGCAGTGAGGGGTCGATGAGACCAGTTTAGGGAGATAAGATTCCCCCCTCGGTATGTGTCAGCTCCCCGCAGAGGTGAGGCCGGGAGGAAATGACCGTTGTGCCTCAGTCACACAAATGCCTTCCTGCCATCTCAGGAGTGGGGTAGGCGCCTGTTCGACACTCCACCATTTCCATGTTCCCAAAGACACGGCTGTACGTGTTCACAGGAACTCGAGAACAAGTGCTGTTCTGCACCTGGCAGGATAATAGCTTCTAGACTTTGTTTGACACTAATCCGCAGTTAATGAATTTTATGTCCCTTCCAAATATATACACAGACACAGAAACTTCTAACGGTTTCGAGAACATTCATCCTTACTCTGTGCTATGCACGTTGACACCTTCCATTCTCTCTTTTCTTTTTTTTTTTCCAAAAAAGGTCGTTTACCAACCCCTGAAACTGATTTCATGCTCGTCATTTGAAAAACATATTGTAGGAAACAGAACAGCCGGGGGAGAGGGGAGGAATGAAGAAATGTGTCCGGCCTGCAGGCTGTTTTTTCCTCAGTTCAGATTTTAAATTTCCAAAGGCAAGCTCTTGACATTTTTTGTAAAGGTGTGGTCATTTTTTTGTTTGCCCTTTTTGTTCAAAGAGCAGAGTAAATGCTTTCAAGTTTATCCAGTGTTCTAAAATGTCAGTGGTAATAAACATGGCTTTTATTAATAATAGAACCTTAGAGTGGATTAAAAGGGCTCACTGTAGTTCTATCTTTCATTCAAGTAATCTGAGGGTTGGGGGTGAGCGTGCTCATTCCCACCTCATAAATAAGGCCAAATGATATGGGCTTTCTAGAACCTGGATCTAGTCTTGTTGATTGCTACAAAACAAATTTGACTACTAATGAAACTTCTAAATATGCTCCTCCCTCCCCCCAAAGCCCACGGTGTGCATTCACTCCCTCACCAGACACACGTGTATATTAAGGGCTGCTGCCTTGATTGTGTGTTAGGCTGCATGAGCATATCTGAAATGCTGTAGGAACATGGTTTTCAGACTCTGCCCTGCAGAGCCCTGGGACTTCTAACGTACCTTGAGAAACAGCACGGACAAGTCCACAATCCAAATGACCAGAACTCCTGGCTACTGTCTTCAACCGGAGAAGCTCTGGGTTTTGTAGTTTTACACAACTGACTTTTATCTAAAATTGCATTTGTAGGCCATGCGAGGTAGCTCATGCCTGTAATCCTAGCTAGCATTCTGGGAGGCTGAGGTGGGTGGATTTCCTGAGCTCACGAGTTTGAGAACAGCCTGAGCAAGAGTGAGGCCCCATCTCTAAAAAATAAAATAAAATAAAAAAATAAATTGAGCCCAAGAGTTTGAGGTTACTGTGAGCTATGACCACTTGGCACTCTACTGAGGGCAACAAAATAAAATTCTGTGTCAAAAAAAAAAATTACATTTCAAATAAGGATTCTTTGGCTTTACCTCATTTATTTTTGAGACGGAGTTTTACTTTGTCGCCCTTGGTAGAATGCTGTGGTGTCATATCTCATAGCAACCTCAAACTTTTGGACTCAAGCAATTCTCTCTCCTCAGCCTCCCAAGTAGCTGGGACTACAGGCACCAGACACATGGCCAGCTAGTTTTTTTTTTATTTTTAGTGGAGATGAGGTCTTGCACTTGCTCAGGCTAGTCTTGAACTCCTGAGCTCATGTCTTCCACCTGCCTTGGCCTCCCAAAATGCTAGGATTACAGGTGTGAGCCAGCATGCCTGGCCTCTTCTGCTTTCCATTTAAAAACAAAAAGAAAAGAAAATATTTGAAAATCTCTAATCTGGACAGTGCCTTCCTAAGTAAAGTGGTATAAATAAGTCATATTTCACTAGCCAGCTCCATGTATTTTGTCATGTCAGGGCCTGAGAAAGATTGTAAAAATTATATTTACAAAAGCAAGATTGGCTTAGAATAACAGCAACATAACTTACATAAATCCTTATGTGGGATGAAACTGAAATCTGTCTTGTTTCTTTTGAACTCAGCAGTGGTTATATTTTGCTAGCTATGATCTTGATTTTAAATTGTTTTATATGGGGGGAGGAAGGGTCACAGTGTTTGGCACACCTCTTGGGGGAGGAACACATTTATAAGAGGGACTTTGCTTGATAAATGCAATTAGTGTAACCTGGACCTTTGTACCCTTAGTGAATCCCCAACAATAAATAAATAAATAATTTTGTAGTAAAAAATGACCATTGAATTTAGCCAGAGCCATCCTACAGACTAAAATAATTGTGACTTTGTATGTTGTCAGTTGAATGTGGGTATTTTAAGTCAATTTTTGCTTCGTACCAAATATTAAATCTATGTAAATTTGGGGGGAAGATTTTTCTTAAAGTTTGTGTTGCCAGAGTGTACCATAGAAATGTTGTTTTAAGTGTCTGTCTCTGACTTTTTCACAGTATATTATAAAGGTAGTTTGAATCACACACGTTGGCTTCCTGCACTAAGCTTAAGCCAGAGCTTGAATCAGTCTTTGGGTTTGAGAAATCAGTTTTCCCCCAAAGTGTAGCATATATCTAAATGTTTGTCTTCGTTTCTTCTAATTCTGTGTGTTTTCCCTTTTGCTAACCAGGAGCTGCAGGTGAGTTGTAGCTTGTTGTTGTGGTTCGTTTACTTGTTGTCATCTGCGATGCACCTGTCGTCTTTGTGGCCTCCCGCGTGTCCGTGTGTTAGAATAGAAGTGGCCTGGACAGTAGATTTAGTTGGTCCCCAGTAACACGAGTTAAAACAGATTGTCAACCAAATAATTTGAACCTTTTAAAGACTTGATGGTGTGTTAAAAGTTGAAAGGAATTGAAGGGCTGATTGAAACTCTGCTATTGATGGTGCATTAAGTATTTCCCATCTTGCTGTTTTCTTGGTGTATTTCATTCCCTACATTTACAAGCATATACCTGAGGTCTCAGGAGTCCTGTCTCGCTTTTCTAGGGTGAAAGTATGGACAACTTCAACTGGGGAGTCCGCAGGCGCTCGCTGGACAGTATTGACAAAGGGGACACTCCCTCCCTCCAGGAGTACCAGTGCTCCAGCAGCACCCCCAGCCTCAACCTGACCAACCAGGAGGACACGGACGAGTCCTCGGAGGAGGAAGCGGCGCTCACGGCCAGCCAGATCCTCTCACGCTCGCAGATGGTACGCCTCTCCCTCCTCACTCCAACTTAGTGATTGCCATTTCTGGATTTCCCAGTTTTTAGTTCCTTCTGGGTAAAATGCACACACTGAATTCAAGGTTGCAGCGACAGTGGAGTACTGCTCCGTGTCCTGACAGAGCCCGAGCAGGTACTGCAACGCCCATTAGCAGCTGAGACTGACTTTTTCTTTGCTTCTGGTCCTGGTGAGTTGTCGTGAGCACTTTTCAAGGCCCTTCGGATTTTATGTGTCAGTGTGTGTGACAGCACTACCTAACTCGCCACCCACTTTGCTTTCATAGTTAACATAGCCTGGAAAAACAGAGCACAACTGTGAGCCTTTTTAAGACCAAGTCAGTTGTGCAGAAGTTTTCACTCCCATCCCACACACGAGCGACCGGAGACTTAAAGAGCACGTGGAAAATGAGAAAATGCAGGCCATGAAAGTAGTCTCTTATTTCTGACGCGTGGAAGGCTAAAGAAGCAGAGGTGGGAGGGCTGGAGCCTGAAGGTGGCTGTAGCAGGAGCGGGAAGGCAGGTGGAATGTCCCCTGCGGCTGTGACGGGAGGCAGCGGGAGACCAAGGGCCAGCTACAGTCACATGGCTCTCCTGGGCACGCCTTTTTCATGCTGGACTAAACCTAGTCTGCCGGCAATTTGGACGGATTTGTCCCACACTCGTCTGCTGGAAGCGCTGGCAGCGATGTCGAGTGGTAGCGCCTTCCCCAGCTGTAGACAGAACGTGAAGTTGTCAGTGTGTGGCTGGCTTCCTGTCAGCCCCAGTCCTGCTGTCCTCTGTGCCTGTCAGTAACCCTTAGACCAACTGAAAGACAAAACATTACCATAAAAAATATATGAGTTTCAGCTCAAGGTTAACATAGTTAGCTAGAGCTCTTCCACTCTGATCGTTTTTGTTTGGGGAAATGTGACCTGTGTGAATGCACAGTCAGTTCTGGTTCATTTCTGCCGAGGGGTTAGCTGCCTGCATTAGCAAACACCCGTTCTGGCGCACACTGGATGGAAAGATAAATTTAGGCCAGATGTGGTGTCTCACTCCTATAATCCCAGCCCTCCCAGAGGCCAAGGCGGGTAGATCACTTGCACTCAGGAGTTTGAGACGACCCTGAGCTAGAGTGAGACCCATCTTACTAAAAAAATAGAGAAAATTAGCCGGGCATCATGGTGGGCACCTGTAGTTCCAGATACTTCACAGGCTGAAGCAAGACGATCACTGAGCCCAGGAGTTTGAGGTTGCTGTGAGTTGTGACGCCATGGCACTCTACCGAGGGTGACAAAGTGAGACTCTGTCTCAAAAAAATAAAATAAATAAAGGTAAATTTAGGAAACCACAGAAGCTTTGTAGAACTAAGCCCCTGGAATAGTTTGTGACATAAAATGTTTCTTTTCTGGTCACTACTCACTCATAAATGATGCCCTCACTTGACTTTTCTCTTTTTAGTTGAACAGTGACTCTGCTGCAGAGGAAACCATGCCAGACCAGGCCGACTTACTCCTGCAGTCTCAAGATTCCACGGGCAGCATCACCACAGAGGAGGTGCTTCAAATCAGAGATGAGACCCCAAGTTTGGAGGCTTCTCTAGATAATGCTAGCAGCCAGCTGCCTGAGGTGGGGAGAAATGGAGGCTGGTGCATGGCCAATCTCGGCTCCTTTTAGCACTCTGCCATAGCCCCTGCTTTTCTTTCAAAAAGAGTTTTGACATTCTTTGATTTAGCCAGTATTTCTAACCTGTTAGGACATTTTAAATGAAATATAGTCAAATCTGACTTTTCTTTAAGTTGATAAGGAAATGACCTACAGGTTAAAAATGATCTGTTTTTGAGCATTTTGCATTGCAGATTGTGATCCGGTTAATGTACAGACGCTTCTCTGGGGACGGAGGCATCATCGGTGGGGCTGTCTTTGCTTTGAAGGGCTGCTTTGTTTTTTCTTCTCTTTTTGCTTTGTACTGGGTGTGTGTGATTGGTGCTGTAATTGGGATTAAAACCTCAGGCCAGCTGTGTTAGCGTTTGTTAAGGGAAATCTTTTTAAAAGACTCTGGAACCACTAGTATTACAGTTTTTTGGAAAGGCCTGTGAGAAGTAAGCCAGATTTCAAGCTAATGCCTGACCAAAAATAAGTAAGTATTAGTTTTCTTAGTTTTTTTTTTTTTTTTTTTTTTTTTTAAGATTACAGACTTTTTTTGTTATATGTAATTGCGATAGCTCTGTCATGTGTCTTTTATCCCTTGGTAAGTATTAGGATCATATATTTTTATCAGTATTAACAAAATTGGGAGTTATTAGATATTAACAAAAATAGGATTATTAGATCCAGACTAATCTAGTTATCAGGTCTTATTGTAGTAAGGTAAATCCTCATATTCTTACTAGGCTGATTGTTTTACAGACAGTAAATTTACTTTGCTAGCAGTAAGCAGACATATTTTGAAATGAAGGCATATTGGCTTCCTTATTAGTAATCTTTAAAATGCTTATCCTGGTACAGCTAAAGTTGAGATGATTCAATTCAACAAGTATTTATTGTGACTTGCCAGATGCCAGGCGAGAAGAATAGGGCATGACCCTGTTCTCAGGGAGTTTGCCATCTATTAAGGGGGACAAAGAAAGGCTTTTTTTTTTTTTTTTAATGACATTTCGTCAGGGAAGCTCAGTTAGTAGGCCATGGTCAAGGCTTTGCGAAAACCGAGATTAGAGTGATCACCCCAGCTCTGGTAGCAAAGGACAGGCTTTGTGGCCTTCGGGACACCCAGCAAAGGCAAGGCATGTGGAAAGGCACATGTCCAGGTTGGAGCAGGAAATTCAGTATTTCCAGAGAAGAAGATGGGAAATGGCTATGGGAGAGGTCAACAGGGTCTGTGACAGGAGGGTCCCTAAGGCCATTCTAAAGGCTTAGACTTTGTCTTGTAAATAGGAAGGCATTTGTATTTCAGTCTTCTGAAGATAGCTATTATGTGACGGGCACCGCGCCAGACGCCAAAGTGGAAGTATGTGGCACATGAGCGTCCATTCGTTAACCAGGGTCTATACTGAGCCCCCGCCACTTGCAACGTGCTCTTCTAGGTCCTGGGTGAAACACACAAGGCTCCCAGCTAGGTGGAGGTTGACTCTAGCAGGAGAGACAGATAATTAAGCAGATCAAGAGGCCGGGTGCCGTGGCTCCACGCCTGCAATCTCAGCACTCTGGGAGGCCGATGCAGGTGGATTGCCTGAGCTCCTGAGTACAAGACCAGCCTGAGCTAGAGCAACACCCTGTCTCTAAAAATAGTTGGGCGTTTGGCAGGTGCCTATAGTCCCCGCTGCTTGGGAGGCTGAGGCAAGAGAATCACTTGAGCCCAAGAATTTGAGGTTGCTGTGAGCTGTGACACCATGGCACCCTACCGAGGGCAACAACGTGAGACTCTTTCTCAAAAAAAAAAAAAAAAAAAAGGTCATACTAGTCAAGATGCAAGTAATATATCAGAAAGCGCTCGGTTTTATTAATCTTGTTAAGAAAATCCAGTAGCGATGTGGACTTCGGTGAGGGAGAAAGGGTAGCATTGAGGTGAAACCTGGGTGACGAGAAGGAGGAGCCAGCCCTCAAAGATTAGAGGAAGAATGTTGCAGACAGAGGAAGCAGAAGTTAAAAAGAGCCTGGGGTATCTGCAGGATGGAAAGCTGGCCAGCGGGGCTGGTCCACAGCGAGCCAGCAGTCAGGGCTGCCCCTGGCACTCTGGTGATGCTTCCTGCAGGCCACACAGCAGGTAACCACTAAAACCAGGGATGTAAGAAGGACGAGATCTGGTTGCGTTTACCTTCTATGTACCACGCCCTGTTATGTATTTTTGTCATTTGTATATCAGCCTAACATTGGTATTACACTATAAATTTATTGTACTTAGGGATTAATTTAAACCACAGTACCCAGGCTAGTCTAAGGTCTTGGACTCTATCACTGTTCATAGTTTGGAAGGAAAATTCTATTTTTATCCATGAAAAAGAATAAGAAACGATTGTGTAGCTAAGAGGTAAATTAGGTCTACATACTTGAAGAAGCTGATCTTGATTCTTAAAACTGCGAGACCATTTGTATTTATTTTCAAACTGAGTAAAGTAATATTCATGCAAATTAAAAATTGATGTTGATTCTGTCATGCTGTATAGGAGTACTTCCAGAAGTATTTCATTTGTAATAGTGGTAGCTCACTTAGCCAGGCTCTATTGAGTTTCTACCATAGGCCAGTCACAATGCGATGTTTCACTAATGTCACAATGCACAGGAAGGGGGACACTGCTGGCATACTTTATGACATATTTTTTCATTATTATTTACTTAGGTTTAAGAGGATATAGTCACTCTTTCAAATAAATGAACTTGTGATTTTTTAATTTTCAAAATTATAACAGTGTAAAATTTCCTATAGTCCTGTTCTCTGAAAACAGCCCTTATGTCACAAGTACTCAGCTCATTTACATCAGTAAGGCTGCCCTGCGTGTTCAGTCCTCCTGGCTGGTCAGTATCTGCTCCTGCTCTGCGGGGAGCACCACAGGCCCAGCGTCACCTCTCCTACTCACATTCAGAATTCACTGTCTTGCGGTATAATGAAAGAAATGACCTTTCAAGAAGAGAGGATTTATGGTAATAACATAAAAGTTTTACTGGTGTAGAATTAGAATACATATGAGAGAAGATACTTTACCAAAAGACATTTCTTAGTAAACACCTAGAGAAGGGGAGCAAACTCCTTGACAGAGTGTGGGCACAGTGGCTCGTGTCTGTAACCCTACCTCTGTGGGAGGCGGAGGCAGAGGCGGGTAGATTGCTTGAGCTTCAGGAGTTTGAGACCAGCGTGAGCAAGGAGAAGACACCATCTCTACTAGAAATAGAAAAAACAATTAGCTGGGCATTGTGGTGGGCACCTGTAGTCCCAGCTACTTGGGAGGCTGAGGCCAGGGATTGCTTGAGCCCAAGAGTTTGTGGTTGCTGTGAGCTGTGACGCCACGGCACTCTACAAAATGAGACTCTTTCTCAAAACAACAACAACAACAAAAAAAAAACCTTGATGTTTCTGTGTGATAATAGGTGATACATTTCAAACAATCTTAAAGCTAGGACCATTTTAAAAAGTCTATCATTTCAAAACTCTCAAAATTAGGCTGTGTAAATGATTACTTAAACAGACTTAGATGGCGATATTTATTATGATACAAAAAAAATTTTTTTAATGTTTTTGAACTCCACTAAAAATACAATTGTTTTGCAGGATTCAAGTTCAGTGTTAAAGGAGGAGCCTGTTACAGCCTTTGAAGATGAGGGGTCATATATAATTCAGGAACCGCAGGGTTCTTTTGTGTGTGGAGGAATCCTTGATTTAGAAGAAACTGAAATGCCGGAGCCTCTTGCTCCTGAAAGCTACCCCGAGTCAATCTGCGAAGAGGATGTTACCTTGGCTTTGAAAGAACTAGATGAAAGATGTGAGGAAGAAGCAGCGGATTTCTCTGGACTGTCCAGGTGGGAGGGCAGTGTCACACTGTCATGAGGTGACATTTTCTGTCCAACCCCTTCCCAAACACCCCTTTTTTCCAGCTCCTTTTCATTTCTTTGTTTTAGTCTGTAATCAGACTCTCCATCTTCACTGGTAAAGATAAATAACTTAGGATGATGGTTTTTTTTCTGTTATTGACATTCAATGAAAGAAAAACAGGCCATTCTCAAAGGTTTCCCTGTTCACAACACACCAGATACCTACCTTGGCAAATGCCAGGTAGGCAAAGTGTCTGTGATACCAAAATAAATCTGAGATATCTCCACAGATTATTTTACAGTTTCATTATAAGGGATTGTTGTACCCATTTGCCACCTGTAAGAAAAACTCAGACCCCACTTCAGGTATAAATCAGATGGTGATTTATTACACCTGCGCAAGGGGGTGCTGGCAAAGGGCAGACGGCCCCGAAATGAGGAGCAGGCTGATTTTTATACCATTTTTGTGCTGTGTGGCAAGCTGGCAAGCACAGAAGCAGACGTGACGGTTAGCTGAGGGCGGGGTTACTGTCAGGGGGCTACGACAGGGCGGTTGGCACTGGGACAGCTCTTGGGAGACTCAGTAGCTTGAAAACTCTGCTTGAGTAAGCTTTCACCATTGTTTTAAATGTGGCTAGGAGTCTTTGGGAACTCAGGAAACTTTCTTATTCTATTCTGAAACCTGTTCCCGGATTTTGTGGGGGAACGGGGGGGAGCTGTTGAGACGTGTGGGGACTCAGGCTGAGGCAGTTAGGGGCCTTTAGGGGTCTTTTTGCTGGGTCAGTTATTACAGGATCACATCTTTTAAAGTTTGATTTCTAGGAAAGAAGTGTTCATAGTACTGTCAGAGGCTAGATTTATCCTTCTAAATGTTAATGGGTGACATAGTGAGACTCTGTCTCAAAAAAAAAAAAATCGGGCGGCGCCTGTGGCTCAGTTGGTAGGACGCCGGCCCCGTATACCGAGGGTGGCGGGTTCAAACCCTCCCCGGCCAAATTGCAACAAAAAAAATATCCGGGCGTGGTGGCGGGCGCCTGTGGTCCCAGCTACTCAGGAGGCTGAGGCAAGAGAATCGCTTAAGCCCAGGAGTTGGAGGTTGCTGTGAGCAGTGTGACGCCATGGCACTTTACCTAAGGTGACAAAGTGAGACTCTGTCTCTACAAAAAAACAAAAACAAACAAAAAAATCAGTCACCACAGTAACATTTTTAGAATCAATCTTTTTGAGTTATAATTGAAGTTTTCACATCAGATGTCTGCTTTATTTTGATTGTTTTCTCTAATCTTTACCCAGGTCCCTCCTTTCCATACGCATTGCTCCAAAATTTCTGTAAAGCCTTACAGAACTGTCTCGTAATCCAAAACATATGCAACTTTAAGGCCTTGAGTACACATTTATTAATCCAGTGTCAGATTCAACTACTCATCTTTACAACCTGAAGTTGTAAAATGTCCAGTCCATATAAGCTTCATCTTTTTGTATTACTTCATTTTTTTGGTATCACCTGGTGGTTGGGATTATAAATTCCTCAAGGGAAATGGCCAGGTTTTAACATTTCTTTGGAGTCAAATCTATGACCTAGTAACATTCTATGTAGTATATTCTCTACTTTACTATATTCTATATAGTACGCTAGTAACATAGTATGTGTTTATGAAATAGCTGAGCAGGCTGAATGTGCCCTTGCTTATAACATTGGCTTTGATTCCTCATCTTGGGTTCAAGTTCAGGCTCTGTCATTTCTTACCCAGTAACCTATGTACATTACTTAGCCTCACTGAACTTTTTGTGTTCCCATTTGTAAAACTGGTATAGTAGAATCTAACTCTCAGAGTTGTGAAGATTGAAATTATCCATATAAAGGACCTAACATAGTCCTTGACATGATGATCAAAACTTTTATTATTTTTTTAGAGACAAGATCTTGCTCTGTCACCCAGGCTGGAGTGCAGTGGCGAAATCATACCTCGTTGAAACCTTGAAAGCCCCAGTCAAGCTATGCCCCCACCTCAGCCTCCTGAGTAGATGGGATTACAGGAATTTGCAACTATGCCCAGCGAATTTTTTTTCTTTTTGTATCTTTCGTAGAGATGGAATCTTGCTATGTTGTTCAGGCTGATCTCAAAATTTTGGCCTACAGTGATCTTCCCACCTCAGCTTCCCAAAGTGCTGGGATTTTAGACACGAGGCCCCTTTCTGGCCTGACCATTTAAAATAAAAGCATTCTAATCTGTATTATTCATAGAAATTACTGAAATTAATCCATAGCAGTGGCATATTATAGGACGTGGGTCATTTTAGGGTAGTCACTTAAAATTAAAGTTCTAATTCTGAAAATGCTAAGTAGAAAATGTGGGTTTGCTTGTTCATGCTTTCTTACAAAGTTTAGGTTGTTACAGATTTTCTAAATCAATGTGTTCGTATGAATAAAAATAACCCGTGTCGAATGACTCGAACCCTTTCGCGTGACTGAGTCTAAGATGCTGTTATGTGTGGTGTTTGTGTCAGCAGTCAAGATGAAGAAGAGCCGGACGGTTTTCCGGAAGGACAGACGTCACCTCTCCCGTCACCGTTCCTGTCTGCCATCATAGCTGCCTTTCAGCCTGCAGCCTACGATGACGAGGAGGAGGCCTGGCGCTGCCATGTCACCCAGATGCTGTCTGACACCGATGGGTCCTGTGCGGTGTTTACTTTTCATGTGTTCTCCAGGCTGTTTCAGGTCAGTAAGCTCTGAGATTTCTGAATTCATATTATAGTTACCTAATCAAGCTACCTTTTTTCTTCTGAACTCAGTATTTCAAATTTTAATATTCCTACTGATTTTCTTTAATATTTTTTTCTAAGCTAGTGGTATTACTTAAATTTACACTGTGATATTGTAGTACAGCTGGTACCTTATACAATGCCTAAGGCAATTAAAATAAAATTTCAACATCTGATAAATTTCACAAAGCAACATATAATCAAGGGTTAAATTAATTGGCACTCATATTACTCTGTGGGGACCATAAAAAATTTAGCTGCTGTTGCTTCCAACCCTAATAATAACAACGACCACGATGGTGATATGAGCTATCAGGTGGTGCCTACTTATTGCATTCCAGGCACCATGCTAAGTGCTTTAAGTATTCTCACAACACCACTGTGGAATGTGACATTATTTTTAGCTTGCTGTGCGTAGGGTAACTAAGGCACAGAGAAATGCCACCATTTAAGTCATTATCTTCTGAACAACTTACCACCTGTCATCTCTAAGCAAATGTCGCCATCTTGGAAGAAACAGTGAAGTACGTCTCACTGAAGCTTCCCCACCTCCTCCAACCTCCATTCACTCCCTCCTGTGAAGCTTAGTAGTCATTAACTGGGGCATTAATTATCTCCTTAATTCTCTGCTTAATGGCATTACTACTTGATTTTCTTTCTTTTTTTTTGAGACATCTGTTGCCTTGGTAGAGTACTATGACATCATAGCTCACAGCAACTTTACCCCGCTTGGGCTTGAGCAATCCTCTTGCCTCAGCCTCCCGAGTGGCTAGGACTCCAGGTGCCCACTACAACACTTGGCTAGTTTTTCTATTTTTAGTAGAGATGGGGGTCTCACTCTTGCTCAGGCTGGTCTCAAACTTGTAAGCTCACGCAGTCCACCTGCCTCGGCCTCCTAGAGTGCTAGGATTAAAGGCACGAGCCACTAGACCTAGCCTGTATTTTCTTTCCGGTGATACAAGTACCTTGATGGCTGAGCTATGGATTACACTTTTTAAAAATCATTCATGAAGTTCCCTAACAGTGATACATGTATGAGAAGTCAGCACATTATTTGTTACAATAAATTATACCACTGATAGTATAATTAATAGTGACTATGGGTCAGGCACTAATTGTTTTATGGAAATAAATATTCCTGAATCCACTTGGTCACTCTTTCTAGAGTGCCATGCTGTCTTAGCTCACAGCAACCTCAAACTCCAGGGCTCAAGCGATCCTCTTGCCTCAGCTCCCTGAGTAGCTGGGACTACAGGGGCCCACCACAATGCCCAGCTATTTTTTTTAGAGACAGGGTTTCCCTCTGGCTCAGGCTGATCTTGAACTCCTGAGTTCAAGTAGTCCATCCGCATCAGCCTCCCAGAGTGGTAGGATTACAGGCCTGAGCCACTGCGCCCAACCCCCTTAATGTCCTTTTATAACTTAAAAGTCAGATGGTAGCCCAGGATGGTAAACTACATTTACTGCGTTTCTTTCAGCTAATAGCTTCAGCTTTAAAATCGCTAATTCCCTCAGACATGTGAGGGGGAAAAAATAAATCTCAGGAAGGGGGAGATGAGTAGAATATATTAATTTTTTTCAGTTAAGAAAAAAATCAGTGATTTACCAAATCTTCAATTATTTTTAGAAATTAACGTGTTTCCTAAATACCTAAAACCATGGATTTAGGTATCAGTGATAGATAGCATTCTATCTGTTACTATAGTAATTTTAAAATCTTGCCCTATTATGCTTCTTTACTTAAAGGTGATAAAAGGCCTTCTCGTGAAATGTTAAACATTTTTGTATGCTTTTCCTCACAGACAATTCAAAGAAAGTTTACAGAGATAACCAATGAGGCAGTTAGCTTTCTGGGTGAGAGTCTCCAGCGCATTGGTACCAAGTTTAAAAGTTCGTTGGAAGTGATGATGACATGCTCAGAGTGCCCAGCGGTCTTTGTAGATGCGGAAACTGTAAGTTTTTTAGCTTTTTATTTCAATAGATTTGGGGTTACAAGTGGTTTTTGCTTGCATGGATGAATTGTATACTGGTGCTGTCTGGATTTAGCTTACCCATTACCCAAATAGTGTACATTGTACCCAATAGGTAGTTTTTCTTCCCTTACCACCACTCCCCCACCCCGAGTCTCCAGGGTCCACTCTGTGCCCTGCACACCCTCAGCATAGCGCCCTCTTACAAGGGAGAACGTGCACTATTTGTGAAATCGCTCTTACATGCAAGCTGATTATAAGGGCTATAAGTTTATGGCATCTTTCAGTAAATGGTCTTTTTTTAAAAGTAGTTCAGAATTTTTAAGACTGAAAGTTCATACTGTCAACTTGATTATAAATAATTGGCAAAATGCAATTCCAGTACCTTAGATGCAGTGACCTGCGCCTGTTTCTAATTCTGACCCCTCCAGAGTCCAAATGGGGTCACCAGAGTGCCGTGCTCTGGAGATGGACACTTTTCCCCTGATTGTTGAATGAAAATGGATAGAAGATGGCTAGACCCCTCCCCCCATGAAGTGCCCAGAGCCTCCTGGTCTTTCCCTATCTCCAAGCGTACTTCCAGATTATAAGATATTTAAAGAACTACGGTTTTAAAAACTTCAAGGGGGGCACCTTTGAGGTGTGTGGTGGTCTGGCATGCCACTTCTTGAAAACCCTGAAAGATGACTTCCTGAGACCCTCCAGTCCTATCGCGTCTGCTCTGCGTCGGTGCAAGGTCAGCCCTGAGTGTACTAAGAGAATATCGAAAACCAGGTATTCCCTGGCCCAAAGTTATCAGTGTCATAACCTGGGTCAATGTGTGTTTGTGACTTGACAGCTGCTGTCATGTGGTTTGCTGGAAACACTCAAGTTCAGTGTTTTGGAATTACAAGAACACCTGGACACCTACAACGCCAGGAGGGAGGCCGCTCAGCAGGTCAGTCCCCTCCACCGCGCCCCCGACAGCCCAGAGCTCAGCTGCAGCAGAAGGGAGACTCTTCTCACTTGCTTCAGGGTTTACTGAAAATGGGGGATACTCTGAGCCTTCTGTCCAGCAAACTCTGGTCTTTGGCTTTTATTATAGAAATCTGCCCTCTAAGGGCACAATGGAAACCCATGGCTTTGTAAAAAGCTTCTCTGAGACTGTACAGCTGCTGTCAACACCGCAGGTGGGGAAGCTGAAGCAGTTACTGTTCAGCTGAGGATACGTTACACAAGTGTGGTCTGGAAAATGTGCAACCTCTGACATAGTTGTGACCCTTTTCCTGTGATGTGTTTGTGTGTATGAGCCATCAGAGGGAGAAACATGCGTGCGACAGATTACAGATATGACCTGCTAAGACATGTTCTTCAGTTCCTGTCTGGCACTGAAAGTAATCCCAGCACACTTTCAATCAGCAGAAATACAATGGGGCTTCTGCCTCTCACACAAACTGCACACAGTAGGCAGGTTTCTTTCCTAGGAGTAATAGGAAAGTAAGTAAAAGAAATAGTTACTTTCTTTCATCAGTAAGTATTACACAGCCCGTACATGTGAAAGCCTATGAAAAATGGACTATGAAAGTGGATTCTTACTCCATAAATACTCTGGATGAGAATATTGTAAAGCACAGGCAGGCACCGTGGCTCAGTCCTGTAATCCCAGCATTGAGAGGCCAACGTGAGCAGATTGCTTGAGCCCAGGAGTTTGAGACCAGCTTGAGGGAGACCCCAATCTTTAAAATAGAAAACATTAGCCAGACGTTAGGGCAGGCACCTATAGTCATAGCTACTTGGGAGACTGAGCCATGAGGATCCCTTGAGCCCAAAAGTTGGAGGTTGCTGTGGGCTGTGACACCCCTGCACTCTACCCAGGGTATAGAGAGAGACTGTCTCCAAAAAAAAATATGTATGTATGTATACAATATATATAGCACAAATACTATATATGAATAATATTAGTAAGAAAAGTAATGTGTCTGTCACTTCAGTTATGAGACACCCCAAGATCATACAGGTCTAACAGAACTAATACAGACCAAATACCCTGATGACCAGAGAGAGGCCACTTTGGGCTGGCAGGAGGACTCGTGGAGTGGGGATGAGATCCTGGGCTTTGACAGTGGTTAATTGCAGATTGGAGTATGACTTCAGGGGGGCACGTGGTATGAGAAAATACTAATAAATATTGAAGGTTTCTCTTCTTATAAGGGGAACATGCTCTTATAATGGCAGAGTAGAAAAGAGGAAAGAGTTTTCAACATTGGGAAATCATCAGGCAGGAGTTTGGTTATCTCAGAAATAATACTGCTGTGCGCGTACCTATGCAGTGTCTACCCAGGAGTGGAACATACGCTTATATTCTTCCTCAGTCGGTCATGCCAAGCAGTTTTCCAAAAAAGGTTGTATCAGTTTAAGATCCCATGGGGCACCTATGCAAGAGTTACGGTCACTTCATACCTTCACCACCATTTGGTGTCGCCAGTTTTTAGAAGTTTGGTCATCTGGCAGTTGTGTGGACCAGCTAAGGTTTTTTGCATTTCCCTAATGACTGATATTTGGGCACCTTTTCATTTAGGTGTCTCTATTTAGATATTGCCTGAATTATCCTAAGCACCCTGCCCACTTTATAAATGGACTGTGTTTTTCTCATTGATTTATAGTAGTTTTTCTTCTCTAATGCATGTCTTTTTTTTTGCAATTATTTTTCCCTCTCTGTGGCTATTAATTTTACTATCTTATCAGCATATTTTGGTGAACAGAAGTTTTAAATTTTATTAAGTCCTAGTTGTCAGTCTTTTCCATTACGGTTATGCCTTTTGTATCTTTAGAAATCATCGCCTACCCTACAAGTTGTGGTAGCTTTTTCCTAATAACAGCCCCAGTAAACCATGCCTGTGTCCACACTCTGCAACATGACTTTGCCCTTCTTCCCACTGAGAGTAGTCTCGTTCCCCAGATCTCTTAAATCTGGGGTGGCCTCATGACTTGTTCTAAGTAGTCAAACTCAGAAGCAATTCTGTGCAACCATTAAGACTAGCCCGAAGAGACCTTTGCAACTTTTGCCATCATGCTGGTCAGAGTGTTTGGGTTTGTTTTGCTTTTTTGAGAAAGAATCTCACTCTGTCACCCTGGTAGATGCTGTGGCATCATAGCTCATAGCAACCTCAAACTCTTGGGCTCAAGCAATCCTCTTGTATCAGCCTCACAAGTAGCTGGAACTACAGGTGCCCACCACGCCCAGCTATAATCAAGAGTGTAAATTAGAATAAGCTCTGGGAAACTATTTGACCTTTAGCCAGCTGGAAGATAAGAGGACATGGGGAGAACATTCCAGAAGTTACCCAGCATACCAGGCATGTGAGTGATGCCAACTTGGGACTTCCAGACCATACTTCAAGCTATCAGATGATTGTAGACTCACTGGTGGCCCTGGGCAAGACAAGAAAAAAACTCCTAAGAAACATAGGTTGATCTTGGTTATTCTTTTTTTTTTTTTTTTGAGACAGAGCCTCAAGCTGTCACCCTGGGTAGAGTGCTGTGGCATCGCAGCTCACAGCAACCTCCAACTCCTGGGCTTAAGCAATTCTCTTGCCTCAGCCTCCCAAGTAGCTGGGACTACAGGCACCTGCCACAATGCCTGGCTATTTTTTGTTTGTAGTTGTCATTGTTGTTTGGCAGGCCCAGGCTGGATTCGAACATGCCAGCTCTGGTGTATGTGGCTGGCGCCTTAGCTGCTTGAGCTACAAGTGCTGAGCCTGATCTTGGTTATTCTAAGCCATTAATTTTCATGTGGTTGGTTTTACAGCAATAAATACCATTTATAACAGGAAAAGATCAAATGCCTACAAATATAGTTAAAGATATACTAGAAATTCCAAATATTTCTATGAAATGTTAAAAACCACCTCACACAGAGAACTGTATATCATGTGTGAATCTGAAGACTCAATAGTGTTAAAGATGTCAGTTCTCCCTAACATGGTTGATAGATTTAATACAGTCTCACTCAAAATCTCATATGGTATAATAATGGAAATTGATAGGTTGATTCTAAAATTTATATGGAAATACAAACAACTAATAATAGAATAAACAATCTTCTTGAACCGTAAGTTTGCAAATTACACCACTTGAGTTATATATATAGCCAACTGCCTATTCTTATAAAGGGTTTTTTTTTAATATAGCTATCCCATTTGTTTAAATATTATCAATAACTTATTTTTACACTGCAACAGACACTAAAATGTTTTTTAGGCTTTGCAAACTATTATCTGCCCTTTTATTACACAGTTTTTCCTATCTATTTGTATTTTAGTTATACATTTTTTTTTTTTTTATTCAAGATTTCCAAGTAAAATACCACAAGTGAAAGTCTGAGCTATGTACCAGGACCCCACCATCTTGGTAGAATTGAATCATTTTTGTCTTTCCAACGCAAGATGGGAAATGTCTGCCCACCTTCTTAGTCCCCAGCTGCTGGTTTCCTAGGTCTCCTGCAGCACAGGAGGAGCTGAGCACGTGTGAGGAGAAACTGCGCAGGGACTGCTGGGCTCGCTTCTCTGGAGTGCCCTTGTCCTCCAGGAGCGTGGCCCCCAGTATTTAACTGCCTTCAGTGACCCTGTTTTCCTAGCCCAGGGAAGCTGTGGGGTGCCACTCTAGGCCCCACTTCCTGTTCAGCTTTGACGTCCGGAGACTCGACAGAGCAGTCAGTAACCCCTGGAGTAACCCTGGAGTGAGGACAGGCTCACCTCCATGCTTCTCTCTCACTCCTTCAGTTTGGGCTGGTAGTGGTCAGTTTCTGTAGTTTCCGTACACAAGCGCTACTCCATCACATTCAGAAGTGGAACCTCGTCAGCTAAATTTTAACCTGCATTTGAACCTTAAGTAAAGAAAATGTCATGAGAAGAGACCAGTAGTATATCGAATGCCCTCGGTTCACATCTGAACTGTGTCCTGTGTCTCGTGCGCACTGGCCGGAAAGGTGAGGCCAGTGTGCAGTCACAGGACTGTGTGGCGGGGCTTGTCTTTGTCTCAAACTGTCGCCCTGGGTACAGTGCGGTGGCATCACAGGTCACAGCAGACTCAAACTGTTGGGCTCAAGCTATCCTCTTGCCTCAGTTTTTCTGTTTTTAGTAGAGACTTTTTGCTCAGGCCTTGACCTCCCAGAGTGCTAGGATTACAGGTGTGAGCCACTGCTCCCAGCCTGGCAGGGGCTTGTCTTTTATTTAACAGAATAAAAATCAATCATTATGTTGAGTAGTTCTCCCCTTCCCCCCACCAAAGGCTGCATCACTGGATATACAGTATAAAAAAAATTTAGTAATAAGCCATTAATCAACTGAAATTGCTTTCAAATTTATTAATACACTAACCAGACCAGATTAGTGATCACAATTAAATATACAGACATTTTAACATTTTGTATGAATAAAGATTAATGCACAAATTCCATGATAGATGTCAACTGAATTTTGCTGATACCTTTTGACAACAGCTGCCATCAGCCATATCTCACTAGAAAAGCTTTACGTGTTTCTCTTCAGCGATGCTGTCAAGCAAACAGCCCAAGGGCTGCTGCCATTGGAGGCACTAGAATAAAAGGAACCAAAGGTCAAAGAAATAACTGAGATGTCCAATTTTAATTCTTTGCATGTAGAACATAAGCTACAATGGAGAATTTTAAATGTCAAATACTAAAATATTTTCAGAGTAGCTAGTTTTTCCTCAAAGTCCTAATAATGTATTATGTTTAATAATATCACCATGGAAAACTAACATATAAAACAACCAGGAAGTCCAAACAACTAACACTCGTAAGGCTCTCACTTAGCCCTGGCCTCACAGAATTCCCAAGGCATTTTTCCACTATACCGTAATGCTATTTTATTGTTATTTATCTGACGAAAATATACTTTAATATCAACTTTAGGAGTAGCGCAGAATAAGGTTAAAAAAAAAATCTTTGGCGATAAGTTTATTGTCATTCATTACTGTCAAAAAAAAAAAAAGAAAAAGGAAAACAATATTTAAAACAGATCCTGATTTCTGCTCACTAATTAAAACTGACAGCAGTCTTCTGAGAATTACAGTTCTGATAAGCAAACAGACCTGGTTAAATTCCCTTCTGGTCAATTTAATAAAAGTGACTTAGAAACACATCTTTTCTTTCCTCATCTTACATTACAAAAAGGTCAGGTGTAGATTATGAAGATTTCCACAAAATCTACAAAACAAAAATAGTCCTTACTGAAATGCAGCACCCCAGGTTCCTGGACGTTTATTGTGTTTTTGTTCATGAACTGTCACCAGTGTATGTGTCCTGTCCTGCTGGAAGTGTCCTGCTGTGTCTGTTCCATGGAGATGACGAGGCTCAAACGGAATAAAACAAGGCCTAGAACTTAAAGTTAACTTGGTTATATCACCAGTTTCACTGTGCATCAGTTACTGTATTAAAATTTACTGTTACTTATTTTTAGTGGTTAGACAATTGTAAGAGGACATTTGGTGCCAAAGACGACCTGTACAGGATAAACACAGATGTGCAAGTAAGTTCCTAATTCTTGTTTCCCCTGCATTTCTGTATTAAGTACAACACTACATATGCTCTTACACAAACATCTTTATTTGATATTTCTAAAAATAGTGGTAAAACTTTTGTTCTGATAAGCAAAATCAAGTTCAAAGAAATATTAACCTAGTAATGAAAAATTCACTTTAATAAAAATGAACAACCAGCTTGTGACTGAAGCTGAATAACATTCGATAGATAAGCTTGATGGACATCTGGACAGTCCAGGTCAGCTTTTAGTTGCATCTGCTGCTTAGAAAAATAATTTTTTTTTGTCCAGCATTGGTACTCTGCAGATAAGTTGTCTGGTCAGCAAAGCCAACCAAAGAGTAATGTGATATATGTTCATATTAGCCTTTCTAAAGGTGAAATTCTGATTAGGTAACTGTTTTCCTCTATTATAAAGTTGGGTGAAAATAGCTATATATTTTCTCAGTAAAATGTGTATATAAGAAATGCATACATGTAGTGAGTGAGGATGACTTAGACCTACAAATTACTCCAGTGGGGTTGGCAACTTCATATGGTAAAAACTATCTCCATTTGGCATAAGAATTCCCAAGTTTTTCAACTTCAGTTTCATTTATTACAGATTTCTAGTATCTGCAGAAGTTATGCTATTATAATAAAAATCTAGAGTTCTGAAAAATCTGCAGTGTTATGAAAATAGTATATTCAAGAAATGTTAACTATTTACCAGGCATTGTGCTAATAAGCATTTCACTTTCATTATCTCTTTCCTTACAATCCAGTGAAGAAAAAAAAAGATAATCAGAGCATCTACTTGAGACAGAGTCTCACTTTGTCACCCTGGGTAGAGTGCTGTGGCAACACAGATCACAGCAACCTCAAACTCTTGGGTTCAAGCCATCCGAGTATCTGGGACTACAGGCGCCACCACAATGCTCAGTTATTTTTAGAGACGGGGTCTCTCTCTTGCTGGTCTCAAACCTGGGAGGCTGAGGTGGGTGGGTTGTCTGAGCTCACAGAGTGCTGGGCTTACCTGCGTGAGCCACCGTGCCCAGCCCTGATTATCTCCATTTTGAAGATGAGGAGACTGGAGCACAGATACTAATTTATCTAAAATCAGTAAATAATACAAACACCTTTCAAACCTAGGCCTACTGACTCCAAATCTTGTGCTATGTTAGAAACTGTGAAGAGAAGGAATTAACTCAAGACCAGAATGGGATCCTTTGGTTCTAATTCTGTCTCTACACTGTTTAGCTATACTGCTTGAGCAAGTAATGTGACCTTTTCTGCTATGTATACTAAGTGATATCTCCCAAACTCTTAAGTCAGTGCAGCTTGAGGTTTTCTACTCAGTGAAACAGCAATGAAAGTCTTATATGTACAGTTTGCAATCTTAGCTCCCCTTTCCTCTCCAGCTTTTTAAGGGTAGGAGACTCTTTTCACACAAATTCACTAACATCCTTATGTATAGTCTTTTCATAATAAGCAGCCAGTACGTATTTACTGGATGAAAAATGAAAAAAGAATGTACACACACATTTTAATGTGAACGTGTATGGTCATGCTCCAAAACTACACGGTTAGCATACTTAGGATTAATTACATTTACGTTATTTCCTACTAAACGTGATCAGTGATTTATTTTCTATTATGTCCCAAAGTAGAGGCAATGTACACATGTCTATGAAGGTCAGCTTGTTAATTTTCATGAAATCGATGGTATAAGCCTTGGAAGTTTAGATAGGCTAATGTGTCGACACTGGATTGTGCTCGGGCAGTGAGCTTCCCAGGAAGCAGCGGGAGCTAAAGTTCACCTCTGCTTATTTAGCAAATCTCTTCTAAATTGATAGGAATAAATGTTTTAAATAGCCCCTTGGAGGGAAACTATGTAGAAAACCAGGCTGAAGAATGACTTTTAGAAACTACATTTAGACAACTGCTGGGTTTTTTGGTGGGTTTTCGGGTTTTTTGTTGTTTTGAGACTGTTTAATTAGAAGTCATTCTTAATAGATGAGGTCCAAGTGGCCATAGATATTTCAGTAGAATTTTTAAAGCAATCCCTAAGTGGGATTTTCCACTATGTGTTTTATATACATCATCATCTTTGATTCAACCTAGTTGGGGTTACATTTCTGAAACTTACTAAATTACCTTTGAAATGCAACTTAGAACACCCATCTGCTTCTGGATGTCAGCACCCAGCATGGCAACCCAAGGCCTAATTAAAGGGAAGCCTAGAACAAGCCCCACCAGCAATAATCCTTGGATGGGTACTTATCATGTAAGATTATAAAACAGTAATTCATCTGTTATTTTACTAATCGAAATTTTATTACATTTGGGCTTGGTTTTACCAAAAAAAAAAAAAAACCTAGATAGAACACTTTTAAATTTCCCAAAATCATGTTACTTCAATTTTATTATTTGACAGAGAGTTAAAAACACTCTGAATTGTTGGAGTAAATGTTCAAGAAGTTTTATTCTGGTTATATGTTCTTCAGTTTGCCTGAGACATCTGTGGCCCTAGTTAAAATGATTTCTTACACTAATTCTTGGTCTTTTTCTTCCTTTGTATTTTTTTGTGACCTGATCACCTTCTTGCTTAGCAAATGGAAATACTAGCAGTAAGTGACCCATCTTGATTTACAGACTACTTACCCTGCCAGACAAACTGGTGTCCATTTGTGACATAGCACTGTGTGCTTCTGTTTTGTATAGCCTTAATCCATGAAATGTTGGTTCTATAAAAATGAGATTTTACAATTAATATGTACAACTAGCAGTCACCCTTTTCTACATCTATAACTAACATATCTCCTTTTAAATGTCTTAATTTTAAAAATCAAAATGCACGTCACTATCATAGACTCATTTCAGTGAGATTACCAAGTGGTTTTCTTGGGAAAATGACTGCATTTTAGTGAAGAGGTTGCCCTGTTTTACTTTGCATTTATCAACAAATGCTTGACAAAGCATGAGATCTACGTGTCAATGGGGGCAGTACAGTGAATCCTTTTAGAAGCATCCTGTTTATTGCCCGCTGAAACATTCATCAAATGTGAAAATGTGCCTAACACTACAGACAATTATGTAACCAACAGTGATGTTTGTTTTTATTTTAATCCCAGTCTTCAAAGCATCTTCCACCTGCCTTTCATCAGCTTCACACCATATTAACTTGCTTACCTCAGAAAAAATGCTGAGACAATTTTAACCTAATTATGTATACATTTTGTTATAAATATGCTGTCTAGTGAAGTATTATGGAAAATAACACCTAAATTTAATGTAATGTTTATTTCTAGGAACTGGAGCTCTGTCGAAGGTTATACAAGTTACATTTTCAATTGCTGCTTTTGTTCCAGGCCTACTGTAAACTTATCAGCCAAGTAAACACAATAAAAAATGAAGCAGAGGTAAATATTCATTTGTACCATACATCAGTAACTGATTCTAGAAAAATGTACTTACATATGTTCCTTTTAAGTCAACTCACTTATAATGAATCATTTTTTTTCACCTGAGGAACTATCTTTTTTTGAAATGATGTGCCTTATCAGCACCTATTAAAGGCTCCAGCAGCAGAAACAGACCATCTGTAATCAAAAGTCAAGTAAAACACATCAGTTCACAAAGACATAAACTATATGATGAACCTGATATCTCGTCCATATGTTACTGCTGTAGGTCTATTAATGCACATACGAATAAGCCTGTGAAAAGCACTTTACGTGATGGGGATGGTTCAAAGGTGGTGACTATGGTCTTTTCCCCCTTGTCATCTACTGGTACAAAGACTATCACTGGGCAAATGATTTAAAATGGTTAAATCATAAAAAGGAAAAAAACAAAAGATTTACCCAGGGTGTCTTATATAAAGACTTTACTGTCAAAAACGGTTTTCATGATCTCCCCATGGCAATAAATGAAATGATACTAAGTCAATATATTACATATTTTAAATATTCTTAAAGCAGCAAGTCTGAAAACTATTATTGGGTAGAATTTACTCCTACAAAATGCACAACTTGAAATATTTAACACTTTCAAATGAACTTTAAGGAAAAATGCTATTATCAGGTATCTCTTTGAAGCCAATTAAACTTTTTTTAACTCGATACTAACAGATCCTTAAAGGTGTATTTGTTTTAGGTTATCAACATGTCAGAGGAACTTGCCCAGTTGGAAAGTATCCTCAAAGAAGCTGAGTCTGTTTCCGAAAATGAAGAAATTGACATTTCCAAAGCTGCACAAACTACGATAGAAACTGCCATTCATTCTTTAATTGAAACTCTGAAAAATAAGGAGTTTATATCAGCTGTAGCACAAGTCAAAGCTTTCAGGTAAAATGCGAAGTGATTTCAAGATGATGCCTTTAAACTGACTGAAAATTTACCAGTATTAGGCTTGGGTTCTCAATTTGATGTTTCAATGTCATGTTTTTGTGAAAGGAAAACATGCCTGGTAACACCACTGACAAGATGTTAATTTTAGGTTATTTTTCACACTCAGGTGCTACTTTGCATACCATATTTACTCATATAGAATATGTAATCAGTTACTCACAAGGAAATTGTTATAGATATTAACTTAAGCAATTATCAGTCAAGATTGACTCCATTTTTAAGTCTCGGAACTTAAACCGTATTGTCTTTTCAGATCTCTGTGGCCCAGTGACATCTTTGGCAGTTGTGAAGATGACCCCGTGCGGACACTGTTACACATCTACTTCCACCATCAGACCCTGGGTCAGACGGGGATCTTTGCAGTGATTGGCTCTGACCTGGACATGTCGGAAGCCAACTACAAACTGATGGAACTTAACCTGGAAATAAGAGAGTCCCTACGCGTGGTGCAGTCGTACCAGCTTCTAGCACAGGCCAAACCAATGGGAAACATGGTGAGCACTGGATTCTGAGAGACTTCAAGCATTTAGGAAAGAAGCAAAGCTGAAGATGGTTACTATTGTGAACGAAGCACCTTTTATGAACCCTTGCGATTCACTGATAACTTTCTGGTGGCATCTACAATTACAGTGTAAACAAAGATCTAAAGAAAAAATCTGATTATTTAATAGCTGCCAGTACGAACAAGGAGTCTTTTTAATTGCTTAACCTACGGGAAAAGAAAGGGCTAAAAGTGATGCATACAAATACATTGCTTTCTGGAGAAGGGATTCCAGAAATGTTTGCAATAACGGCCTCTACTACGGGGACAGCCAAAAGCAGGTGAAATGAGGCTGAAATTAAGGCTGGCTCATTTTAGCTGACGGCCTGCAAAGCTGCTTGAGTTTCCAGCAGTTGTGACGTGATCTACAGGGAAGTCTGGTCATCTCCAGGAACATCCAGTCAGATAAAAACACAAAGACTTGTTTGCAAATACCATTGATTTTTCACTATGTGGGATAAGGGTTTGGGGTGTTCGTTTTGTTTGTTGGTCTGTATAAGGAACTGTGTGTGTGTGTGACTTGGGATGTGTGGCTACGTGACAGTCCTATTTTCAAGGTATGGCTGTTTGGTGATAGCGTCTCAGAGCATGCCTAAAAGAGCACTGCAAGATTATTTTTGAAGAAATTTTATTTTATTAGATCTAACTCTTCATAGTGTTGTAAATGTTAGGACATTTTAATAATATTTTAAAACTGGGCTTTCCCAGTATTTGGAAAAGAAATAATATATCTGTTAACGTTATTGGAATGCTGCTCAGTTCTCTGATCAGTGCTTATGTTACAACTGTTGATAACTAACCAAAGTAGCTGCCTGCAGAGACTTTAAAATGTAAAATAAAGGTGTGTGCTGCCCGTCAGCTATTCTCATTAGAAAAGTTAACTTATTTTACTCCATAATTATTCTAGAAACTGTATAGACTAAAACCAGTATTTTCTTGTACATTTGTGCCATGCACTGTTATACAAGAATAGGTATACAAAGCTAAAGAAAAAAATGTGGTCACCGAGGGTAGAACATATGACTTGCAGGCTGTGCCGTCTGCAGAATTAAAAAAAAAGAGATGCATTTTTATACCTTTATTCAGGGCTCACGTTCACCCTAAAGGAACCTGGGGCTGTGGAGGGACCTGAAAGGAACCCTGGAGAGTGACCCCCAAACATGCAATACGCTCACTCACTGTCTAAGACTGAACATAACACGAACTGGAGTCTCTGTCCTTTTTTAAAATAGCGTTTTGTAAGAAAAAGAAAAAAAAAAAAAGAAGAAAAAGAATGTAGTCCCACAAACTCCTCGGATTTGAAAGGAACACCTTGTATTTTTTATATGCATCTCTTATCCACTGTGACTTTCCTCTTAAACTGGGCTCTGTGGCTCCAGAGTTAGAACGTAGGAATGAAATGCTTGGCTTTGCCTTTTCTTGGGGGTGCGGACCCTGCCAGAAGTGTAATCACGTGTGCTCGAGCGCATCAGGTGAAGGCGCTGCGCACGCCCTTGGACTGCTGCCCATAGTTACGTTTCCTGTAAACTCCTAACTGGTCATTCATAATCACTGTATTTTTTGACCCTGATAAAATTATTTTTATTATTTTGATGGTGTTCTGGTACTGTAAATGGTGTCCTTTAAATTATTTAATAGCTTTTGGGTGTGGGGCAGGCAGAGCGGATAGTATCCAGAAACACATCACACTTTACTTCCTTTCGCTCCCTCTTTTTTTTTTGTTAAAAATAAAAAGCATTGTAGCTATTGTTTTGTGTTGTATTTTTCAAAAATGATTACAGTGTGCATTGCCTAGAAACTTTTGAGTGTTACCTTCATTCTTAAATTTGCCTTAAAAAGGGAACAAAGTTCAATTGACTACCCAAACCAAACCTTTTGAACAGTTGAAATTTGACTTTTGTATTTATATACAACTAAGTCTATTAATATAATAAAAAACATCTATAGAAAGGAAGATACAAACTCGTTAGGATTGTCCTTTTGCAATTGTATTTTCCTCAAACCTGGGCTGCTTCGCTCAACTCTGATTCCAAAGTTCGCATCTATTAACAAAACATGTCAAATGCTTGGCTGATTACCTTGAATTCCACTGAGAGCCCAGTTTTTGCTACATATGTCCATTTTCTTTCACTCACTACATTTAGTAAGTTTGTAAAATAACCGCAAAGGAAGAAATCTGGCAGGCAGTTTCTTCCCGCTGCTTCTAAAATAGAAAACCAAAAGATTTTTACACAACTTAGGGGATATTTTCTACTTTCAATGACATAAAGTAGAGAGTGGAGTGTAATCCATGACCTACCTTAAACTTAGGAAATCGTTCCTTGTCATCATGGAAAAGACCAAAGGCAGAATAAAATTCCCTCACTTAGGTCTATGAAGACTGCTCATCTAAGACACCAGCATAAACTAAATGAAAAAAAATACTGGAATCAATATAGTTGTATTTTATAGCAGTCCTTTTTTCTAATTTTTCAAAGTAATCCCTGGTAACTTTAGTAAATGTCGGAAATATGAACACTACAGTCGCAGCTCCTGACACCCTGAGATGAAAATCTCCTTCTAGTTTCTCCCAAGATGTCTTAATGCCCATGTTTTATAACATAGTGTGGCAGGGCCTTCTCACTGCTAGAACATTATAACTTACGACAGCAAGATATATTTGTACCACTTGGTTCAACACCTGATTGCCCCCTAACCTTACATAAAACACGATTGGATCCTAGTTTACCTCAACTGAAAAAGAGGGTTAGCTGCTATGTTTGGAAAATTAATGGCAAACAATATCAAAGAATGACTTAACCATGCCGATAGCCAGTGAATGTGTCTTAGGACTTATTGCAGGTACCTGTCTATGGTTCACTGATTTACAAGCAAATGCCATTGCACACGTACTGAGTACCACCTGCTGCCACAGAAGTCTGTGGCTGTTTTGGTGTTTTTGAGTTCAACGTGGTACTCAGTTGAACTGCCTTGGGAGAGCTTGGGCAGGAGTGCCGAGAACTTTGGGCGTTGTCTAGAACCCCAGACTGAGCCATTGAGCCAACAGAGCGAATAGTGTTCAGCTGTGGGCCAAGGGGAGCCATTGTGAGAGAATTGCCCCCAGCAAGCTCCACCCTCAGGGTTGCAGAGCAAGGATAGGGCAGAAGCTAGTAACTTAGTGACTGAGCTGCCTTATAGTCTTAGCCCTCGGGGGCAGAGTGAGACCAGTATTGGCATACACTGGGTAAGTGGATAGCCACTTTAGCAGTGATCCCAGCGACAAGTGCTTTCCTGGGAAAGCTTCTGCTTAGCCAAGTTTAGAAGTTTAAAGTGCCTTTTAAGAGGGCTGAGGAAAGATTTAGGTTCTCCACCCTGCAGGGCTTGAGAAATCAGCAGAGGCCTCCAGTCGTATCAGCATTGTGACTAACGTCTCATACCCCAGAAGATCACCTGTTGCCCAGACAATATTCAGCAAGATATATATACTGCTTTGTTTTTGTTTTTTGTTGTTTTTTTTAATTTCAACCTTTACCCTATAGATTTTTTCTTTCTCCATTTTTCTAGTTTAAATACAATTTCCCATTGTTGCCTTTTTCAATCATTAGAATTTCATTTTTGCTAGTGTTTCTACCACTATTATTTGGTTTTCCACCCAATTTTATCCTGTAAAATTTTCTGTTTGCTTGTTTTGGTTTGATTTATAGCATTTTTGTCTTTCCTCTCTACTTGGTGGAGGTGGGGTACTGTGTCCGAACAGCCTAGCAAAGAGCTGCTGACCTCAAGGGAACCACCCAACCTGGCACCCCCAGAGGTCGGGGGTTTTTTAAGGTTGAGTCAAAGTACCCTACTGTACACCTATATTTCTCTGTCTCCCTCTTTCTGTGCCTCTCTTCTTTTTCTCAATATTCCCTTTTATCCACCCCTCTCCTTTCTCTTTTCTTTTCTTTTCTTTCTTTCTTTTTTATCCCTTCTTGCTCTTCAACCTTCTCATCCTTCTGGTCCTGACCAAAAGGACTCATTGAAACCCTAGTCCACAGGCATGGCAACTTAAAGAGCAAGAGCAAGTGAAAGGAAAATTAGGGCAAGGAAACAGATAAAAGAAATCACTCATGAGGAAGAATCAGCAGAAAACTCCTGGCAACATGAAGAACCACTCCAGAACAACCCCTCCAAGGGACCGTGAAGTAGATAACTACAGAGGATTCCACCTATAAAGAAATGTTAGAAATGACAGAAAGGGAATTTAGAACACACATGATGAAAACAATGAACAACATGGTGGAAACAATGAAGGAAACTGCTGATAAAGTAGAAAATAACCAAAAGGAAATCCAAAATAAGTATCAAATAAGAGATGAACGGTATGAAGAATATAGAAAGGATATAGCACGAGGGGCGGAGCAAGATGGCAGCCGAGTAACAGATTCCTTGCATCTGGGCACCGTGAGTCTGGGGATATAGGACTCCAGGCATCTCTGGCTGGTGGGATCTGCCTATCATCACCCCTGAGAGGATACAGGGAGTCAGCGAGAGACTTCTGGACCCCAAGAGGAGGACTAAAACAGTGGAAAACTGGCAAGTGGTCGCATGTGTTCAATCCATCTAAACCCGCCCGCAACTGTAAGTTCAGTAGCAGCAAGACTGCAAACCAGAAAGGCCTTACCTGTGAACTGTTTTGGTGTCTTTGGACTTGGCACTCAGCTGAACTGCCTTGGGGAGAGCCTGAGCGGGAGTGCGGAGAACTTTGGCCTTTGTCTAGGGCCCCAGTCTGAGCCGCTGAGCCAGACGGAGCTAATAGTGTTTGGCTCTGGGTCACAGGCAGCCATTGTGAGCGATCTGCCCTAGCAAGCTCCGCCCTCAGGGTTGCAGAGCTAGAATTGGGTGGGAGCCGGTAACCCAGCAACCAAGTAGCCTAAGGGCGGGGTCTGAGCCACCTTGCAGCCCTAACCCTCGGGGATAGAGGGAGACCAGTTTTGGCACACACGGTAAGTGGATAGCCACTTCAGCAGTGATTCCAGCGACAAGCACTTCCCTGGGAAAGCTTCTGCTCAGCAAGTGAACAAGTTCAAAGTGCCTTTTAAGTGGGCTGAAGAGAGATTTAGGGTGTCTACCTGCTGGGGTTTGAGAAACTAGCAGCCTCCAGTCGTATCAGAACTGTGATTAACATCTCATACCCCAGAAGACCACGTGTTGCCCAGACAATATTCAATAACATATACATACAGCTTTGTTTTTGGTTGTGTTTTTTTTTTTTTTGGTTTGGTTGTTTTGTTTATTTTGATGTTGTGGATTGTTGTTTTGTTTTTTAAGTTCAACCTTTTCCATACAGATCCTTTTTCTTTCTCAATTTTTCTAGTTTAATTATAATTTCCCATTGCTGCCTATTTCAAAAACTAGAACTTCATTTTTGTTAGTGTTTCTACCACTATTATTTGGTTTTCCACCCAATTTTATCCCGTAAAGTTTTCTGTTTGCTTGTTTTGGTTTGATTTATAGCATTTTTGTCTTTCCTCTCTACTTGGTGGAGGTGGGGTACTGTGTCTGATCAGGTTAGCAAAGAGCTGCTGACCTCAAGGGAACCAACCAACTGGGCACCCCCAGAAGGTGTTTTTTTTTTTTTAAGGTTGTATCAAAGTACCCTACTGTACACCTATATTGCTCTGTCTCCCTCTTTCTGTGTCTCTCTTCTTTTTCTCAATATTCCTTTTACCCACCCCCTCTCCTTTCTCTATTTTTCTTATCACATGGTCCTCCTTTCTTTCATCCCTTTTTTAACTCTTCAACCTTCTCACCCTTCTGGTCCTGTAACCCTTAGTCCACATGCCTGAGAGCAAGAGGAAGTGAAAGGAAAATTAGGGAAAGGAAACAGATAAAAGAAATCACTCATGAGGAAGAATCAGCAGAAAACTCCAGGCAACATGAAGAACCAGTCCAGAACAACCCCGCCAAGGGACCATGAAGTAGCTACTGCAGAAATGTTAGGAATGACACAAAGGGAATTTAGAATACACATGTTGAAAACAATAAAAGAAATGATGGAAACAATGAAGGAAACTGCTAATGAAGTGGAAAATAACCAAAAGGAAATTCAAAAACAGAATCAAATAAGAGATGAACGACATGAAGAATATAAAAAGGATATAGCAGAGCTGAAGGAACAGAAACAGTCAATTAGGGAACTTAAAGATGCAATGGAAAGTATCAGCAACAGGTTAGACCATGCGGAAGAAAGAATTTCAGAGGTAGAAGACAAAGTTTGAGATAACTCAGATAGTAAAAGAGGCAGAAAAGAAGAAAGAGAAAGCAGAATGTTCACTGTCACAATTATGGGACTTTATGAAGCATTCTAACATACGAGTTATAGGAATTCCAGAAGGGGAAGAAGAATGCCCCAGAGGAATGGAAGCCATACTAGAGAATATTATAAAAGAAAATTTCCCAAATATCACCAAAGATTCTGACACACTGCTTTCAGAGGGATATCGGACCCCAGGTCGCCTCAACTCTAACCGAGCTTCTCCAAGACACATTGTGATGAACCTGTCCAAAGTCAAGACAAAAGAAAAGATTCTGCAAGCTGCCAGGAGTAAGCGCCAGTTGACCTACAGGGGCAAATCCATCAGAGTGACCGCAGACTTCTCTAATGAAACTTTCCAAAAAAGAAGACAATGGTCATCTACCTTTAATCTACTTAAACAGAACAATTTCCAGCCCAGAATTCTGTACCCTGCTAAGCTAAGCTTCAAAATTGACGGAGAAATCAAATCATTTACGGATATACAAACATTGAGGAAATTCGCCACAACAAGACCAGCTCTACAGGAAATACTTCAACCTGTTCTGCACACTGACCACCACAATGGATCAGCAGCAAAGTAAGAACTCAGAAATTAAAGGACAGAACTTAACCTCCACACTGATGCAAAAGATAAAACTAAGCAATGGACTCTCACCAAATAAGACGAATAGAATACTACCACACTTATCAATTATCTCAATAAATATTAATGGCTTGAATTCCCCACTGAAGAGACATAGATTGGTTGACTGGATTAAAAAACACAAGCCATCCATTTGCTATCTGCAAGAAACACACCTGGCTTCAAAAGACAATTTAAAGCTCCGAGTCAAGGGTTGGAAGACAATTTTTCAGGCAAATGGCATTCAGAAGAAAAGAGGAGTTGCAATCTTATTTTCAGATTCATGTGGATTTAAAGCAACTAAAGTCAAAAAAGACAAAGATGCTCAGTTTATATTGGTCAAGAGAAAAATACAACAAGAAGACATTTCAATTCTAAATATTTATGCACCCAATTTAAATGCTCCCAGATTCTTGAAACAGACCTTACTCAGTCTGAGCAATATGATATCTGATAATACCATCATAACAGGGGACCTTAACACTCGTCTTACAGAGCTGGACAGATCCTATAAACAGAAATTAAACAAAGATATAAGAGATTTAAATGAGACCCTAGAACTGTGCTTGATAGACGCATATAGAACACTCCACCCCAAAGATAAAGAATATACATTCTTCTCATCACCCCATGGAACATTCTCCAAAATTGATCATATCCTGGGACACAAAACAAATATCAACAGAATCAAAAGAATTAAAATTTTACCTTGTATCTTCTCAGACTATAAGGCACTAAAGGTGAAACTCAACTCTAACAAAAAATGCTCGACCCCACCCAAAGGCATGGAAATTAAACAATCTTCTGTTGAATAACAGATGGGTGCAGGAAGAAATAAAACAGGAAATCATTAACTTCCTTGAGCATAACAACAATGAAGACACAAGCTACCAAAACCTGTGGGATACTGCAAAAGCAGTTTTGAGAGGAAAATTCATCGCTTTAGATGCCTACATTCGAAAAACAGAAAGAGAGCACATCAACAATCTCACAAGAGATCTTACGGAATTGGAAAAAGAACAATCTAAGACTAAACTCAGTAGAAGAAAAGAAACATCCAAAATCAAATCAGAGATCAATGAAATTGAAAACAAAAGAATCATTCAGAAAATTAATGAAACAAGGAGTTGGTTTTTTGAAAAAATAAATAAAATAGATAAACCATTGGCCAGACTAACGAGGAACAGAAAAGTAAAATCTCTAGTAACCTCAATCAGAAATGATAAAGGGGAAATAACAACTGATCCCACAGAGATACAAGAGATCATCTCTGAATACTACCAGAAACTCTATGCCCAGAAATTTGACAATGTGAAGGAAATGGATCAATATTTGGAATCACACCCTCTCCCTAGACTTAGCCAGGAAGAAATAGAGCTCCTGAACAGACCAATTTCAAGCACTGAGATCAAAGAAACAATAAAAAATCTTCCAACCAAAAAATGCCCTGGTCCAAATGGCTTCACTCCAGAATTCTATCAAACCTTCAAGGAAGAGCTTATTCCTGCACCGCAGAAATTATTCCAAAAAATTGAAGAAGAAGGAATCTTCCCCAACACATTCTATGAAGCAAACATCACTCTGATACCAAAACCAGGAAAAGACCCAAACAAAAAGGAGAATTTCAGACCAATCTCACTAATGAATATAGATGCAAAAATTCTCAACAAAATCCTAGCCAATAGATTACAGCTTATCATCAAAAAAGTCATTCATCATGATCAAGTAGGCTTCATCCCAGGGATGCAAGGCTGGTTTAACATACGCAAGTCTATAAACGTTATCCACCATATTAACACAGGCAAAAATAAAGATCACATGATCCTCTCAATAGTTGCAGAAAAAGCATTTGATAAAATCCAGCATCCTTTTCTAATTAGAACACTGAAGAGTATAGGCATAGGTGGCACATTTCTAAAACTGATTGAAGCTATCTATGACAAACCCACAGCCAATATTTTACTGAATGGAGTAAAACTGAAAGCTTTTCCTCTTAGAACTGGAACCAGACAAGGTTGTCCTCTGTCACCTTTACTATTCAACGTAGTGCTGGAAGTTCTAGCCAATACAATTAGGCAAGACAAGAAAATAAAGGGAATCCAAATGGGAGCAGAGGAGGTCAAACTCTCCCTCTTTGCTGACGACATGATCTTATACTTAGAGAACCCCAAAGACTCAACCACAAGACTCCTAGAAGTCATCAAAAAATACAGTAATGTTTCAGGATATAAAATCAATGTCCACAAGTCAGTAGCCTTTGTATACACCAATAACAGTCAAGATGAGAAGCTAATTAAGGACACAACTCCCTTCACCATAGTTTCAAAGAAAATGAAATACCTAGGAATATACCTAACAAAGGAGGTGAAGGACCTCTATAAAGAAAATTATGAACTCCTCAGAAAGGAAATAGAGAGGATATTAACGAATGGAAGAACATACCATGCTCATGGATGGGAAGAATCAACATTGTTAAAATGTCTATACTTCCCAAAGCAATCTACCTATTCAATGCCATTCCTATCAAAGTACCTACATCGTACTTTCAAGATTTGGAAAAAATGATTCTGCGTTTTGTATGGAACCGGAAAAAAACCCCGTATAGCTAAGGCAGTTCTTAGTAACAAAAATAAAGCTGGGGGCATCAGCATACCAGATTTTAGTCTGTACTACAAAGCCATAGTGGTCAAGACAGCATGGTACTGGCACAAAAACAGAGACATAGACACTTGGAATCGAATTGAACACCAAGAAATGAAACTAACATCTTACAACCACCTAATCTTTGATAAACCAAACAAGAACTTACCTTGGGGGAAAGACTCCCTATTCAATAAATGGTGTTGGGAGAACTGGATGTCTACATGTAAAGGACTGAAACTGGACCCACACCTTTCCCCACTCACAAAAATTGATTCAAGATGGATAAAGGACTTAAATTTAAGGCATGAAACAATAAAAATTTTCAAAGAAAGCATAGGAAAAACACTGGAAGATATTGGCCTGGGGGAAGACTTCATGAAGAAGACTGCCATGACAATTGCAACAACAACAAAAATAAACAAATGGGACTTCATTAAACTGAAAAGCTTCAGTACAGCTAAGGACACAATAACCAAAGCAAAGAGACAACCTACACAATGGGAAAGGATATTTGCATATTTTCAATCAGACAAAAGCTTGATAACCAGGATCTATAGAGAACTCAAATTAATCCACATGAAAAAAGCCAACAATCCCTTATATCAATGGGCAAGAGACACGAATAGAACTTTCTCTAAAGACGACAGACGAATGGCTAACAAACTCATGAAAAAATGTTCATCATCTCTATATATTAGAGAAATGCAAATCAAAACAACCCTGAGATATCATCTAACCCCAGTGAGAATGGCCCACATCACAAAATCTCAAAACTGCAGATGCTGGCGTGGATGTGGAGAGAAGGAAACACTTTTACACTGCTGGTGGGACTGCAAACTAGTACAACCTTTCTGGAAGGAAGTATGGAGAAACCTCAAAGCACTCAACCTAGACCTCCCATTCGATCCCGCAATCCCATTACTGGGCATCTACCCAGAAGGAAAAAAATCCTTTTATCATAAGGACATTTGTACTAGACTGTTTATTGCAGCTCAATTTACCATTGCCAAAATGTGGAAACAGCCTAAATGCCCACCAACCCAGGAATGGATTAACAAGCTGTGTATACCATTTGTATACCATGGAATACTATTCAGCCATTAAAAAAAATGGAGACTTTACATCCTTCGTATTAACCTGGATGGAAGTGGAAGACATTATTCTTAGTAAAGCATCACAAAAATGGAGAAGCATGAATCCTATGTACTCAATTTTGATATGAGGACAATTAATGACAATTAAGGTTATGGGGGGGGGAAGCAGAAAGGTATGGAGGGAGGAGGGTGGGGCCTTAGTGTGTGTCACACTTTATGGGGGCAAGACATGATTGCAAGAGGGACTTTACCTAACAATTGCAATCAGTGGAACTGGCTTATTGTACCCTCAATGAATCCCCAACAATAAAAAAAAAAAGAAAAAAGCCAACAATCCCATGTATCAATGGGCAAGAGACATGAATAAAACTTTCTCTAAAGATGACAGACGAATGGCTAACAAACACATGAAAAAATGTTCATCATCTCTATATATTAGAGAAATGCAAATCAAAAGAACCCTGAGATATCATCTAACCCCAGTGAGAATGGCCCACATCACAAAATCTCAAAACTGCAGATGCTGGCGTGGGTGTGGAGAGAAGGGAACACTTTTACATTGCTGGTGGGACTGCAAACTAGTACAACCTTTCTGGAAGGAAGTATGGAGAAACCTCAAAGCACTCAAGCTAGACCTCCCATTTGATCCTGCAATCCCATTACTGGGCATCTACCCAGAAGGAAAAAAATCCTTTTATCATAAGGACACTTGTACTAGACTGTTTATTGCAGCTCAATTTACAATCGCCAAAATGTGGAAACAGCCTAAATGCCCACCGACCCAGGAATGGATTAACAAGCTGTGGTATATGTATACCATGGAATACTATTCAGCCATTAAAAAAAATGGAGACTTTACATCCTTTGTATTAACCTGCATGGACGTGGAAGACATTATTCTTAGTAAAGCATCACAAGAATGGAGAAGCATGAATCCAGTGTACTCAATTTTGATATGAGGACAATTAATGACAATTATGGTTATGGGGGGGGGACAGAAAGAGGGAAGAAGGGAGGGGGGTGGGGCCTTGGTGTGTGTCACACTTTATGGGGACAAGACATGATTGCAAGAGGGACTTTACCTAACAATTGCAATCAGTGTAACCTGGCTTATTGTACCCTCAATGAATCCCCAACAATAAAAAATAAATAAAAAATAAATAAATAAATAAATAAAAATAAAATAAAAACTTCTAGGTTTGAGATAAAAAAAAAAAAAAAAGAAAGGATAGAGCACAACTGAAGGAACTGAAGCAGTCAATTAGGGAACATAAAGATGCAATAGAAAGTATCAGCAACAGGTTGGACCATGCAGAAGAAAGAATTTCAGAGGTAGAGGACACAGTTCTTGAGATAACTCAGATAGTAAAAGAGGCAGAAAAGAAGAGAGAGAAAGCAGAACATTCACTGACAGAATTATGGGACTTTATGAAGCATTCAAACATACGAGTTATAGGAATCCAAGAAGGGGAAGAAGAATGCCCCAGGGGAATGGAAGCCATACTAGAGAATATTATATATATACACACACACACACACACACACATATATATATATAAATATCACCAAAGATTCTGACACACTCCTTTTAGAGCAGTATCGGACCCCAGGTCACCACAACTCTAACCGATCTTCTCCAAGATACATTGTGATGAACCTGTCCAAAGTCAAGACAAAAGAAAAGATTCTTGAAGCTGCCAGGAGTAAGCACCAGTTGACCTAAGGGCAAATCCGTCAGAGTGACTGTAGACTTCTCTAATGAGACTTTCCAAGACAATGGTCATCTGCCTTTAATCTACTTAAACAGAACAGTTTCCAGCCCAGAATT